>NC_072393.2:42798913-43109239 GCF_028885625.2 Pongo pygmaeus | reverse complement strand
TAGTTGCTCTACTGACATGGGAAAGAGAGGCAGGATTTGAAACCAGTGCTTTCAACTATTCTTTTCTCTCAAGAGACAGAGCCTGTGTAAGTTTAAATTAAAATAAAACCAGGTCCCTACTTCTCTGTTCTTGTTTTCCCTTGTGATCCTAAAGTAACTCTATGCTATGAATGTTTTTCAATCCTGATAGTCATCTTTGTTTGGAAGCCTTGAATAAATTCTTCATTATATTCTATTATTTATTTTTAAGCAGGATGTTCCATTTCTAAGCCAGATGTGATCACCCTATTGGAACAAGGGAAAGAGCCCTGGATGGTTGTGAGGGATGAGAAAAGAAGATGGACTCTAGGTAAGTGCTGATCAGGCAGAGGTCAGCCATTATGGCATGGCCAGACCTGCTGGTTGAGGAGGAGACACACCCCTTAGATGTCAATTGTGAAGAAGAGACCTGAAGCTTGGGAAGAAAATTTAGATCTTCTCAGCATGAGCCACCAAAGACATTTCATCCATACTTCCACTTATCACTCGTTTCTTTTTCTTTTTCTTTTTTTTTTTTTGAGACGGAGTCTCGCTCTGTTGCCCAGGCTAGAGTGCAGTGGCATGATCTCTGCTAACTGCAAGCTCCGCCTCCCGGGTTCACGCCATTCTCCTGCCTCATCCTCCCCAGTAGGTGGGACCACAGGCGCCTGCCACCATACCCGGCTAATTTTTTTGTATTTTTAGTAGAGACGGGGTTTCACCATGTTAGCCAGGATGGCCTCGATCTCCTGACCTCGTGATCCACCCGCCTCGGCCTCCCAAAGTGCTGGGATTACAGGCATGAGCCACTGCGCCCGGCCTCACTCGTTTCTTTTCTGTCTTGTTTCCCTCCCTTTTCTTTCCCCTATTTCAATAAGGGAAAGCTTTCTTCCCTAGTGATTCCATTTTACGTGTATTTTGAATCTAATCCCTTTCTAGCTCATCTTTTATATTTTGACTTTTATGTATGCATTTTTTCATTGCCCCTGTTCATGGAGTTTAAATTGTGGGGAGTCACACAGTAAACAAGTAAATAAATCAGTAAATGGATTACTAAAATATCCTGAAGTAATTAGGTATTATGAAAAAAGTGAGTAAGGTAAGGATATGGAGAATTATAATGAGTGAATGGAGTAATTTTAGATGGGGTGGTCAGGGAAGAGGAGCCAATTTGAAGAGGCTCCAGTTGGCCAAAGATGGGACTATTTGAACGTCATATCATATAATGACTGCAATGTATTGCAATGCATAAAATACACTTAATTTTATAAATTCTTGATACTAACAGCAAATTATTCATCATTGGAAGTTACTAGAAAACTAACATTTAAAAAGCATGAATTAAAAGGAAAAGAAGCATTTATCTTGCCTTATAAGAATTATATGAATAGGTAGTAGATGGAGGTATGTTTCTCTTAATAATTCAGTGAATAAATGAAGAAGAAATGATAGAATATTACCATTGTGGAACCCATAAAGACTACTGGATTTAGATATTGAACATCAGTGCTGATAGCATCAAAGAAATAGAGACAATCAGACGTTGTTTCTCCTAATGAAAGAGCACGATACCACCTATGAGGTAACTTTGCCGACAAAAGGTCCTGAGTCTTATCAAGCTTCTAAAACCAATTGCCAACTTATGGGAAGAAGATAGAGGACTATGTTCTACACCTTGGGAATGTAGTGAGCCAAATTTAGAATATGGGACTACAGGACCAAAAACAGGTTCTTCAACAAATAAATTACAAGGGAAATAAAAAAATGATAGGAAAACCTATAGATTAAAAGAGATGTAAAAGACACGTCAACAGTTGTATTCTGTGAACTTTGGATGAGTTATTCTTTTTAGGTTGTTTAAAATTTTATCAGATGGAAGTGTGGACACTGACTTGATGGTATTTAATAATTCATTTTTTGGGTTTGGATAATGGTATTGTGGTTATTTGTAAAAGTGCTTTTTGAGATGCAAACTTTGTACACATGAAACGACATAATAGCCAAGATTTGCTTCAAATAATATGAAGGAAGTAGATTGGGAGGTGCATAGGCCAAGATTGGGCATGGGGTTAATGGTTGGTGCTGGATACATGGAGATTTATTATGCTGTTCTGTCTACTTTTTGATATGTTAGAAATGCTCTGTTATAAAGGTTTTTCATTTGTTTGTTTGTTTTAGAGTTATTGAGAGATAAAAAGAAAATGGTGGTGAGGCAATGATGAAAATAAGGCTAAACTATTCTTTGGATGAATTTTGCCATAGAAGGGAAGCAGATACATAGAGTACAAGGAATATATTTTACGATGTGAAACATTAGAACGTGTTTATAGGCTACGAGGATGATTTCAAAGAGAGGAACATTGATGAAGTAGAGAGAGAGGGTAGTTTTGTAGGGCAGCGACCTTCAGTAGATGGGAAGGAGTGGAACCAATTGATGAAGGAAAACCACACATATGGTAAGAATTCAGACATAGATTGATTGGAGAATGTGGTGAAGAGGAGAATACATATTTTTCTTTCAGTTGTTTCTGGTTCCTTGGTGAAATGGCAGTAAGATTATCGTCTGAACCTGAGGATTATTCAGTATTTCATTGGAATTCAGTATGGATTATGCAGTATTAGATCAGTGTTAATTTTCAGAAGTACAATTTTGTGGTCATGGGGTTTTAACATTTTCAGATCTCTGATATTAATATAATTAGAATTGTCTTGGTCCTAAATATTCTGTATCCTGTATAATCTTGTATCAGCCAGAAAAAAAAGGGGTGGGGGAGACATTATACCTCAGGAAACAGCATACCTCCGGGGATGACAAGATAATTTGCTCCCTATTTTATTTTATTTTATTATTTTATTTTATTTTATTTTATTTTGTTTTATTTTGAGGTTTCTCCATGTTGCCCAGACTGGTTTCAGACTCCAGGGTTCATGCAATCTGTCTGCCTTGGCCTGCCAAAGTGCTTGTATTACAGGTGTGAGCCACCACACCCAGCCCCTATTTTATTTTAAATTAAAGCTAATGCCCTGCAAATGGAAATACTTCTTTCATTTTGATCTAAGATGGACTAATATTTTGTTTTCATATTAGCAGTGCTTACTAGAATAAACTCTTTGATTCAGTAGAATCCAAACTAGTATTTGGCTTATTAATTTTATTAATTGTTAATAAATTATATAGTATTATATAATTAATAATATTAATAATATTAAAATTAAAATATATAAATATTTTACATGCATGTTTTAGGAGGTAGAACATTAAAATTGTCTATCATAGCCCAATCTTTTGATGTTTGGCCTAGCATTTTGTTTCACTGTAGGTCTAGCCCATTCTGTCTTGATTAAAGTACTTATGAAACATAGGCTATTCTTTCCCGTTTCAACTTCTTTGAAGTAGAACAGGAATGTAAAGATACTTGTGAAGCAATCTGAGGGCAGAATTCTTGAATTTTTATGTTTTCTGTCTTTTACTATTTTCTCATCCATGCCTACATTGACAAAAATGCAATGTGTATGTATAGCCAATATTTCCAAAACATCCAACTTAGTTTTCATAGAAATAATTGTCTTTAAACATTAATAATTTTAGTTGCTTGTAGCAGTAAGAACTGGAATAGGCAAATTTGGGAACAAACATGGCTGACTATTTGGTAGCATACAGCTCAGCTGTGTATATTATAGACAGCCTTCTAACTGAGAATGTTCAAAATACCAAGATCTTGATCTGGCTTGTCACTTAAATAGGGAGCCATATATGATAATCTCAAGTTCACCTTATCAACACTGGCAATGTTTTTTTTTTTTTTTTTAATGAAAACCTTCAAATTTTACAGGATAAATTTTACAACCTATTCTAATTTGATTATTAGTGAATACAGACATTTTGTCCTAATTTGTTTATGTTATATTTACTTTTGCATTGTCTTCTCACTTCCTTTATTCCATTACCTTTTCCATTGTTTATTGTTTCTTATGCCAATTTGTATGGGCTTAAATTTCTTTTTTTAAATTTTATTTTTTTGAGATTGGGGTCTGATTACATTGGCCAGGCTGGTCTTGACTTCCTGGCCTCAAATAATCCTTCCACCCCAAGTGATCCTCCCACCGCAGCCTCCCCAAGTAGTTGGGGATTACAGGTGCGAGCCATGGTGCCCAGTTTGTGTGGACTTTAATGCTATGAACAGTAACACTTTCTTACTTTCTTATGAATGCTTTAGCCTTTAATTTGATTTTTGACTGGCTTTCCTTTTAGATTACTGGTTTTATTTTTAATTTGCAGGTAAATCCTTTGAAATGAGCATCTTGTTTCTTAACCTTTGTATTACCTTCATAACTACTTACTTTTATTTACTACCATTATTTAGCTAATTATGATGCTTTTGTTAATATCACTTATATCTTATTTGTCTTATTGAGGCCATAAATGGACTTTATCCCCAAAATTCTAGACAATTGCCATAGTTTTGTATTGCTTTTTTTTGGGTGGGGAGACAGAGAAAGAGAGAGACAGAGAGAGTGAGAGAAACACGATTATATAGCAGTATTTTCTGTTCCATTCATTTACCTGTCCCTGGTCACATTTTACCCACAGCATTTAAATTATTGTTGCCTTTTAGTATCTTTTTAGTGTATACTTTTTAAAAGTAAACTTATTGAAATATAAATACATACAAAAATATACAGATAATTAGTGAATTGTCACAGTGGCCACACCTATCTAATTAATTAGTACACAGATTCAGAAATAGAGCTTTACTAGATACCAGAAGCCCCTCTTGACTTCTTTCAGTCATTCCTCCCCACCAAGACTAACCACTGTCCTGACACCACCATAGATTATTAATTATCATTTTTAAACTTTATAAAAATGGAATTGTACAGTATATATTGTTCTATGTCTAGTTTTGTTTATACCATTTGTTTATACCATTATGTTTTTGAGATTAACCCTTGCTGCATGTAGTTGTAGTTTGTTAATTCTCGTTGCTGTATAGTATTGTGATGTATTAATATGCCATCATTTATTAGCTGTTCTTCCATTGATGAACACTTGGATTCTTTCCAGTTTGGGTATATTACAAATAACGTTGCTTTAATCCTAACGCTAACCCTAACCCTAAAGCAACATTATTTAAAATACCTTTTCCTTTTTGAAGAGTATTGAATTCCTGTTGCAAAGATTTTGAGGAAAGGCGCATTTACAAAAAACATCTCTTTGCTCAGAATTTTACTAGCCTTTTACCATAGTATAAACCTGTTATTACACCTGGAAAATCACTGAAATATTCTCTAGGAAGTACACAAATGGCATTATGGGGACTTTCAGGAAGATATGGGGAACCTGTAACATAGATGTGCAAGTTATGTAAACTCAAGTAAAGATAAATATTTAGACCCTCTTATTACCTTGGTCGTGAAAGGGGGCAAAGTTCACTTACGATTATGCAAAGTAGGAATTGAACTGCAGTGGAGGTATCTGCAAGTGTACATGAAGAGGCAATTGGAAGGATGATCAAGTGTAAAGAAATCACTATTTTCCATTTATATATTTTACTGAGATAGCTTAGATGTACTTGTTTCCCATCTCTGTAGGAAGTGATAAAAAGAATGTTTAATCAGTGTAGTAAGGTTTAAGATTGGAGGCAGGATACCATATGCCATAATTGTTGACTAATTATGAGAATTTAATTCACAGTTAATATGTACTGTGGATTTGCTATACACTGGTGAGTGAAAAATTGTTTCTGCCCTTGGGGAAGTTTAAGGTAAGAAAATAAAGAGAATAATAAGTGGAGAAATTAATGAATAACAACACAGTTGAGAAAAGTGTTAAGCAAGAAATAAGTAGCCAGGCATGGTGGCTCACACCTATAATCCCAGCACTTTGGGAGGCTGAGGCGGGCAGATCACTTGAGGACAGGAGTTCGAGATCAGCCTGGCCAACATTGTGAAACTCTGTCTCTACTAAAAAATACAAAAATTAGCCAGGTATGGTGGCAGGTGCTTGTAATCCCAGTTACTTGAGAGGCTGAGACACGAGAATTGCTTGAACCCTGGGGTAGAGATTGCAGTGAACCGAGATCATGCCACTGCACCTTAGCTTGGGCAACACAGTGAGACTCTGTCTCAAAAAAAAAAGGAAAGAAGTAGGCGGGGCGCGGTGGCTGATGACTGTAATTCCAGCACTTTGGGAGGCTGAGGCAGGTGGATCACGAGGTCAGGAGTTCAAGACCAGCTTGGCCAAGATGGTGAAACCCCATCTCTACTAAAAATACAGTGGTGGCACATGCCTGTAATCCTACCTACTTGGAAGGCTGAGGCAGGAGAATCACTTGAACCCAGAAGGCAGAGGTTGCAGTGAGCCGAGATTGCGCCATTCCACTCCAGCCTGGGCAACAAGAGCGAAACTCTGTCTTAGAAAAAAAAGAAAGAAAGAAAAGAAGAAAGAAGTGACTGGGATAGAAAACAAAGGATATATATTACATGAAGTCAGCAGGGATTGTTTTTCTGATTTTTAAAATGAAACCTGATGGATGAAAGAAACCCAACCATGCAAACCCAAGTCAGGATTCCTGGGAGATTTAATAGCCAGTGAAAAGCTCCAAAAAGTGGAAAGATTGGGTCGGATGTGGTGGCTCACGCCTGTAATCCCAGCACTTTGGGAGGCCGAGGTGGGCGGGTCACTTGAGGTCAGGAGTTCGAGACCAGCCTGGCCAACATGGTGAAACCCCATCTCTACTAAAAATACAAAAGTTAGCCAAGCATGGTGGTGCACTCCTGTAGTTCCAGCTACTAGGGAGGCTGAGGCAGGAGAATTGCTTGAACCTGGGAGGCAGAGGTTACAGTGAGCTGAGATCGAGCCACTGCACTACAACCTGGGTGACGGAGACTCCGTCTCAAAAAAAAAAAAAAGAAAGATTGCGACACATTCGAGGAGCAGAAAGGAGGCAAGTGTCATAGGGACATGGACAGCAAAGGGATCAGTGGCTTGAGTTGATACCTTGTGTTTAACAGAGTGCATGTTACTCCTGATAAAGCATTTGCTCTGTATTCTAATTGAAAAGAGAAATTGAAAAATTTAAGTGGGGAGTCTCAAACTTTGATCTGCACCCAAATAATCTGGTCTTAACTCATCATTTTCTTATTTCCTTTTAGCTTCTTTTAAATTACCTGTTTTAGAGATTTTGAGCCCATTTACTTCAATTGGGCTTTCTTTTTTTGTGTGTGTGTGTCACTGATTTCTATTATAAAGTTTTCGTTTGTTTATTTTGTGTAGAACAGGAAAATATGTTTTGGTTGTGTTTTCTTTCAGATTTGGAATCCAGATATGACACTAAAAAGTTATTTCAAGGAAAGGATATTTATGAAATGAACTTATCTCAGTGGAAGGTAATGGAAAGAATTAAAAGCTGTGGACTTGAAGGACAAGAAAGTCCTCATGAGGTGTGTTTCAGACAAGTGACAAAAACCAACTCTGAAAAAACGCCTACTTACAGAAAACTCACATCTCTTCCTCTGTATCAGAAAAGTCGTAACAGAGAGAAACCCTACGAATGTGGGGAATGTGGGAAGGCTTTTAGAGTACGACAACAACTTACTTTCCATCAAAGAATTCATACTGGTGAGAAACCCTATGAATGTAAAGAATGTGGAAAAGCCTTTAGACAGTGTGCCCACCTCAGTCGACATCAGAGAATTCATACTTCTGACAAACTCTATGAATGTAAAAAATGTGGAAAGATCTTCACATGTGGCTTAGACCTTCGAGTACATCAGAGAATTCATATTGGTGAGAAGCCATATGAATGTAAAGAATGTGGGAAAGCTTTTAGAGTTAGAGGACAACTTAATCTCCATCAAAGGATTCACACAGGTGAGAAACCCTATGAATGTAAGGAATGTGGGAAGGCCTTTAGGCAGTATGCACACCTTACTCGACATCAGAGACTTAACATTGCTGAGAAGTGCTATGAGTGTAAGGAATGTGGTCAGGCCTTTCTGTGTAGTACAGGCCTTCGACTACATCACAAACTTCATACTGGAGAAAAACCCTATGAATGTAAGGAGTGTGGAAAGGCCTTTAGAGTGCGGCAGCAACTTACTCTCCATCAGAGAATTCACACTGGTGAGAAGCCTTATGATTGTAAGGAATGTGGTAAGACTTTCAGTCGTGGCTATCATCTGACTCTCCATCAGAGAATCCATACTGGTGAAAAGCCGTACGAATGTAAGGAATGTCAGAAGTTCTTTCGTCGTTACTCAGAACTTATTTCACATCAGGGTATTCACATTGGAGAGAAACCTTATGAATGTAAGGAATGTGGGAAGGCATTTAGACTGTTCTCACAGCTTACTCAACATCAGAGTATTCATTTTGGTGAGAAACCCTATAAGTGTAAGGAATGTGAGAAGACTTTTAGACTGCTTTCACAACTTACTCAACATCAAAGTATTCATACTGGTGAAAAGCCCTATGACTGTAAGGAATGTGGAAAGGCCTTTAGACTTCATTCATCACTGATTCAACATCAGAGAATTCATTCTGGTGAGAAACCATACAAATGTAAGGAATGTAAAAAGGCATTTAGACAACATTCACATCTTACTTACCATCAGCGAATTCATAATGTAACTTAATAATAGTTAGAACTCTTCCATTGCGAATTTTATGTTGAGCATAGGAAGTACATTCTAGAGGAAAGGTTTTTGAACGTGGGAATCCCTTTTGCTTCATGCTCACAACTAAGCATAGAAGTTTTATTTAAAGGAAAGAATATGTTAATTAACATATAGAAGCCTTTCATCACCTTTGAAACCATGTTAAACTTTAGGAAATTCATCCTAGAAAGGAACTTTATTACAGGACTGAATGTGGAAAAGCTTTTGATCTTACCTATTACTATCTCCATATTCTTCCATCTGTGTAGTATACACACAGAGGTTGCCAGGGAACCACCTCATTCTGAAAATGTGTAAATGAAAGGAAAGTCATTTAGTCTGCATTTCCTGTAGGAACTGTATTTCAAGGCAAGTTAATGAGGTAAAGTTCTTCTTTATTAGAAAATTCCAGGCTAATGAATGCAGAAAGAATAATAGAAAATTATATTAGAAAGCTATTGTGTAACACATAATGAAATAATGGATCTAGGCATGATTCTCTGTAGAAGTTGAGACCATTCAGTGAAGGTTGTGAACTTTACAGTGAATAGATGAGACTGACAACATCTGAACCCACTTATCATCTCAACTTCACAAAAAGCAAGAGAGTAAAAATTACGTGCCTCCTAATGTGATATAGTAAGGTATACACATCTTGCCAAAAATATTGAACCTGAATTTAAGCCTCAAGAGCCAACTCCCAGTTTAGAGAAAATTCAAGGAATGGAAGAGTAAATTACATGAAACAAAAAGGAGCAATTAAATCTAAAATAAGGGTAATTCTGCAAGAGGAATCACCTGGTTTCCGAACCAATAAAATGGCATTTTAAGAAATAAGGTGGAACGCTTAGGTATTGACAGACTTGAGACATCAATCAAATGCAATGAAAGAGTGGTTTTTACTTAGATCATGAGTTGAACAAACATGTAAAAGAAGACATAGTTACAATAATTGGGAGAATGGAATATTGACAGTAGTAGATAATATTAAGAAACTTTGTTGTGTGTGATAATACCATTGTGGTTATGTAAAAGTATATTTGTTAGAGATAATTTCTGAAGTTTATACACAGGAGATGATATATCTGGAATGTCCTTTTGTTCATGCAAAAGAAAAATGGGGATGAATAACAGGTTTGGCAAAATGATGGTAACCTGAGTCTTGGATACATGGTTTTTATTTGTTTTGTTTTTGCTATTCTACTTTTGTGTATTTAAAATTTTCCATGATGTTCTTTTAAAGATCAAATTATCCATGAAATTATAACCAGTTTAAAATGAATTATTTAAAAAAAAATTTCTGGCTGGGCGCGGTGGCTCATGCCTGTAATCCCAGCACTTTGGGAGGCCGGTGGGCAGATCATGAGGTCAGGAGTTCGAGACCAGCCTGACCATCATGGTGAAACCTCATCTCCACTAAAAATACAAAAATTAGCCGGGTGTGGTGGCATGCACCTGTAATCCCAGCTACTCGGGTGGCTGAGACAGGAGAATCACTTGAACCCAGGAGGCAGAGGTTGCAGTGAGCCGAGATCATGCCATTGCACTCCAGCCTGGGCAACAAGAGCAAAACTCTATCTCAAAGAAAAAAAAAATTCTACATATTAAAACTTGTGGACGTTGCCAAAGCTCTACACATTGAGATTGGAATATTAATTACAATGACGATAATGTATTCAGGAAGTTAAAATGTAGGTCCACATTTTATTTAGTTGACCTCTCTATCTCTGTATTATAGTACCCATGGTATGCACCTCTTTTTTTTTTTTTTTTTTTTTTTTTTTTTTTGAGACGGAGTCTCGCTCTTTCACCCAGGCTGGCGTGCAGTGGCAGAATCTCGGCTCACTGCAAGCTCTGCTTCCCGGGTTCAAGCCATTCTCCTCCCTCAGCCTTCCGAGTAGCTGGGATTACAGGCGCCCGCCACTACACCAGGTTGATTTTTGTATTTTTAGTAGAGATGGGGTTTCACCATGTTGGCCAAGCTGATCTCAACTCCTGACCTCAGGTGATCCACCTGCCTCGGCCTCCCAAGCTGCTGGGATTACAGGCGTGAGCCACCACGCCCGGCTCTCACTTCATATGTTTAAAGAATGAGTAAAAGAAAGCAATTACTACTGCTAAATGTGGGAAATAATGGATTAGACCTGTACTAATATATGGTAGTCACTAGCAACCTGTTGAGCACTTGAAATTGAGTTATTGAGCACTGAAATGTGGCTAGTCCAAATTCAAATGGTGTTTTTTTGTAAAACACAAGATTCTGAAGACTTAGTTGTTTTAAAAACGTTAAGTATCTCAATTTTTCATATTGAGTACATATTGAAATAATATTTTAGATATATTGGTTCAAATAAAATACATTAAAATGAATAACACTATTTTTTGTTTTTAAAAAATGTGTTACAGGAAAATTTTATATATGTAGCTCACATATTTCTATTGTCAGCACTGGTATAAACAATAAAAAGTAGACTTGGTATTTTTGTGTGTGTTTCTTTAAAGGATACCAATATAGTCAAGACCTTTGCAGTTTTGATCACAGAAATATGAGAGATTACACAGCTACAGCTATATGAATGATAAAAGTGACAGCTATGGATTTTTAAAGTTATAAGTTGCTATACTATATATATGTAATATGTGTGTGTAGTGTGTAGGTATATATATTTATATTTATACACACACTATACATGTATTTTAAAATATTGAAAATCCAGAATTATTTTGTGGAAAAAATATACTAAAATTGATCACATGCTGAAGAAAACCTGAGTAGACCAACAAACAAATGAAAAATTAAGACGATTAGAAGATACGCTTTCTAAAAGAATACATTTAGAATCTGACTTAAAAAAAAAAAAATCCTACTCTCCTGAGCCAGAGTAGTCTCAGAGAGACTCCAAGAACCTAATTTTTTACAAGTAAAATCTTTGAAGAATTGGTAATTGCTAAATTTTTCCAACATACTATTCTACAAGACTAACCTAAAACTGATTATAAGAACTAGGTGAGGAGGGCTGGCAAAACCAAAATCTAGACATTTTCCGTATGAAGAGAAATCTGGTAATTCTAATTTCTATGGCAAATTATATCCAACAGTTTAAGTATAGAATAGAAAATCATTTATGTGGAATATCTTGGACCAGATCCATCCAGCTTTAATTATATATTTAGATTCTAGGCATTCTACCTTCAGAACATCATAATGATAGTAAAAGAGATATGATTCTGGCCCAGTATCATCTCAATTCATGCTTATAGTCTTTTTTTTTTTTTTTTTTAGCTTTCTATGTATTAAGAATGGAATGAATTTTATGTATGTAAAAGTATAACCCAACACCTTAAAATTACCTTCTCAAAATTAATAAAGACAGAGTTCGTATAAATGATTGCATCAGTTGGACTTCAGCGATTTCACCGTGGTCATCCATTATGAACTGTATTTGCTGCTATAATTGGGAAGCCATGATGTTCAGTGTATTACATCATTGTATTCCATTTCTCAAATGGAATATGAAACTTGATAGCATTTGAAACCATTTCCCAGGAAACGTTAGTGCTTGATGGTATTTTTAGAAAGCATTCTGTGGTTAAATGAGCATATTAAAATTAATAATTGTTTAAGAAAATAAAACTATAAGCTTCTCCAAATAATGAAGTAATGAGAGTTTGATTTTATTTAACTTAATGTATCTGAAGCACCTTTTACCATGTAACTTTCACTCTGAATGCCTGTGAGTATGTTTGGGCTATGAACCCATTTTAACAAATAACTGCTGTAACCAAAACAGGTGACGGCAAAGGTAGAAAGTTCAGACCTCATGCCAGGTGGTTAGTTGTGTTGGAAGGTGGATGTGAGGTATGTTTCCCTGGATGTTGCATCATGTTCTAAAGTCACCTATTCTTTCTGAATATTGAACTGTTGCTTTTCTGCAGAAATAAAATTTCTGAATCAACACTATACTGCAATGAAAATGAACAACCTATGACTATGTACAACAATACAGATAAATCTCAGAAGCATAATGCTGGGCAAAAGAAGCCAGACATAAAAGAGGACATACTATATGATTATGTGGAATACAAAAATTGAGAACTTTTTAATATAATTAGAAGTCAAGATACGGCCGGGCGCGGTGGCTCAGCCTGTAATCCCGGCACTTTGGAGGGCCGAGGCAGGCGGATCACGAGGTTAGGAGATCGATGAAAACCCATCTCTACTAAAAATACAAAAAAATTAGCCGGGCATGGTGGCAGGCGCCTGTAGTCCCAGCTGCTGGGGAGGCTGAGGCAGGAGAATGGCGTGAACCTGGGAGGTGGAGCTTGCAGTGAAATGAGATTGCGCCACTGCACTCCAGCCTGGTCTACAGAGCAAGACTCCATCTCAAAAAAAAAGATACTAAAAATACAAAAAATTAGCCAGGCGTGGTGGCGGGCGCCTGTAATCCCAGCACTTTGGGAGGCCGAGGCGGGCGGATCACGATCACGATGTCAGGAGATGGAGACCATCTGGGCTAACACGGTGAAACCCCGTCTCTACTAAAAATACAAAAACAAAATTAGCCGGTCGCGGTGGCGGGCGCCTGTAGTCCCAGCTACTTGGGAGGCTGAGGCAGGAGAATGGCGTGAACCCGGGAGGCGGAGCTTGCAGTGAGCCGAGATCGCACCACTGCACTCCAGCCTGGGCGACAGAGCGAGACTCCGTCTCAAAAAAAAAAAGTCAGGATACTGGTGGAGGTGAGGGGGTTAGGGGTACATGGCAGGAGGGATAGTGATGGAAAGAGCAATGGGAGGTTTCTGTAGAAATGTTTTGTTGCTTGATTGGGTGCTGATTACTCTGATGTATTCAGTTAGTGAAAATTCATTGACTTGTACATTTGTATACTTTTCTGTATGTTTATTATAGTTCAATTAAAAGTTTTTTAACTTACGAAAACAAAAACTGAGTTCATATTGATACTTCCAATTCAAATTTAATACCACATTGTTTTTAACTTTAATTTTATTCTCGCATCTTTTGCTTTTCCCCTGAACATCTTGTTGGATTTTAACAATGAACTAATGTACATGCTGTGATCTATAAGCAGTATAAAATACTTACAACAGAATACGAGCATTACCACCAAAAATGAATGCTGAATGAAGTTGAAGATTTCTTGGCATCACTCTCTGTCCTTCAAATATCATTCACTAAGAATGTAGAGTGAAAATGCTTAGTTCTCACCAACCTGATTTGCAGCTAGATTCATTTGTTTCTATTTATTTTCATTGTTCAAGGACTGCCATTTTTTATTTCTGATTTAATTTTACTTTTAAAGACTATAACATTTTCATGATTTTAAAGTTAAAAACATAAAATGTGTTCAGAGAAATTTTGTGTCAGTTTGTGTCCCATACAATCTGTTCCACCAATTCCCTCTAAAAAAACCATTTTATTACTCTTCGGTCTAACTTTCCAGTGGTTTTTTTTTTTTGAGAAGGGTTTAAGTGCTCTGATGACTGCTATGTAACAAGCCACCCAAAACTTCATGCCATACGACAACCATGTTATTATGCTCATAGGTTCTGTGGGTCAAAAATCCAGACAGAACACAGCAGGGATGGTTTTTCTCTGCTTCATGATGTCTGGAGTCTCAGCCGGGGTTATTTGAATGACTAGTCCAGGTAGGGCTAGAATATCCACTTCCAGGCTGCTCTCTCTCATGCTTGAATTTTGGACTTGGAGGACCTGAATACCAATCTTAGCTAGAACTGTCAGCAGGAACACCTACATGGTCACAGATTTTTCACAGAATGTTTATTCCAAGATGAACATCCCAAGAGTGAACATTCTAAGAGAACCAGGTGGAAGCTGGCCTTTTCTGACCTAGCTTTGGAAGTATTACAGCATCACTTCTGCATTTTAATGGTTACTAGTGAGACTTAAATCCAGCCCAAATTCAAAGGAAGGGGAATTTGAGTTTACCTCTTGATGGAAAAGTGCTAAGAACATACTGTGGAAGACCATGTGGGATGGGAAATATTATTGTATCCATCTATGAAAAATAGAGTCTGCCACATTTTGCCTCCTGGCCACCATTCACATCCTGCCCCATGAAAATACACTCATGCGCTTCCCTCAGGCTTCCAAAGTCTCATCCTATTACAGAATCAATTTGAAGTCTAGGACCTTATCTAAATCAAATCCAGCTAGATAAAGGAAATGGAATACTACACAGCTATAAAAAAGAACAAAATCATATCCTTTGCAGCAACATGGATGGAGCTGGAGGCCATTATTCTAAGCAAGTTAGCACAGGAACAGAAAACCAAAACCAGCATGTTCTCACTTGTAAGTGGTAGCTAAACACTGAGTACACATGGACACAAGGCAGGGAACAATAGATACTCTACTTGAAGGTAGAGGGTGGGAGGATGAGAATCAAAAAACTACCTCTTGGGTAGTATGCTTATTACCTGGGTGATGAATAATCTGCACCAAACCCCTACAACACACAATTTACCCATGTAACACACCTGCACATGTACCCCCTGCATCTAAAATTAAATTTGGAAAGAAAAAAAATCAAGTCCAGGTGTGGGTAAGCCTCCTTCAGTACAGTTCCTGGGATACACTCCTTCAGTATGAGCCCTCTCAGTCCACAGTATTGGGAACTAACTTCAATCTACAGTTCCTTGACACACCCACATCCAGTGGTGGAACAGGTATACAATAATAAGCATTCAGATTCAAAAAGTTGGTGGGTAAAACAGTTGAAGGAAATTGCTAATCCATAACAATTCTGAAATCTGGCTGGGCACACATAACCAGCTCCTTGATCAGCGTTCCCTGGAAATGATTTTCTATGGCTCTTGTCCTGCCATCTGATCTTTTGGTTCCGCTTTCTGAGTCACGCTGGGTTTTTCTTTTTTCTTTCATGAAAAGTAGCCCATGTTTACAACTGAGTACTATTCTCATATTTTTTTCTTGTAGATATTTGGGAACCCAAAGATCCTTTCTCACTTTGTATTGTTTCTGCCCCTGTAAGCTCAAGCTGGTAGTGCATCAAGTAGTACAATTCTCTTGAAAATTCTGTGTATCCTGTGAATTTTATTAGGGTTCATTAAATGAAACAAAAGACACGCCACAGGCTCTTCTCTTTATTGTGCTCCATAAGAGGCCACTGTGGAAAAATGACAGATATTTTTTTTTTTTTTTTTTTTTGAGACAGAGTCTCTCTCTGTTGCCCAGGCTGGAGTGCAGTGGCGTGATCTCGGCTCACTGCAAGCTCCGCCTCCCGGGTTCACCATTCTCCTGCCTCAGCCTCCCGAGTAGCTGGGACTACAGGTGCCTGCCACCACGCCCAGCTAATTTTTTTGTATTTTTAGTAGAGACGGGGTTTCACCATGTTGGCCAGGATGGTCTCGATCTCCTGACCTCGTGATCTGCCCGCCTCGGCCTCCCAAAGTACTGGGATTATAGGTGTGAGCCACCGTGCCTGGTCCAAAAATGACAGATTCTTAGAAGCCCTGCTGTTTCACAGAAAGAATAAACATTGGCTTCATCTTTTCTCTGAGGCCACATATTCATGACAGCACCATAGATGTGTTTCCCCCCCACCACTCAGGCCCTTTATAACTTTGAGAACACGCCGAATTGCTGAGAGAGATGTATTAAAGTTCTCAACTATAATGAGTTTCCTGTTTCTCCTTCCCCTTCTGATAGCTTTTCCTTCATGTATTTTGAAACTCTGATATATGAGGCATAGCATTTAGGATTATTATGTTTTCTTGGTGAATTGATCTTTTTATAATTTTGGGTTTTTTGTTTTGTTTTGTTTTTTTTTTTTTGAGGGCTCACTGCAACCTCTGAACCCTGTGTTCAAGCAATCTCCTGCCTCAGCCTCCCGAGTAGCTGGGATTATAGACGTATGCTACCACGCCCGGCTAATTTTTGTATTTTTAGTAGAGACAGGGTTTTGCCATGTTGGCCAGGCTGGTCTCAAACTCCTGACCTCAAGTGATTCGCCCACCTCAGTCTCCCAAAGTGCTAGGATTACAGGCATGAGCCACTGCACCAGGCCTTTTTTTATAATTTTGTATAATTTCATAATCTCTGCTCTGATTTTCTTTGAAACTGGCATTTTCTGATATTAGTAGTGCCATTCAGCTTTCTTTTGGTTAGTATTTACATGGTGTATCTTTTTTCCTATTCTCTTTTAACTTATCTATATCATTATATTTGAAATTAATTTATTTTAATTCTTAATTTTTTTTTTTTTTTAGAGACAGGGCCTCAGTCTGTGGCACAGGCTGGAATTCAGTGGCATGATCCTAGCTCACTGCAGCCTTGAGCTCTAATGGTAGCTCAAGCAGTCCTTCCGTCTCAGCCTGCTGCATAGCCAGGACTACGCACATGTGCCACCACATCCAGCTAATTATTTTATTTTTTTGTAGAGATGGAGTCTTGCTATGTTGCCCAGGCTGGTCTTGAACAACTCCCTTCTTGGCCTTTCAAAGTGCTGGGAATACAGGTGTGAGCTGCTGTCCCTGGCCAAGATCTTTTAAAATTGTGTCTATTTGGAGATCTCTGAGCCTCCTGAATCTGCATGTTCAAATCTCTCTTGCTAGACTTGGGATGTTTTCATCTATTGTTTCATTAAATAGGTTTTCCAGCCCTTTTGTTTTCTCTTCACCTCCTGGAACATCTAAAATTCTAATGTTTGTTTTTCTATATTGGTGTCCCAATATGTCATGTAGGTTTTCTTCATTTTCAAAAATTCTTTTTTTTTTTGTCTGACAGGATTATTTCAAAAGACTTGTCTTCAAGTTCTGAGATTCTTTCTTCTGCTTGATGTAGTGTATTGTTGAAGCTTTTGAATGTGTTTTATATTTTATTCAGTGAATTCTTCAGCTCCAGAATTTGTTTTTTTTTAAATATCTATTTGAAAATGTCTCATTAATATCCTGAATTGTTTTTTTTTCTGATTCCTTTGTTTTGTTTTTCATTATTATCTTGTATCTCACTGAGCTTCTTTAAAATCAATATTTTTGGTTGGGTAGAGTGGCTCACACCGGTAATCTCAGCACTTTGGGAGGCTGACGGGGGAGAATCACTTGAGCCCAGGAATTCAAGACCAGCCTGGGGAACATGAGGAGAACCTCATCTCTAATTAAAAAAAAAAAAAAAAAAAAGTGGAATATGGTGATGTGTGCCTATAGTCGCAGCTCTTCTGGAGGCTGAGGTGGGAGGACCGCTTGAGGCTGGGGTGGGAGGACCACTCAAGGCTGGGAGGTTGAAGCTGCACTGAGCCATGATCACACCACTGCATTCCAGCCTGGGTGACAGAATGAGACCCCATCTCAAAATAAATAAAAGTAAGATAAATATTTTGAATTATTTTTTCAGATTTTATAAATTTCTTTTTGATTGGGATCTTTGTTGGAGAATTAATGTGTTCCTTTGGTTATGTCATATTTCCTTGCTTTTTCATGTTTCTTGTGTTCTTACATTGAGATCTTCACATCTGGTGTAATAGTCGCTTCTTCCAATGTTTTGAATTTGCTTTCATAGGGGAGGAATTTTTCTTGAAGATGTATCTGTGGTGTTGGTTGGATAGGCACTTTGGCTTTGATTCTAGGTGCGTGAAGTTGTGTAGTCTCTGTATGATTGCTTCAACTGCAAATAGTGTCAGTGGTTTCTGTGATTTCCTCAGTGGCCCAGGGTGCTGTTGTCAGTGTGGGCTGTGGTGAAGTTTTACTTGGGACTGGGTTGCCAGCCACATGGACCAGCCTCCAGGCCCCATTGTTCGCAGCAGTGGGCTGAGCATGCCTGTCTTTTGGTCCCGGGGTAGCATATGCTGGCACTGGTGTTAGAGGGTCCAGGCAGATTGGTTCTTTTTTTATTTAGACAAGTTCTCACTCTGACTCAAGCTGGAGTATAGTGGTGCAATCATGGCTCACTGCAGCCTCAACCTCCCAGGCTCAAATAGTCCTCTCACCTCAGCCTCCCAAATAGCCATCACTACAGGCTTGAGCCATCACACCCAGCTAATTAAAAATTATTTTTGTACAGATGGGGTCTGCCATGTTGCCTTTGCTGGTCTTGAACTCCCGGGCTCAAGTGCTCCTCTCACCTCGGTCTTCCAAAGTGTTGGGATTACAGGCATGAGCCACTGTGGCCAATTCTTGGGCCTTCAGGTGGCTTGCTTGAGTGCAAGGAGTGGCAGCAATGGGCTGGGTGGTTAGGTGGGTCCCTAACCTCCTGTGCAGCTGAATTGTGTGGCCTATGCCAGTAGCAGTGGTGGGACAGCCTTCTGGAACCTATGCAGTCCATGCTGGTGTTGGTAGTGGCTACAATGGGCTGGGCAGACAAGTCCCCAGATCTGCAGGTGATGTGTGCAGGTGGGTGCCAGCTGTGGTGGTAGTGGCAGGTCGTGTGGGCCTGACCTCAGACCCTGGGAGGAGTGCTCAGGCGCCAATGGTTGTGGACTGGACTGGGCAATCCCCAGATCCCTGGATGGCATTCTCAGGCTGGGGACTGTCCTTGAGCCATCTGGTGGTGCTTGCAGGTGGTGACTGTGGTAGGCAGGGATGGGGTTATCCCCAGGCCACCAATGGAATGCACGGAGGGGCAGGGGGAGTAGCAGCTGTGCTACAACCATGCTATTGGGGACATCACAGTTGCTTTCAAATGGGAGCAGCCATAGGCAGCTGGGGGAAATGTGTTTTGCTCACCTCTTGGTCCTGCAGAAGCCTACAGTGGTGGCCAATGCAGGCAGTGGATTTGTCAGCGCTCATGAAAATGTGCAGCCACCACTCTGCTTGTGGGAAGTGGGGTCACTGCCAGTGGCTCCTGCCTCATCCCTGCTGGGGTAGCTATGGGTGGCAAATGTAATGGGGCTCCAGGGATGTGGAGATGCAGGGCCTGTTGGGCCCCAGGGCAGGATGCATTCTGGTGGGGATTGGCTCTTAAAATGGTGCCATGCAGCAGCTGCTTAGGACTCAAGGGTTTGTGGGACCCAGCATGCACTCCCTCTCTGGAGCAATGCCCTTGTGCAGTCTTCAGGCAGCTACCTGTGTTAGCCTCCGGGCTCATGAGGGTAGAGGGGGTCTCCCTTGGTGAAGATTAGCCATTGATGGGAATGTGGACCACTGGGGGTCTCTCACTTACCGTTTCCCTGCATTAGGGAGCCTCTCCAGGCTCCCAGACTCTCCTGGCCAAGCAGGCTGCCTCTCCTTCTTTCAGTTTTTCCCATCATTTCTCTGTTGCATTCCAGTGTTCTCCCTCAGATGATCTATTCAAAGTGTGATTATCTATATTCTAATTTGGTTCCTTTTTGTGGAAAAGGCTAGTACTAGATGGATCTAGTCAGCCACCTTGAAGCCCTTCAAAAGTAGATTACTCTGGCCTGGTATGGTGGCTCATGGCTGTAATCGCAGCACTTTGGGAGGCTGAGGCTGGAGGATCACCTGAGGTCAGGAGTTTGAGATCAGCCTGGCCAACATGGTGAAACCCTGTCTCTACAAAAAATACAAAAATTAGCTGGGCATGGTGATGGGTTCCAGTAATCCCAACTACTCAGGAGGCTGAGGTGGGAGAATCGCTTGAATCCGGGAGACGGAGGTTGCAGTGAGTGCACTCCAGCCTGGGAGACAGAGTCTTGCTCTGTCTCAGAAAGAAAAAAAAAAACAAAAGATTAATCTGGGCTGGGTGTGGTGGCTCATGCCTGTAATCCCAGCCCTTTGGGAAGCCGAGGCAGGTAGATCACCTGAGGTCACAAGTTCAAGACCAGCCTGGCCAACATGGTGAAACCCTGACTCTACTAAAAAATACAAAAATTAGCTGGGTGTGGTGGCACAGGCCTGTAGTCCCAGCTACTCGGGAGGCTGAGGCAGGAGAATCACTTGAACTCACGAGGTGGAGGTTTCAGTGAGCCAAGATTGCACCACTGCACTCCAGCCTGGGAAACAGAGCAAGACTCTTGTCTCAAAAAAAAAAAAAAAAAATTTCTAAATTTTTCAAGAGTTGATTCTGTAAGTTTTTGTTTGTTTATTCATTGCATTTGTGAAGGGATGAGTTGTTGGTTTCCTCCTCTGCCATTTTCTTATTTATAGTGTTTTTGGGTGGATCACTTGTATCAATTTTTTTAGCAGTAGCTCTAGCCAAGCTTATCTGACTTGCGGCCTGTGGGCCTCATGCAGCCCAGCAAGGCTTTGAATGCGGCCCAAGACAAATTTGTGAACTTTCTTAAAACATTATGAGATTGTTTTGTGATTTTTTTTTTTTTTTTTTTTTTTAGCTCATCAGCTATCGTTATTGTTAGTGTATTTTATGTGTGGCCCAAGACAGTTCTTCTTCCAGTGTGGCCCAGGGATGCCAAAAGATTGGACACTTTTGCTAGGCATTACATTATATATACATAACTTACAAAGTCCACTGGTTTGACATTTTTCCAGTTTGAATTAGGTGTAGAAACCTTCCCTTCCCTTACCCATCCCAAATTATAATCAAGTTAAATATTTCTTTTATATACTTTGAAAACCACCTAAGAGTGATACAATTTTTGCTTCAGTTGTCAAACATAATTGAGGAAACTCAAGATAAGGAAATTACCCATAATTTTGCTGTGTTTCTTCTACCTTCCTAATTTTCCAAGATTCCTTGTTTAATATTTAATTTCTGTTCTCAGATTTTCTTTAGCCTTTCTTTTTTCTTTTTCTTCTTCTTTTCTTTTTTAATACAGAGTCTCTGTCTATCACCCAGGCTGGAGTGCAGTGGCACGATCTCGGCTCAGTGCAACCTCTGCCTCTGGGGTTCAAGCGATTCTCCTGCCTCCGCCTCCTGAGTAGCTGAGACTACAGGAGTGTACCACCATGCCCAGCTAATTTTTGTATTTTTAGTAGAGACGGGGATTTCGCCATGTTGGCCAGGCTGGTCTCGAACTTCTGACCACAAGTGATTGGCCTGCCTCAGCCTCCCAAAGTGCTAGGATTGCAGGCATGAGCCAACCCACGCCCAGCTAGCCTTTCCTTTATGGTAGGTCTGCTGGCAACAAATTCTCCTAGCTTTGTTTCACCTGAGAGTGTTCTCGGTTTCTCCTTCTTTCCTGAATAATATTTTCATTAGGTATGAAAGTCCAGGTTCTTCATTTAGTCGGCATTGACAGCATACAGGAGGGGCTCATTACTGCCTGATGAAGATGAAAGACGCTGGTTTCACATTGGGCTTTTTCTGAGACTACTTGGTCAGGAAGTTTGGACACCTTGTTACAGCCTGTAAAGGTAAAAGTCTAGACTTTCCACTTGGCCTTTTGTGTTAAGGATGGTGGTGGGGCCACAGATTTTTCTGTGGCATTTGGCTGAAGTAAAGGGGTTATTTAACAGTTTCCTGTCTTGGCTGGATGCGGTGGCTCATTCCTGTAATTCCAGCACTTTGGGAGGCCAAGGTGGGCGGATCACTGGAGGCCGGGAATTGAAGACCAGCCTGGCCAACATGGCAAAACCTCATCTCTGCTAAAAATACAAAAATTAGTCGGGCATGGGGATGTATGCCTGTAATCCCAGCTACTCGGGAGGCTGAGGCAGGAGAATTGCTTGAGTTCAGGAGGCAGAGGTTGCAGTGAGCCGAGATCACATGACTGCACTCCAGCCTGGGCGACAGAGGGAGACTCATCTCAAAAAATAAATAAAATAAAATAAAATAATAGTTTCCTGTCTTGCTAGACTCCCTTTCCTGTTTCTTTAGCTATACAGAGTAGGCTTTTCTTTAGAATTGTTTTTTCCATCTCTGAATATTGGCATTTTAGGGTTGCCAGCTTCTTTAGCTCCAAGTCTGGGATATAAATAAAGTCCCTGGAGCTTCACGACTATGTAATTTCTTGGGTCCTGTGGTCCCTAGCCAGTCTGCTGTCTTCTCTCCACCTTTCAGAGTCATCTTGTGTTTGTTTTACATATAACGTTCAGAGTTTTCAGTTGTACTTAGTGGGAGGAACAGGGAAAAGGACATCTCTTCCATTTTCCCAGAAATGGAAGTCCCTCTATTAAAGATTTTATTTCCACAAGGACATTTAAGTAATTTTTGTAATCGCTAGTTGATTTTGTTACAGAGATTTGCTATTTCCCGTCATATCATTTTGAGGATGCTATTCGTACTTACTCTTAATATTCGCACTTAAACAAAACTCCTGTTTCGTTTATTCTACTACTGCCTTGATAGTATTTCCCGTTGGATCAGCATTGTTTCTCTATGATATGGGAGTCAGCTTTTTTGGAAATGTTTGGTAATTCTGATATGTGTTTAGTTTCACAGTGGAGAGTACTTTGGATGTAGTCTGATTCAGTGCAGGAATAGGATGTGCTGCTCTGATGTGCACTCTGACTTGTTTTTAGAGACAGAGGAGTGGCAGGTTTTTTGTGCTGCAGCATGCCTGGCCCACTAGCCCCAGGCATAGGGATGCTCCTGTTTCCCCTAGGACAATACCAGTCACTGGCCTCACCTCCTCCTCCTGGAAGCAGAGACTAGTGCTTGCTAACTGGGTTAAGGGAAGGTGATGTGCCAGGTTAAATTACTTTACTTCCCCAAGCAACCAATCTCACTATTGTCACTGTCCCCACTTTTGCTTCTTGTGACAAACCCTAGGCCCAGGCCACCCTTATTATGTCATATTCACCTTTTAAAGTAGTGCACACTCTTGTGTTTTGTTTTCTGGTTCCCTTAGATGATCCAATACCAGTGCTTCCTCTATTTCAGGTATTCTCCATTGTTCCTGATTCACCAAAAGTTGTTTATATTTTCAGGAGCTATTTATATGTGTGTGTGTATATGCATGTGTATATAATAGTCCCAATACCATTTATAAAAATTTAGGGCCGGCTGCGGTGACTCACACCTGTAATCCCAGCACTATGGGAGGCCAAGGCGGGTGGATCACGAGTTCAGGAGTTCGAGACCAGCCTGGCCAACATGGTGAAACCCCATATCTACTAAAAACACAAAAATTAGTGTGGATCACGAGTTCAGGAGTTTGAGACCAGCCTGGCCAACATGGTGAAACCCCGTCTCTACTAAAAATACAAAAATTAGCCGGGCATGGTGGCAGATGCCTGTAATCCCAGCTACTCAGGAGGATGAGGCAGGAGAATCGCTTGAAACCAGAAGGCAGAGGTTGCAGTGAGCCAAGATTGCACCACTGCACTCCAGCCTGGGTGAAAGAGCAAAATGCTGTCTCAAAAAAAAAAAATTAAATGAAAACATTATTAAAATGCCTTTGCCCTGACAGTTGTTTTCAGGAAATTCTTGTAAACATTAAATTCAAATAAGTCTTTTTGTCTGGTTTGTGTATATGCATGTGTATATATACATACAGCATATTCCATCAAATATAAAATGCTTTGATACTGGCACAAGGCTTATCTTACTAAAAATATCAATGAACGTTTTCACAAGACATTGTATTAGTCCCTTTTCACACTGCTATAAAGAGCTACTTGAGATTGGGTAATTATAAAGGAAAGAGGTTTAATTGACTCACAGTTCCACATTGCTGGGGAGGCCTCAGGAAACTTACAATCATAGCACACGGTGAAGGGGAAGCAAGGCATGTCTTACATGGTGGTAGGAGAGAGAGAGGGGAGTGGGGAACTGCCAAACACTTTTAAACCATCAGATCTCATGAGAACATACTCACTATCATGAGAACAGCATGGGGGAACCACCTCCATGATCCAGTCACCTCCCACAGGGTCCCTCCCCCATCACGTGGGAATTATAATTCGAGATGAGATTTGGGTGGGGCTTTTTAGCATTGATGAAATCAGGAGGTATCAGTGATAGTAAGGCTAATATATATATATGTGTATATGTATATATATATGATAATGAATCTAGATGATAATAGGACTGGAACAATTCTCTTTTTCCATAATTTAAGCTGCATATGTATAGAACCAGAATATTCCAGTGCCTGCACATTTCAGATATATTTACTGAAAAATTGTATCATTTTGCTGACATTTTATTTAGCATTTTGATTTTTCTCTTTAATTAGAACTCATTTAAATTTTGGTTTTTAGTAACTATTCTCTCTAGTTTCATCATTTGGATTATGTCAGCCATGTATCATGAGCTGGGAAAATTCTGATAACAATTATCCTTGAAGTTTTTATCAAACTAAAATAGATTGTGCTAGCAGACTGTGTTGTTCTAGCTTGTTCTATAGCTTAAGCTGAATTTATGTTTTCCATTTATTTACTAGTTCACTCAAGCATGATTATGTTGTGTAAATTTCAATGAAGTACATTTTCTAGAAAATACTTCATTAGCTCTGGAATTTTACATACATTGAAATGATACTACTTTCTTATAATTTAAAAAGATGACATCGATATCTCTGGTAATGTCCTTTTTAAATTCATGACGCTTATAACTGTGTTATATTTTTTTCTTTTTACTGGATTTGGAAAAATTGAATAAGTCTATAATCTGCTTATTCTTATTACTTAATTTCTAATTTTAATTGCATTAACTAGTTCCTTCTTTTAGCATCTGCTTTATTTGGTACCTTTTTTTGTTTCTTGAGTTAAATACTTACTTTTTCCCGAGTTTTATCAAGTGCCTACTATGCAAAAGGCGTTACAGTAGTGTTGAGAATACAGAAAACAAAATGTTCTATCCCCAAATCGTGGTTTTCTGTATGCATTAAGGGATGTTAATTTACCACTGAGTAGAGTCTTGGCCACATCCTACAGATTTCAATATGTAGGCATTTCAATATCACTGCTTTCTGTTAAATCAATATTTAACTTTTAATTTCCAGTTTAATCCATGACTTGTATTATACATGTAGATGATTGTAAATTTGTAAGAGGAGGTGCAAATTATCACCCAATTACTTACTAATTGCAAAGAAAATAACAATGGAGAGATCTGGCAGTCACTACCTTAACCAAATGTAGCATCACTAATAAAAGGACAACCTGCCATTATATGCCTCCTGTGTGTACAGACTGTATTATACCTATGAAGTATTCTTGCTAAAAATGTTTGACCAGAAGCAAATCAAGCTGCTATTTAAGTTTCAGTTTGGAGACAGAGGAAAAAGAAGAACAACATTATGCAGAAATAAAAGAGACAAACCCAGAATCCAGGATATTCTAAGACAACTGTGATGGACTCTTCTAAAAGCCAATAAAATGACATAACGATGAGGGGCTGTTCAGTTTAAAAGTGACAGAACAGGCCGGGCGCAGTGGCTCACCCCAATAATCCTAGCACTTTGGGAGGCCGAGGTGGGTAGATCACAAGGTCAAGAGATCGAGACGATCCTGGCCAACATGGTGAAACCCCATCTCTACTAAAAATACAAAAATTAGCCAGGCGTGGTGGCAGGCACCTGTAATCCCAGCTACTCGGGAGGCTGAGGCAGGAGAACTGGTTGAACCCAGGAGGCAGAGGTTGCAGTGAGCCGAGATCACGCCACTGCACTCCAGCCTGGGCGACATAGCGAGAGTCCGTCTCAAAAAAAAAAAAGTGACAGAACCACCAAAATTGTTAACAATGTATGATCCTGAGAGTAAATCCTTGTTAAATATCTATGAAATATATTCTTGGAACAATTATGGAAATTTCAACATGGAATGGATATTATAAGATTCTATGGAATTGTTAATTTTTAGGGTGTGATTTTAGAACTTTGGGTATATGTATTACCATTACTTTTAGGAGATACAAACTGATTTAGGGGCAAAATGATATGATGTTTATAACTTAACTCTCAAATGGTATCGCCAAAAAAATGTATTTTATAGAAAAACAAAGCAAAATATACATTTTCAAATCTAGGTGGAAGGTAAAATGGGTGTTCATTATAGAATGCAGTCTATGTTTCTGTGTCTCAGAGCATTTTCATAATAAAATTAGTAAAAAATTTCTAAATAGACAGCTTTCTTTTTTCTTTTTTCTTTTTTTGAGACAAAGTCTTACTCTTGTCCCCCATGCTGGAGTGCAATGGTGCGATCTCGGCTCACTGCAACCTCCGCCTCCCAGATTCACGTGATTCTCTTGCCTCAGCCTCCCAAGTAGCTGGGACTACAGGTGCCTGCCACCACACCCGGCTAACTTTTGTATTTTTAGTAGAGAGGGGGTTTCTCCATGTTGGCCAGGCTGGTCTCGAACCCCTGACCTCAGATGATCTGCCCATCTCAGCCTCCTAAAGTGCTGGGATTACAGGCGTGAGCCACCACGGCCAGATAGCTTTCTTTTTTCTATCCATTTAATTTCTGTATTATTATGGGTAAATTCCCTCACACCTCTCTATGATGCTTCAACAGCTATATTCTAAGGTCCTCCCACTCACTACATCCTTAGAATTTCTCTTCATCTTTAATTTTAGAACTCAAGCAATGAGGTCTGAATTCAGATCTTTACAGTTTCTTTATATTCTAATGGAGTGCCTTAGTTATCTGGGCTGCATAACAAAATACCATAGACTCAGTGGCTTATAAACAACTGAAATTTATTTCTCACAGTTTTGGAGGCTGAAAGTCCAAGCTCAGGGTGCCAGCATGCTTGGGTCCTGGGGAAGGCCCTCTTTTGCACTGTAGACTGCTGACTTCTTGCTGTATCCTCATGTGGCTGAAAGAGCTAGCTGGCTCTTTGGCTTCTTCTTATAAAGGCAGTAATTCCACTCATGAAGGCTCCGCCCTCATGACCTAATTTCCTCCTAAAGGCCCTACCTTCAAATACCATCACCTTGGGATTCGTGTTTCAACATAGGAATTGTTACGGGAACACAAACATTCAGCCCATAACAGATTTTATCAAAGAAGTACTTCATGAAATATAAGTGATGAGTGGCTTTTCCAGATTTGTCATCTCCATTGCGTCTTCCTATTAAGAAATCGACTAATAATAATGTTGATGATAATAAAAACAGTAATATCCAATATTAATCCAAAGCAGTTTGAGCCAGATAGTTGTTGCTGTATTATACATGTTGGAAACAACCACACTTTTAGGTGTGTTTCATTTTACAGCTGAGGTACCAAGAAGCAAATATTTTGTCTAATATCACATAGATAGTAGAGTAGTGGAAAGGCAATGATGATAAGTGTATGCTGTTGCTAGAACATTTTTCCACAATTGTTACATTAACAGCTTTATTTTCTAGTGTGAATTTTCCTAAATTTAATGAGAACTAAGAGGTATTTAAGACTCATACATTTATTAAGTTAATATGTCTAAAAAACGATCACATTGACAGAACTTCTGGCCATAAATATTTTGATATTCTATAAATAGAGCATGACATGGAAACCTTTTCTTATATTAAATTACATTATGAGTTTTCTGATGTTGATAAAGATGTGAATATTGTCTAAAGGCCTTTCTACATACCTTACACTCATAGGGTTTCTCACCAGTGTGAATTCTCTGATGTTCAGTAAGGTGTGAATTAAGTCTAAAGGCCTTCCCACATTGTTTACACTCATAGGGTTTCTCACCAGTATGAATTCTTTGATGTATTCTAAGGTCTACACTACGACTAAAGGCCTTCCCACATTCTTTACATTTGTATGGTTTTACACCCGTATGAATTTTCTGATGTTCAGTGAACTGCCCACGCCGACTAAAGGACTTCCCACATTCTTTACAGTCATAGGGTTTTAAACCAGAATGAATTTTCAGATGTTCTTTAAGATTCCCTCTACGAATAAAGGCCTTTCCACATTCTTTACATTTATAGGGCTTTTCACCAGTGTGAATTCTCTGGTGTTCAGTAAGGTAGAAACCAAATCTAAAGGTCTTCCCACATCGTACACATTTGTAGGGCTTCACATCAGTATGAATTTTCTTATGTAGACTAATTTGAGAGCGCACTCGAAAGGTCTTCCCACATTCCTTACATTCGTAGGGCTTCACACCAGTATGAAGTCTCTGATGTTCAGTAAGGACTGAACGAAGCATAAAAGCTTTCCCACATTCCTTACATTCATACGGTTTCTCTCCAGTATGAATTCTAGAATGTACTCTGAGGTCACCGCTATAACTAAAAGCCTTCTCACACACCTTACATGCAAAAGGTTTTATACCAGTATGGATTGCTTTATGCCGATTAAGCTGTCCACGCACATTAAATGATTTCCCACACTCCTTACATTCATAAGGTTTCTTACCTGCATGAGTTCTTCTGTGTTCAGTAAGGTAAAAACTAAGTCTAAAGGTCTTTCCACATTCCTTACATTCGTAGGGTTTTACACCAGTATGAATTTTCTGATGACGGGTAAGTTGTCCACATACACTAAAAGCTTTCCCACACTCCTTACATTCATAGGGTTTCTTACCTGTATGAATTCTCTCATGTTCTTTAAAGTAGAAAACAAGTTGAAAAACTTTTCCACATTCTTTACATTCATAAGATTTCTTACCAGTATGAATTCTTTTATGTTGAGTAAGTTCTAATCTACTAAAAAAACTCTTATCACATTTCTTACACATATAGGGTTTTTTACCAGTGTGAATTTTCTGATGTCGATTAAGTTGTGGGTAAAGAATAAAGGTCTTCCCACATTCTTGACATTCATAGGGTTTCTCACCAGTATGAAATCTCTGATGCAGAGTAAGTTGATAGCTATGACTAAAAACTTTCCCACATTTCTCACATTTACAGGATTTTTCACCAGTATGAATTTTCTGATGGAGAGTAAGCTGATAGACATTATTAAAAGTACTCCCACATTCTTTACAATCATGTTTCACATCAGAATCTATTTTCCCATGTTGAACCAAGTTTGAGTCACAACTTTTCTCACTATTATGAATTCTCTGATTCAGAGTAAAAGAGGGATGTTTTCTATCAGTTGACATTTTTTTAAAGATGATTTTCTTTTGACTGATAGATCTTTCTTTAAGTCCCTGTTGACCCTCAAACTCACTTTTGCTCTGCCACTCATTTCTAAAAATGGATCCTTTCAGATGAAGAGTTTTACTTTTTTCTATTTTACTCCCTTTGGATAAACTGATATCATGAATGTCCTTTTCTGAAGATAATTTCTTGGTCTTATGCCTGGATAACAAACCTGAAAGAAAACATAAAAGCAAACAAAAATTATTTTCCTGTAGCCAGCATAACATAAAGTTTACATTTTCAAAACAGGAAACAAAGTGAAAACGGTTCTCACTAGAAGTCAGTGGCCTAAAGAATATTTCAATAAAGTTATATAATTTGAAATTAGGCAACATGAGCTTAGAAAATGAGAGATTATAGCCGGGCGCGGTGGCTCATGCCTGTAATCCCAGCGCTTTGGAAGGCCGAGGCAGGTGGATCATCTGAGGTCAGGAATTCAAGACCAGCCTGACCAACACAGTGAAACCCCATCTCTCCTAAAAAAATATACAAAATTAGCCGAGCATCATGGTAGGCGCCTGTAATCCTAGCTACTCAGGAATCTGAGGCAGGAGAATCACTTGAACCTGGGAGGCGGAGGTTGCAGTGAGCTGAGATCGTGCCATTGCACTCCAGCCTGGGCTACAAGAGCTAAACTCTGTCTCAAAAAAAAAAAAAAGATTATATAAGATTGTGGTGATATGGCAAATAGTTTATTTACATCAGTGGTTCTAAAATTTTATTGTGGATGAGAATCATCTGGGGAACTTATCACAAATACTGCTATTTAGTTACACACAAGTCAAGTGAATCAAATCCACAGGAGTAATTTGGTATCTGAATTTTTAATAACTCCACTAGATGATTCTGATATAGATCAAAGTTTGAGAATCTCCACTTAACAATTTTAACAGTTTTTCTTTACTCTTAGAATAAAATCCAAACATGTTACCATATAATATAATATGGTCTTTGGTTACCTAAAGACCTCTTTCAAGCACATGGTCCTCCTTACTCCCTCTTATTATGACATTTGCTTCTATTCAGCTCCTTGATTGTGTCATAGCATTTCCCATTTCATATAGTTTTCTACGGGATTTTTCATCTCCTAAAAATAATCTGTCCAGGGCTCTGTGAAAGGCCAACTCCTTCTCATTCTTAATGGTTGGTTAAATATCTCTTACACAGAAAGGCTTGCCCTACCGACTGTAAGGCAGTCTATGTCCTTTATTCTCAATTCCAGCATCATGTTTCATTTCTTCATTTCACAATTTTCAAATGCATATCCACTGATTTTTCTTTTTGCTCTTTTGTTAATTTTCTGATCCCTAAACCTTCCCAAAGGAAGATGTAATCCTTATTTCATTCAACAGTGAATAACTACCCACTAGCATATAGCAGGCATTAAACAATTGACTGTACAATAAATTAATCATTGTCTTAAAGGAAATTATGATGATGAATGACAGATAAGTCATGTATAGGACAGCTGAATATCAGGACAATCACTTAATTTTTATATTTTTGTAACAATTACAAACGAGCTCTAATCTCTCTCACCTTATTACAGTGATTAAATGCACTCTTTCCTACCTTACTTCCTTTACAGATCAGAACAAAAGTAAATCCAAGGTAGTTCAACCAAATGTATAAAATGAAACAGCCCTTGTTTTGCCTACTCATCCTTTAAATGGCTATCCAATTAAACAGAGATGTTTCCAATCCTGTTGTTCACTGCCTCCTGTGCAAAGAAATGTATGTTTACACAGCTGAGTTTTACTATTATTCAGCTACCTACTGGATGCTCACTCTACTGTTTTTTTCTTTTTTTTTTTTTCTTTCTTTCTTTATTTTTTGAGATGGAGTCTCACTCTATCACCCAGGATGGAGTGCAGTGGGACAATCTCGGCTCACTGCAACCTCTGCCTCCCAGGTTCAAGCGATTCTCCTGCCTCAGCCTCCTGAGTAACTGGGATTACAGGTGCATGCCACCAAACCCAGCTAATTTTTGTATTTTTAGTAGAGACAGGGTTTCACTATGTTGGCCAGGCTGGTCTCGAACTCCTGACCTCAGGTGATCCACCTGCCTCGGCCTCCCAAAGAGCTGGGATTCCAGGCATGAGCCACCGCGCCTGGCCACTCTACTTTTTTTTTTCCCCAAGACAGAGTCTTGCACTGTCGCCCAGGCTGGAGTGCAGTGGCACCATCTTGGCTCACTGCAACCTCCGCCTCCCAGGTTCAAGTGATTCTCCTTGCCTCAGTCTCCCAAGTAGCTGGGATTACAGGCACCCACCACCACGCCTGACTAATTTTTTGGTATTTTTAGTAGAGACGGGGTTTCACTATATTGGCCAGGCTGGTCTCAAACTCCTGACTTGTGATCCGCCCACCTCGGCCTCCCAAAGTGCTGGGATTACAGGCGTTAGCCACCATGCCCAGCCCACTGTACTTTCTTTATAAGCTTTCTCAGATGATATCTCTTCTGTTCCCTTACATCTAAAACCAGCCATTCCTATACTTGATAGAGAAGTATTTAAATTATTTGTTTAGATATTGTAACAGGTATGTGCCATGTTGAATGGTTTCTGGAAAAAATGAACAAAGAAACTCAACAATTTTAGGGAGAACAGAGTAACTGAATAGTATGAGGAGATGGCTGGGAGACTAGAAGTGTCAAGGAATCTTATTAACACAGATAAGTTAAATGAAAGCTGGAGGGTGGCAATCTAAATAAGACAAGAGCCTAAAAAATCTAAATACTGGCCGGGCGCAGTGGCTCATGCTTGTAATCCCAGCATTTTGGGAGGCCAAGGTGGGTGGATCACCTGAGGTTAGGAGTATTTTCTCCTCAAGTAGATAGATCATAACCTGCTGGGGTTTTATTAGAGCCTAATGACATAGAGGAAAGAAAATACCCAACTCAGCCCTCTAAGCTACCCTGTCACACCTAGCGATGGGGAAAGAACTGGAAGCACTGGTTAAGGTCCATCAGGTGGCACAGGTGCACCAAAAGACTGAGACCTAATTCTGGGACTACGGAACACTCCTCTCCCCTTACACCTTATCACTGCATTCCTAAAGGCCTATTTACTATGTTTCCCATTACCCAGTACATCATGTTTACCTTCCAACAAAAAATTAGAAGGAAAACTAAAAGGCAAGAAACACTTTGATGAGACTAAACAAGCATCAGAATTAGAGTCAGATATGGCAGGAATGTTGGAATTATCAGACCAGGAATTTTAAAAGACGGTAAGAAATGTGTTAAGGGCTTTAATAGAAAAAATAGACAACATCCAGAGGGATAATGAAAACAGAGAGATGAATATTCTAAGAAAGAATCAAAAAGAAATGTTAAAGATCAAAAACACTGTAATAGAAATAAAGAATGCCTTTGATGTGCTTATTAGTAAACTGGACACAGCTGAGGAGTCTCTGCATTTGAGGATGTGACAAGAGAAACTTCCAACACTGAAAAGAAAGAGAAAAAGTACTGAAGGAAACAGAACAGATATCCAGGAACTCTGGGGTAAGTATAAAAGGTGTAAATACCCATGATGAAAATACCAGAAGGAGGAAAAAGAGAGAAAGGAAAAGAAGCAACACATGAAGCAACAATGAATGAGAATTTCTCCAAATTAATGTCAGACACCAAACCAGAGATCAGGAATGTCAGAGAACTGCAAATTGAAAACAATGAGATACCACTTCACACCTGTTAGAATGGCCAAACTCGAAAACACTGGCAACACCAAAGGCTGACAAGGATGTGGAGAGCAACAGGAACTCTCATTCATTGCTGGGGGAATGCAAAAATATTATAGCCACTTTGGAGAACATTTTGTCAGTTTCCTACAAAACTAAACATATTCTTATCATACTACTCAGCAATCATATTCTTTAGTGTTTACCCAAATAAAATGAAAGCTTATGTTCATACAAAAACCTGCACACAAATGCATATAGCAGCTTTATTCAAAACTTCCAATACTTAAAAAACAAACAAGATGTCTTTTAGTAGGTGAATGATTAAGCTGTGGTACATCCAGAGAATGGACTATTATTCAGTGCTACAAGAATAAGCCATCACAAAAAGATGTTGAGGAAACTTAAATGCATATTACTAAGTGAAAGAGACCAATCTGAGAAGGCTACATACTATATGATTCCAACTACATGATAGTCTGAAAAAGGCAAAACTATGGAGACAGTAAAATGCTCAGTGGTTTCTAAAGGTTAGGGTGGAGAGAGGGATGACTAGGCCAAACACAGAGACATTTTAGAGCAGCGAAACTACTCTGTATGATACTACAGTTGTGGATACATGTCATTATATATTTTTCAAAGTTAATAGAACTTACAACACCAAGAGTGAACCTTAATGCAGACTGCGGACTTTGGGTGATAATGATGTGTCAATGTAGGTTTATCAACTGTAACAAATGTACCACTGTAATGTGGATTGTTGGTAGTTGGGGAGGGTGTGTATGTTTGGGGACAGAGAGTATATAGGAACCCTGTAGTTTCTGCTAAATTTTCCTGTAAACCTAAAACTGATTTTAAAAATAAAGTTTATTAATTAATAGAAAGTTACACCAGAAACTAGTAAAATATTGCAAAATATATATCTAGTATCTAAACTAATAAAATATTGCAAAATATATATCTGATAAAGAAGTTGATTATAAGATATATAAAGAACTCTTACAAATCAAGAAGATAAACAAAATGGATAATATCAATGGGAATTTTTGTGTCCTTGTATGAGAAAAAGAGTTCTTCAATACAAAAGCACAATTCATAAAAGAAAAAAAAGATACATTTGGCTTCATCAAAATGAAAAATATTTGTACTGCAAAAGATAAGATTAAGAAAATGAAAAGACATGCCATGCACCGCAATCTGGGAGAAAATATTTGCAGATCATATATGTAAATAAAACGCTTATATTCAGAATATATTTTTAAAACTCTTGCAACTCAATAATAACACAACCAACCTAATTTTAAGAATGGGCAAAACACTGAACAGCCTTTCCACCAAAGAAGATATACCAATAGCTAATAAGCAATTGCTCAACGTCAACCACAATTAGATACCGCTACACACACACTGGAATGGCTGTTCTCAAAAAGACAGGTAATAGCATGTGTTGGAGAGAAGACACAGAAACAGAAACCCTCATGCATTGTTACTGGGAAGGTACACCGATATAGGTAGTTTGGAATACATTTTGGCAGTTTCTTATAAAGTGAAAGTTATATTTGTCATATAACCCAGCAGTTCCATGCCTATGAATCCAACTAAGATGAATTAAGACATATGTCCACACAATGATATGTATACTCATGTTTATAGTAGCATTATTGATAACAGTCCCAAACTGTAGACAATCCAAATGTCCATCACTGGTAAACAGATAAGTAAAATAAGGTATATCCCTACAACAGAATATATTCGGCAATAAAAGAGAATATATCACTAATACATGCTGCTTCATAAATGGACCTCCAGAACATTATGCTAAGTTAAAGAAGCCAGAGTCAAAAGACTGTACATTGCATGATCCCATTATATGAAATGTTCAGAAAAGGAAAATCGACAAAAATGGAAGGTAGGTCAGTAGATGCCTAAAGCTGTAGATCGAAGAAGGAATTAACTGCAAAGGGGCACAAGGGAACTTTTGGGGGTGATGGAAATATTCTAAAACTGGATTGTCATGATGGCTGCCTAACTACAAATTGACTAAAAGTCACCAAGTGTGCACTCACAGTGAGTAAATTTTATGTTATGTAAATTATACCTCAATAAAATTGCTAAAAAATTTGATGGATAAAATTTCTGAACAGACACTTTTTACCAAAGGAGAAAAAGGAATGACAAATAAATGAAACTATGCTCAACACTAGTCATTAGTTAAATGCAAATTAAAATCACAATGAGATACACCTACACATCTACTAAAATGACTAAGATTAAAATGACTGACAATACCATAGGTTAGCAAGAATGTGGAGCTATTGGACATCTAGTGGGAATGCCAAACAATATAGCCACTTTGGACAGTTTCTTTCTTTTTTTTGGGACAGAGTTTCACTCTTGTTGCCCAGGCTGGATTGCAGTGGCATGATCTTGGCTCACTGCAACCTCCGCCTTCCAGTTTCAAGCCATTCTCCTGCCTCAGCTTCCCGGGTAGCTGGGATTACAGGCACATGCCACCACACCAGCTAATTTTTGTATTTTTAGTAGAGACGGGGTTTCACCATGTTGGTCAGGCTGGTCTTGAACTCCTGACCTCGTGATCCACCTGCCTCGGCCTCCCAAAGTGCTGGGATTACAGGTGTGAGCCACCGCACCCAGCCCAGTTTCTTTTTTTTTAAATAAAGTTTTTACAGGTGTGTACCACCATGCCTAGCTTATTTTTGTATTTTTAGTAGAGACAGGGTTTGCCATGTTGCCCAGGTTGGTCTTGAACTCCTGGGCTCAAGCGATCCGCCTGCCTTAGCCTCCCAAAGTGCCGGGATTACAAGCATGAACGACTACGCCCAGCCCAGTTTCTTATATATACTTATATAATCCATGAATCCCACCCTCAGGTGTTTAACCCGAGGTAACAAAGCATACATTCAAACAAAGACTTGTAAACAAGCACTCATAATAGCTTTATTCATGCCTGTGAAAGACTAGAAACAACTGAGATGTTCATAAACTGTTAACTAATAAGCAGATATGAAATACTATTCAGCAAGAAAAAGGAATTAACTACTGAGACTTCTACTTGGATGAATCTCATAAATATCAGAAGTAGAAGTAGTATGACACAAAATACTGCATATTCTGATTTATTTGATATGAAATTGTAGAAAAGACAAAATTAGGGAAAGAAGGCAACTTCGTTGCCTGTCACTGGCTGGGCTGAAAGTCGGGGAAGGGTACTGACTGTAAAGAAACATAATGGAAAGTGTTGACATGATAGACATGTTCTACATCTTGACTGAAGTGGTGATGATTACAAGACTCACGTGTTTGTCCAAAATAATTAAACAGATACAATTAATGAATTTTATTGTATATAAATCATATCTCAATAAAGCTGATTTGAAAAAAAATAGTAAGGCTGGCCGGGCGTGGTGGCTCATGCCTGTAATCCCAGCACTTTGGGAAGCAGAGGCGGGCGGATCACGAGGTCAGGAGATCGAGACCATCCTGGCTAACACGGTGAAACCCCATCTCTACTAAAAATACAAAAAATTAGCCAGGCATGGTGGTGGGCACCTGTAGTCCCAGCTACTCCGGAGGCTGAGGCAGGAGAATGGCATGAACCCAGGAGGCGGAGCTTGTAGTGAGCTGAGATCGCGCCACTGCACTCCAGCCTGGGCGACAGAGCAAGACTCCATCTCAAAAAAAAAAAAAAAAAAAAAAAAACAGTAAGGCTACTTTCCAAAGCTCTATGTTATGCTCTAAACAAAATAATCCTGTATATTCCAGAATAAAAAATTTTAAGGAAACTATTAATTTCCTGTATTGACCACAGAAGAAATAAAAAGCCTAAGCAAATGAAATTCCATTGTGAAACACCTATCCTTGCAAACAATTTCATAGATGTCTATCAAAGTTTTAAAGAACAGATAATTTTAGTTAGTTTAGCTACTCGAGAAAAGAGCAAAAAGAAAAGTTATGTTATCCTTTTTATAAAATTATGATAAGCAAAACAACTAAGCAGAATTAAGAACTTTAGAAGCAAACATTTTAAAGAAAGAATGAAAAATTATCATGATTTGCAGATGATCTGATTATATACAACCCAAGAATTTCAACTAAAAAAATCTGCAAATAAAATACAAGTCAGAATTTGGCTTGATATAGAGGAATCAACATACTACATAGAACTTAACAGCCTTTTCTTCATAGTTTTAAAAATACATTATTTTTTACATTGACAGATAAAATTGTATGTATTTACTCTGTACAACATATTTTGAAGAATATATACATTGTGAAATGACTAAATCTGGTATACAGTAAATAATCAATAAATGTTAACTGTTACTATTATTAACTCCTGATTAACAGAAAATAAAAAGTGAACGAGCTATTGAGATGCAAGTAAACTGAACACCAGTATTCAAAATATATTTACATCTTTCACTTCAAACATAACTCTCCTTTCCCTCCTGCCAATTCTTAGTGGATGATCTCCCTTATTCCTCTAATAAAAATGAAGCATTGAAAAGAAATACATAATACCACATCAATCAACCCACCTATATCCATTGTCGTATCTATAGTTCTCTAAATTTTTCTTGTGCACTGGATCCTACCTGCTTGTCCTCCAATTTCCATAATTATCCTTCCCTTTACTACAATTTTTCCCCTTTCTATAGAATCATTTTCATCTTAAAATCTCACATCTTGAAATAGACTCCTGGCCAGGCACGGTGGCGCATGGCCAACATGGTGAGACACCGTTTCTACTAAAATACAAAAATTAGCCAAGTGTGGTGGCAGGTGCCTGTAATACCAGCTACTCAGGAGGCTGAGGCAGGAGAACTGCTTGAACCGGGAGGTGGAGGTTGCAGTGAGCTGAGATCATGCCATTGCACTGCAGCCTGGGTAACAAGAGCAAAACTCCGTCTCAAAAACAAAAAAAAATAGACTTCTTACATCCCGTATCCTCTTCTAGCTACTAACCTCTTATCTAGTTCCCTCCTAGCAGATTTCCCATTAGAAACGTTTTCTATCTCACTGTCATCACTGCCTCACCTCCCATTTTATTTCAGCCACATCTAGCAGGATTTTTTCACGTCCGACTCCACTGAAACCTTGTCCTCTTAACACAAGGTCACCACCAGCTTCTTTCCTGCCATATCCTATAGGCAGTTTACAGTTCAGTTGACCTCACAGATGACTACTCCCTTCCACTTGAAACATTTTCTTCATTTGACTTTTTTGGTACCACTCTCCAGGCCTACTTGTTCTCAATCTACTTGCTGCCTCCTCTTCCTTCTCTAAATAGAGTGCCCCGGGCCTCAGTCTTTTTCTCATCTGGCTCCCTTCATTCTATGAAACTCATTCGCTAAAGGTAGGGAATCAGCAAACTTTCTGTAAAGGACCAGACAGTGGATATCTTATGCATTGCGAGCCATATGACTTCTGTCTCAACTACTCAACTCTGCCATAGACAACACATAAATAATTAAGTGTGGCTACGTTTCAATAAAACTTTATTTACAAAAACAGGTAGTAGGTCAGATCAGCCCTAAGTGATCTCATCCAGTCAGTTGATTGGCTGGACACCCAAGTTAATATAACTCATCCTACCATCTCTCTGTTCAACATCTCGATCTGGATGACAAATAGGCATTTTAAATATATATACTTAAATCAGGACTCTATTTCCATCTTCCAAACTATCTTTCCCATATGTCCATCTCAGCAAATTATATATACTTAGCTGCTTGTTCACCTATGATTTCTTGTTCATTCATACCCCATGGCATGTCTGTTAGCTCTACTTTCAAATCATAAGATGAATACAGCATCTTCTTACCACCCCTCACCACTACCATCCCAATCCAAGCTACTTTCACTGCTAATCTAGACTTCTGAAATAGCCTGATAACTGATCTTTCTACTTCCAATCTTGCCCCTGTTTAGTATATTCTTCACAGAGCATCTACAGTGATCATTTAAAAACATATTTTTGATTATGGCTTTCAATCACTCTTGGAAAAGAAAAATCCAAATTTCTTACTATGATAAACAGAACCATACAAGACCTGGCCCCTGCTCAGCTCTAAATTCATATTTAGTTACTCTTTCCCACTCTGAATCTGCTCTGAGCTTCTTCCAGTGCTTCAAACACACAAAGCTCACTTCTCTGCTGTGCTTGGAATTATTTTCTTCCAGATATTCACATGGCCTAAGCCTATACTGCACATCTCTGCACATATATTCTCTCCTCGAAGAGCCTTCCCTGGGCAACCCACCTCAATTAAACCTGCCCAAACTCTATCTCCTTACCCTTCATAGGTTTCTTTCATAGCATCATTATTTAATATTATATATTCATTTGTTTACTATGTATCACCGCTACTACAATGTTGATTCCATTAGTGTAGGGAGGTTTTGGCCTTATTCACCAAGGCACTGATAAGACTTGGCACAGAGTGAGCACTCGGTAAATATATGCTGAATATGTGAAAGACTGAACTTTTAGGCATTAGAAACAAGCACACATGTCAATGGAGAAAAGATAGGAAGCAATTGATTGCACTAGGAAAGAGCCATTCTCTTTACGGAAATGGAGAGTAATACGAGGGGAAACAAAAACAAAGACAGGTGGTAAGCAGGAGCCAAGATGAGGTTCTTTTGATAGTTCATGCTAAGATGATGTTTTCTTCCCTGTCTTAACCTTTACTCCAAAGGCCTGAGGCCTCTGAGAGGAACTCCCTAAACAGCATGCAGAGCCTACGTATGCTCCCTCACCAGCTGACCATGACTGGCAATGAGGGCTTCCATCTGCCTGATGAACTCTCAACTCACCTGGGTACTGTCTTCCTGTCACATCCCTCGCCGCCACGCAGGGCTCTTTCCCTTGCTCCAGTAAGGTAATCACATCTGGCTTTGAGCCAGAATATCCTGCTTACAAGAAAGAAATATAAGAATATATAGAAGTAAAACATTGCACATTCAGAAACATTTTGAGACTTGGTTAAATTTATATGGATCAACATGATTTCGATAAAGACTTCGGAAAAAAACTGACAGGATTAAAGAATACTCAACTTAGTGTAACCTCAGGATCCCAGAGAATAAAGAAACTTGATGGGCAGGGGAATTAAAATTCATCTAGGAGAATTTTAATTTTGGAATTAAAACTCATACAGACTGGCTCTATTGAGAGGCAGTAGTTATTGAGGGCATAGACTCTGAAGCCAGACTACGTGGGTCCAAATTCTACTCTGCTACCTATTGACTAATGATTGTAAACAAACTGGTTAAATTATTTGGGCCTCAGTTTTTCCATCTGTAAAATGAAAATAAAAGTAGTACCTTTTCTTTTTTTCTTTTGTATCTCACAGCTAGTACTTAGAATGATGCCTGGTATATAGTAAGCACTCTATTAGCTATTATTATTTTTGTTGTTGTTAATTTACTTAGAGCAAAACAAGAAGCTTCCTAAGATATTTCTAGGTTCTTGCTAAGATACTCATTTAAAGTTAGATGCTAAGTTAATAAATTTTATTTTACTTTAACTAATTTCAACTTTTATTTTAGATAGAGGGCCATATGTGCAGGTTTGTTACCTGGAGATATTGTGTGATGCTGAGGTTTGAGGTACGTTTGATCCCACCACCCAGGTACTGAGCATAATGTCCAATAGGTAAAACTTTCAATCACAAATCAGTAAGAGAAAATGTTTGTTTTAGGAAGTAGAATGCATTCACTTTAATTTTAAATCAATGTTATTGGTCTGAACCATGACATGTAAATTGTAGACCCTGGGTGGGGCTGTTATCCTCACAGGCATGTTACCAAATAACAAAGCATCCATAGCAATTCTGAGCTCAAATGCAATGTGAAACCTGATTTCATTGACATTGGCTTTGGAGTAAATGCCCCAAAATTCAAATCCAGTCTCTTAACTATTAAGGAAGAAGGAACTACAGGAATGGATTAAGGAACATTTCATGAGGCTCAGTGAGGTATGGTGAAAATGAAAGCATTTAGTGGAAGTGCCATTCACAAACCATCAAGGTTCAGTCCATTTCTTGAGGAAGAGAGAAGAAATTCAGCTAGTTTCTTAATAATTACTCCTAAATTTGTGGAAGAGAAAGCTGCTATTTCAGATAACAGAGTCTACATTATTTGACATAGGTGACCTTACCCAGTGAGACCAAGTTATTATAATTCTCCAACATCACATCTCTGTACAATTTCCTCTGAGTAGTGTCCAGGCACTCCCATTCCTTCTGAGAGAAGTCTATAGTCACATCCCTGAACGTCACCAATGCCTGAAACCATAAACCAACATATTACTGGTGAAATTACAGAACAAGTATTTTAAAAAGAAGAAAAGGAGATAAAAGATTTCATTGCAGCAAGGGGTACTATACTAAACTCTAGGCTGGGGCTGAAAGCTTATGATAAGGATAGAAGAAAGGAACCAGGTATTCAAAGCAGAGTCACCTCACTTTCTTGAAGAATCCAGCCACTGTATGCAAAATTTCCTGTATATTATGGGGTTCTTTAACTACTCAAAACATTTCTGAGAACAAATAAATGTTTCCCAATTCAGTTAAACAGTGGATACAAGCAAATAAACTATATTTCTACCTCAAAAATTCTCAATAAATTATTACTTAATAATAAATACTTTAAGAAAAACCACTTAATAAATAACTTAAAGAAAAAAGAATCCTATATCCTCTTTTTTCTTTATCTATCTATCTATCAATCAATCGATTGATCAATCGAGACGGAGATCTCACTCTGTTGCCCATGCTGGAGTACGGTGGTGAACTCAGAAGTTCAAGGCCATAGTACCTCACTGCAAATCTGGGAGAATACAATTAACTAATATTTATGTATCTGGATGATTTTCTTGTAAGTACTACACACCTTCTTTTTTCTTGAGATGAAGAATACTGATGTAATGAACCAGAATCATACTGATGTCAAGACTAGCACATTCCGTTTAACCACAAAATGAGTCTTATTATGGGTTTTCACCTCAGAGATTCTCAGGAAAGATCCCCTGGCCTCTCTATAAGCAGGCCCCAACCACATACTGAAACTGAGGCCAATCAGTATTAAACTGCATTTTATCTACAGACACAGGATCTGTGGAAAACTGCAGTGCTTTCCTATGTGTAGTCAAATGAGTCCATTCTTGGTTTCATTACACCTCAGATCTGACAAAGGATGGTAAAGTACCTCCCTCTAGGAACTTATGTCTGTTCCATCTCTGCTCTAGACAGAGACTGAGTGCCCTGAATGATTTGGTCAACGTGCATGTGGATACTGGGTAGAAAAGAGAGGGGGCACACGGGAGGAGCTTGGGAATGTGGGGATTAAGAAAAAATTCTGTTAGGAAGTGTCAGCATAAAGAGTGAAAATGTTCACATGATCTTTAAAAACAAAATAATCTAAAGAAGGAAAGAGAAACCGTAACTTACATGGGCCATGGTTTTAGACTCACAAGAACTGCTCAGTCTTCCGCAGGATTATTCTGCTGGAGAAGCAAAGTTCTGAGAAGCCTGAGTTAGAGGAGAAAATAATGAGTCAATGAGACTAGGTGTGCCTCAGAGGTAACAACATCATATGAATTAATAATCTTTTATTTTCCATTGTTGCTTGCAAATACCTCCCCTACACTTCTCTCACCTCCCTCCAACACACTCTCACCACACCAAGGGAACCTGGCTGTACGAGGATGGACACAGTGCAGAGGTTATCCTGCATTAGAACACATGACCAATATTTCAACAGGAGAGTTCTGGGCCAATACCCACTATGAGGATACTGATCTAGGCCCAAGGCTGGGATGTTCAGAATTGCCCAGAGTAGATTCTCTTCCCTCGATTCTCACCATCCAAAGGGGACAGACCACATTATCCAAAGCAGACTGCCTTCAGGGCCTTAGGAGCTTCCTGGCCTCCCTAGACTTAAAAATAAAAGATAGAACAGACTAGGAGTTTGCAACCTATGGCCCATGGACCAAATCTGGCCCGCCCATATGTTTTTGTAAATAAAGCTGGAATGGAACACAGCTATGCTCATTTGTTTACTTCTAACTATGGCTACTTTCAGAAAGCTACCATAGCCAAGTTGAGTAGTTGCAATGGAGACTGGGCCACACAGCCTAAAATACTTCCTATTTGGCCCTCTATAAAAAAAATTTGCTGGCCGGGCGCGGTGGCTCACGCCTATAATCCCAGCACTTTGGGAGGCCAAGGCGGGCGGATCACCTGAGGTCGGGAGTTCAAGACCAGCCTGACCAACATGGAGAAACCCCGTCTCTACTAAAAATACAAAATTAGCTGGGTGTGGTGGCGCGTGCCTATAATCCCAGCTACTCAGGAGGCTGAGACAGGAAAATCGCTCGAATCTGGGAGGCGGAGGCTGCGGTGAGCTGAGATAGCCCCATTACACTCCAGCTTGCGTAACAAGAGTGAAACTCTGTCTCAAAAACAAACAAACAAACAAAAACACAAAAAAACAGTTGCTGATCCCTGGCATAGACAATCCATGATGGCCTTTATCATTGCAAAATTATACTTGCGCACTGGGATCCCTTTTCCTAGCCTGAACTAGAACTCCCACAATCCTCAGGGCTCACCACTCCCCATTTCCCTCAATCAGAAGAGTCCCCAGGGTCTCTGCAGGACATCATTCACCCTCCCTTCTCCCTCAGTACCCAAACTAGAGGGAGAAGTAAATTTATGGCCCTGGAAGCAATAAAAAAAAATCAACTTTTATGTGATGCATACCTTATATATAGATATTTAATCCTTAGAACAGCTCTACAATGTCATTATTATCTCCACTTCAACATCAGAAAAACAGAAACCTAAATCCACTGTTAATAAACAAAACATATGAGTTCTGAATTCACAATTCTCCAACTACAAAGCCAGTTCTTTTTCAACTGTGCTCTTGTCACTGATACCCAGAATTTCTTATTAGGCCTAATAAAACCCGAGCGTGAATAATGACTTGGGTTTAATGACTAAAAGCTATTAAATGTTGCTACTTATTAAGATAATATACGTTAAAGTGGCAAATAGCATTTTATATTTACAACACGGGAACATTGAATAGACTGATAATAACATGTTAAACTGGAGTAAAATAGATGCCCTCACACCATGTTATACACTGGTGCCACCTTAAAGAGGGTAGATTAGAAATTTATATTAGCAGAATTTAATAATGTGAGCCAGATGTTTCAGTAATCCCACTCCTACGAACCTGTCTAAGGAAAATAATTATATATGTTCACTAGGATATATGCAGACAGGTGCAGATAGACTAATTTTAAAATGGAAAAAGCTAGATACAAACATAAATTAGACTTCAATAAAGAACAGGTTAAATAAATTCTAGTGTTTCCATATAATAGAAAATAAAGTAGCCATCAGAAATAATATAGATTGGGAGTCTGCAAACTTTTCCTGCAAAGAACCACATAATAAATATTTCAGGCTTTGTGGGCCAGCTGGAGGATCCCTTGAACTCAGGAGTTCGAGACTGCAGTGAGCTATCACTGCTCCACTGCACTCCAGCCTGAGTGAGACAGTGAGAGCCTGTCTCTTTAAAACAAACACATACAGTATCTGCAAAGTGCAATAAAATGACGCACAATAAAATGAAGTATGCCTACATTATCATTAATGTTGACACAAATATCTTCAAACAAGAGGGAAGAAAGTGCATTTGTCTATAAAAGGGCAACACAACAGATGCTCGTGGTGATGGAAATAATCTATCTTGACTATCAATGTCAACATCCTGGCTGTCATATTATACTACAGTCCTGCAAGATGTTATCATTGGAGAAGACTAAGTTGAAGATAACACACAATGTCTATATTATTTCTTACAACCTCATATGAATCTACAATCATCTCAAATTTTAAAACATAATTTAAAGAAATTTTAAGAATTTCATTTTCAAATATTTGCTAGATGAATTAAGTTTTTACCCCCTTCAGATCTTGAAAGCAAATTAATGCTCCAGGTTGTACTGTTCAATAGGAAGACTATTAGCCATATATAGCTGTTTACATTTAGATTTATTAAAATTGAACACAATTTAAAAAATTCGTTCCTCAGTCAAACCAGCCACATTGCAATTTCTCAATAGCCATATGTAGCTAGTGGCTACTGTATTGGAGAGCACAGATATAAAAAATGGAACTCAGTTTTGCAGACATTCCTATTAAAAAGCATTGTTCCAAAGCGTTACACGACTGACACCCTCGCTTTACAGGTGAGAAAACTGAAGCCAGGAGATATGACTATAATACAGCGCTGCACACAATCGTGCTCATTCTCACCATGTTATGCTCACACACTTCTTTCCCTACATTCACTGCCACAGGTGAACTCTCAATGAATCATTCACTACCTTTATATAATTTCATGGGAATCTTATTTTAAATTCATGACCATGCAAAGAAAAATCAATTTCTTAGAGGTTATAAGATACTTAGTCGCAGGCTGAATCTGATTAAACAGACATCAGTCACCCTCAAAGCTATAATCAAACCATTGCCAAGACCCTTCCGCACACAATACTAAATGCGCCACTAACAGCCTCAAGCATAATCTGACGCACATCACACAGGCATGGCCACTACCCACTCTGCACCCACAGAGGACACTCGGACACGCGCGCGCACAGGCAGGCGCACACACACACACACACACACACACACGGCCGCAAAGAATGCGTCACACTTCCGAACCCCGTTGAGCAGCAACCCGGTATTTGGCCACGGCCAGAGCTGTCAGAGAGAAATCCAGACCTTACCTGGCAGCCTTTTGCAGCTCTTCTAGCGCGGGATGACACTCCCCTGAAGGCACCACGGCAAGACTCAACCTCTTTGTGTGAGATTCTCTGGAATTTCTGGGGCGTTACTTGAGTACAATGAAACAGGGTAGGCTCGGACCATAGTAGGGTAAGTCCCACAGTTCGAGCAAGGGAGCCTCAGGGATCGCTCTGTTCTGGAGCGCCAGACTCGATCTTAGCTGCTGGGCCTGCGCAGACACGATCCGGCCGGTTTCCAGTTGTAGACTACATTTCCCGAAGGCCTCCGCGTCGCTGCGCCACGTCGCACACTTACGCTGTTATGTCTGACGCACGGAGCTTGTCTGCGCCGGCCAGGTGAGTGGGCGGCCTCACCGGGAATCGCTCGCAGCTTGTGGGTTGCCGCATCGAAAAAGAAGCTCTTGTATGGTGCTGGGAATACCGGTGTCCTGGCTGGGGCTCGGTGCTGACAGGAAAGGGACGGTGCTCTAGGCTAATTACTTATGGAAGTCGCCCTTGCGGGTGCGGAGGGGTGTCGACACCGTCACTTTGGTTCTGGGAGCGGCGGGGGCGTGGTGCTGCTAGTTGTCTTTCTCCGCACCGAATTTATGAGTGTGCCCCTGGAGCCCCTGTCCGCGGATAAAATCGGCACCATCACTTTGGGATAGGGAGGCTAGAAAGAGGCGGGTGTTACTAGTAGTGTTCCTCCGCCCTGGACGTGTGCGTGTGCGCTTGTGCGGCCGCGGGGTGGGCTCACCTGCCGCCTGGTAATGCTCCTAGCCCTTGGCCCCTCCCGTGCCGCAGTACCCCTCGTGTGACACTGACAGCATTACGCCAGCTGAGAATCGTGCGGTTACAGCTGCTGCAGTTTCTTTGCAGAGTAAGAGGCTCTTTTTGAAGTTTCCCTGATGGTAAGGCTTTACCCCTGGAAGTGTCTTAGGAAGAAGACCACTGTTAAAAGATGTCCCATTCTAGCTTGAGAACCCTGTGGGGAAGACTAATCCCTTTCTAGAGGTTGGTGTGATCCTAAATTGTTTCGTCTGCTCCGAGAGCTCTGATGTTCTATGATGCTTATTTCTTTTCTCGGTTCTGCGTTTTCCAAGAGAGGCACCCAGAGGAAAAGAATATCGCACTTCTGAAAGTGTTGTGTGATGTTCCTATTTTCTTTCTAACCTCAAATTTCTTCCTTTCCGAAACGTTTTCTACCTCCAGCAACATCTTCCTAAGGAAGAACCACCCATGTTAGTGACTGGTCCTTAGGCACCCCATAAATGATGCTGCGGGGATGGGATCATCAGTTTAGCTCTACTCCCCAGCCACACTACACCTCTCCTTTCCACCCAATGATACAACAGTCCTTTCTGGTCTAAGGTTTTTTTGTTTGTTTGTTTGTTTTTTGAGACGGAGTCTCGTTGTGTCGCCCTGGCTGGAGTGCAGTGGTGCGGTCTCAGCTCACTGCAAGCTCCGCCTCCCGGGTTCACGCCATTCTCCTGCCTCAGCCTCCCGAGTAGCTGGGACTACAGGCGCCCGCCACCACGCCCGGCTAATTGTTTGTGTTTTTAGTAGAGACGAGGTTTCACCGCATTAGCCAGGATGGTCTCGATCTCCTGACCCCGTGATCCACCCGCCTCCCAAAGTGCTGGGATTACAGGCGTGAGCCACCGTGCCTGGCCAGGTCTAAGGTTTTGATGAAAAATAACTGTACTTTCTGGAGGGAAATTTGAAGACTTTTAAAATTTTAACTTTATTGTGGATGTTTTCAAGCAGGATAAAGAATAATACGAACCCCAACATGTTCAACACCTAGCTGTAATTAAAAACATTTGTAAATACCTTTGTATCAGTCCTTCCCCCTTTTTTCCTATAGTATTTCAAAATTGTATTTTATCCTCCTATACGCATATATTACCAAAAAGGACATTATATTTTAAAATAACCACGATGCTGTTATACCAACATAAAAAAAATAAGTTTAAAACAATAAATTTGTTTCTTATATTGGTGTAACAGTGTAGTGGTTATTTCATAATCTTGTATAACCCCATATTCAAATTTTCCCAGTTCTTTCAAAGACATATTTTTACAATAGGTGTGTTCACATCTGGATCCAGATAGAGTCCACAAATTGCATTTGGTGGCCAGACCTGTTAAACTTACTTAATACATGACAGTTTCCCTCCTGCGTTTTGTTTTGGTTTGTTTTAATTGGTGCTGTTGATTTGTAGAAAAACTAGATCGTCTGTCCCGTAGAATATTCTGTATACTGCTTTTAGCTAATTGCTTCTTTGTACTGTCTTATAATTTATAATTTGTTTTCCGTTCCTTCATATTTCTGTAAACAGGCAGTTAGATCTAGAGGCTTGATGGAATTTGGATCAGATTTTCCCTAAATCACCTTTAGTTCATAGTTGGTGCTGTGTACTTCCTATTACATCACATCATGAGCCCCTTACGGTCTGGTGTCCCACTTTCAGTGATGTCATATTGATGTGTTTAAATGCTGTCCATTTAATCCTTTCCTTTTTTTCACCTAAAGCATGCATTCTCAGGGTGGAGGATATCACCTTCCAAGTGGGTGAAACTTGGTTTTTGAGAAGGAAGAGGACAAAAACTCATAGGTATTACAATGATCTGTGGTCCTCCAAAGGACCACAGTACATAAACATATATACAGCATATCTATGGTAATAAAATTTTATGAGAGTGGTGGCTATTAGAGAAAAGGATCTAAAAAGATTCCTAGGGATATGACCAGGAAAAATTTTAGAAGGGTTAAGAAGCACTGACCTAAAGGTTATAACGTCCACTTACGATTGATACCAAGATCCATTCTTTTTTTTTTTTTTCCTCACTCTGTCGCCCAGGCTGGAGTGCAGTGGTGCGATCTCGGCTCACTGCAGCGTCCACCTCCCGGGTTCAAAAGGTTCTTCTGCCTCAACCTCCCGAGTAGCTGGGATTAGAGGCATGTGCCACCACACCTGGCTAATTTTTGTATTTTTAGTAGAGACAGGGTTTCACCATGTTGCCCAGGCTGGTCTGCAACTCCTGACCTCAAGTAATCCACCCACCTCAGCTTCCCAAAGTTCTGGGATTACAGGTGTGAGGCACCGCGCCCGGCCCATTATTTCATTAACGGTTATATATGGTGATTTTAAAAAAATTCTCTCAATTTCTTCTGTATTCATTAGTTATAGTTCTTCTATATATAAGAACTTTTCTTCATCAAGTATTTGGTTATCTTAAAATACAGCTCATGGCCGCACGCGGTGGCTCACGCCTGTAATCCGAACACTTTGGGAGGCCAAGGCAGGCGAATCACCTGAGGTCGGGAGTTCGAGGCCAGCCTGACCAACATGGAGAAACCCCGTCTCTACTAAAAATACAGAATTAGCCGGGCATGGTGGCACATGCCTGTAATCCCAGCTACTCGGGAGGCTGAGGCAGGAGAATCATTTGTACCCGGGAGGCAGAGGTTGTGGTGAGCCGAGATCGCGCCATTGCACTCCAGCCTGGGCAACAAGAGTGAAACTCAATCTCAAGATAAATAAATAAATACAGTTCATATGGAAAGGCAGAATAATTGATTTGATTCTTTCCCTTTATATATTTTCAGAGAAATGAGTTGGTGCCCTACAACCTTCTAAGGAGTCCCAAAAGTGAGTGTTTGTTTTGAATACCATATGTTTCAAACTATTGTGATCATTATTCTTTTTTATATCAAACTGCTCTTTTTTAAGCCAGTGGTAGTCCTTTCCAGGCAGTTCTGTGCCTTTCTGTCATGATTCTAGTAGAGTTGATAGCTTATTTGCTTTCTGGCAGAACAAATGATCCCAAGATCAACGTCTACATTTCCTGTGCCAGGCCTGAAATGAGCCATTTCTCTAAGGAGTTCTGATTCCTCTTGTGGTATATAGTGTACAGTGACCACTGTCTGGGCATTAGAGTTTCTCATTGTCATAAGGCTGTCATTTATTCTAGGCCATTTCAGGGAACAAAGCTAATAACTTGTTTTTAAAGTATAAATCATGAATCATGAATTTATAATAATAGTTCAGACAAATTACAGAGTATTTTCTTGTTTGATTTTATATTTGTATCTCTGTTTTATGCTAACAATCTTGGTTGCTAGAACATTAATATAATTTATGTTCTTTATTCTAAAATATAATTGAAAACAACAGTAACTGTCACTACTGTTAAGATAGAGAATGCATTTTAGATTTCTTTTGGTTTTTATGTTTTGCTATATTTAAGGTTCATGGATTACATTTGGTTATGCCTCTTTAGTCTCTTAATTAAAAATCAGTACTCACATAGCATTGGTTTTTTAAAATTTTTATTTTGATATAATATTACACTTACAGAGAAGTTGCAAAAATAATAGAAAAAACTCTCCTATGCCCTTACATATTTACCAGTTTTTAACATTTTGCTTTTTTGTTTGCTAATTCTCTCTATATATATAGTTCTGAACTACTTGATAGTAATTTTCAGACATCATTTTCCTTTATCTATAATTAGTGTATTTTCTGAGCACAGGGGACTATAACTATAGTTCATTTATTAAAATGAAGAAATGTAGCAGAGATGTAATAATTGTCTAATCCAGAGTTCATAGAAAAATTTCACCAATTGTTACAATTTTGTCCTTATAGCTTTTTTTTTTTTCTTCTTTTTTTTGAAACGGAGTCTCACTCTGTCCCCCAGGCTGGAGTTCGGTGGCGAGATCTTGGCTCACTGCAAGCTCCGCCTCCTGGGTTCATGCCATTCTCCTGCCTCAGCCTCTCAAGTAGCTGGGACTACAGGTGCCCACCACCACGCCCAGCTAATGTTTTGTATTTTTTTTTTTTTTTTTTTTTTAGTAGAGACAGTGTTTCACTGTGTTAGCCAGGATGGTCTTGATTTCCTGACCTCGTGATCCGCCCGCCTTGGCCTCCCAAAGTGCTGGGATTACAGGCATGAGCCACCGCACCCAGCTCTTTATAGTCTTTTTTGCCCCTTATCTGGCGTCCAATCCAAAATCATAGCTAGGATCAAACATTTCATTTAATTAAAACATCTCTTTAGTCTCTTTTAATCGAAAACAATTCGTGGACTTTTCTTTGATCCTTTGTGATCCTGACTTTTTTGGAAACTACAGGCCAGTTATTTTGTAGATTGTGTTTGATGTTTCCTCATGATTCAATTCAAATGTGCTTTTTTTTTTTTTTTTTTTTTTTTTTTTTTTTTCGAGATGGAGTCTTGCTCTGTTGCCCAGGCTGGAGTGCAGTGGCGCGATCTTGGCTCACTGACTCCTGGGTTCAAGCAATTCTTTGCCTCAGCCTCCCAAGTAGCTGGGATTACAGGTGCCCGCCACCACGCCTGGCTAATTTTTGCGTTTTTTTGCAGGAATACTGCTTCAGTTCATTGGCCAGCACCTTCAGTTAGTTGCTTTTTGTATTATGTCCAGATCTGATAGGTGTATCTTCAAGGAACTTAGTCCAATAGGATCTTAATGATATTGGATTCAGAAATCTTCTCAATTTAGTTTCAATTTGAATTTCTCATTTAAATGAGGATGAACATATTTTAAATGTTGAACGGCCATTGACTTTTCTTTTTTATGAATTGTCTGTTGTCCATTTAAAATAATGATTTTTTTGTCTTTTGATTGTTTTCTCTCGATTTTTAAAATACAGCTCTTTGGATTTTAGGACTCTCTTTTTTATATAAGTTGTGCATATTTTCTCCCATTTTGTCATTTGTCTGTGTTTGTATTCTTTTAGGCAATTTTTAAATGTAGGAACATTTATTCATATGATTGTGAGATACAGAATTTTCCCCTCTGAAGTTAAGAAGGACACAGTCTGTTTTACCTTCTAGCATTTTTATGATTTTTTTTTTTTTTTTTGAGATGGAGTTTTGCTCTTGTCGCCCAGGCTGAAGTGCAGTGGCATGATCTCGGCTCACTGCAACCTCCGCCTACTGGGTTCAAACGATTCTCCTGCCTTAGCCTCCCAGGTAGCTGGGACCACAAGCACCCGCCACCACACCCAGCTAATTTTTGTATTTTTAGTAGAGATGGGGTTTTACCATATTGGCCAGGCTGACCGCGAACTGCTGACCTCAGGTGATCCACCTGCCTCAGCCTCCCAAAGTGCTGGGATTACAGGCATGAGCCACCACTCCCTGCCAATTTCATTTTTTAATATTTAGATATCTTATATATTTGGAGTTAATTTTGGTATGTGTTATAAAATGGGGTTCCAATGTTACCTTTCTCCAATAACATTTACTGAATAATCCACCTTTCCCCAGAGATCAGAGATTCTATTCAGTTACATTAATCTTTTCTTTCTATTCATATGCAGTATCCAACTTTTTAAAAATAAAATTTCAACTTTTATTTTAGATTCAGGGGGTACATGTGCAGGTTTGTTACATGGTGTATTGTGTGATGCCGAGGTTTGGGGTATGATCCAGTCACCCAGGTAGTGAGCAGGATACCTGATAGGTAGGTAGGTTTCCTCCTTTGCCCTCCTCCTTCTCTCCCTGCTCTAGTAGTTGCCAGTGTCCATGTTCTCATCTTTATGTTCATGTGTACCCAGTGCTTAGCTTCCAGTTATAAAGGACAACATGTGGTATTTGGTTTTGTTTCTGTGTTAATTCACTTAGGATAATGGCCTCTAGCCACATCTGTGTTGCTTCAGAGGATATGATTTTGTTCCTTTTTACAGTATCCAACATTTTAATGATAGGAGTGGTATTTTGAAATCTCTGCTCTCTTTATTATCAGGCATTTTTTTCCAATTCTTGCTTTTTAATTTTCTTGCTTGTTGAATTTAAATTGAATGTATCTGCTTTCATACTTGTACTTTTATTGGGGTCATATTTAATTTGTATATCATATGTCAAATATCCTATTAACTTGCAGAGATTAACATCTTTATATAATTTTATATATATTATAAATTTATAATATATATTAAATTATATTTATATTATATCTATATTTACATTATATTATATATATAATATATAATTTATATTATAAAGCCATGGGATCTTTTTTTTTTTTTGAGATGGAGTCTCGCTCTGCCACCCAGGCTGGAGTGCAGTGGCGCGATCTTGGCTCACTGCAACCTCCACCTCCCGCGTACAAGTGATTCTCCTGCCTTAGCCTCCCGAGTAGCTGGGACTACAGGCATGCGCCACCATGCCTGGCTAATTTTTGTATTTTTAGTAACCATGTTGGCCAGGCTGGTCTTGAACTCCTGACCTCAAGTGATCTGCCTGCCTCGGCCTCCCTGGGATTACAGGTGTGAGCCACTGCGTGCAGCCAACCCATGTATTCTTAATGAAGATGATATTGCCTCAAAGGAGGTGAAAATTGGTTAGCGGGGAGGACAAAATCTTAGTACAATGGCTTGTGGTACTTCAGAGCTCAACTATACCCAACAAAATCTTATTTAAATTATTTACCTGCTCTCTTACTGGGTTTTCTTGGTATCACACAAGCAACATTGATGTTAAGTTCATGGATTATACATGTATGCAAGATCAATGCTACCAAAATAAAAAAAGGATCAGTGCTACAAAATACGGCAAGTAGGTGGCTGTAGTTGGAGAACTTGCTCAATCTTGAAGTCATATTGCAAGAGGGGGCGTGTTGTGCGCACATTGGCTGTCATGTGGATGTCGTTCCTATTTCACCCTCAGTGCTTTTGTGTGTGCCATGGCTTGGAGAATTAGGTTACAGTTAAAATTGTTTGTTTTGTTATTCTACAAAAGTTATTCAACCTGTGAAATAAAAAAACAAATCCAGACTTTGGTAAGGAATGACTTTATTCACAGGAACATTGCAGTAAGGGAAGAGGTGTTGTAATTGGGAGAATACTCCAACTGTAAGATCTGCAAGCATAGCAAAGGTCAGGCATAAAGGAATTTTCTTTTATAGGGAAGAGTAAACAGGCAAGAAAGAACTAGATTCAGGGGAGTGGGATGAGACTGTTTTGGATCTGTTGACCCTGATATGGCTGTCAAAATGTCTGTGAGTCTAGCTGATGTTCATGATGTCTGAAAGGAGGCCACATTTTGGTCTCTGAAGCCTCTTCCTAAGATTGGGAGCAAAGTACCTCACTTAGTGTTTGGGTCCAGGGGGATGGTGGGGGGCTCCCTGGGCATGCCCCCGTTCTACTGTGGAGGAGGAGATGCCATGGGAAAGTAACAGCACCTAGGGTCCTGTTCAACATGGACATTAAGGAAAGGTCTGCCTGAACCCCTTCTGCAGTAGCTGGCTTCCACTGGGTTTGTGGAAGAACTGAGATTTTTTCCAAATTCCCAAAAGAGGAGAAGTAAAGGTAGTTCTAAGTGGCTTATTTTGTGGGCTGTGAGCCAAGTCTAATCTTGTGGCTTTTTTTCCTTGTCCAGCACTTGGCTTCTCTGGACTTTGCACACCGCCAGAAGAAGAACCCAGAAAATTGATCAGTTCTGACAGTTCTAAAAAACCATGCCCCATGTGAGTTGCTGTTTCTTTCCTTCTTGAAGTACAATCATTTTGTTGTGTAATGTGAACACCAGATTTATTTATCCCAGAATTTCCTGTCTTGTTTGGTCCCTTAAGGGAACTGCTACCAAACGTCTCCCATTCTAGCGAGTAATAGTAGCAAAGAGCCCAGTTCTTCTCAATGCTTTTCCCCTCTCCAGACAGTTTTCAGATATTCATTCAGCAGATAATTCTACATTGTCCACAGGCATAGTCTTCTGCCCAGAGCTCTGAGGGAACAGAAATACCTCCTTTTAAGATTGGTACACATTAGTACCACGGTTTGGTGAGGTAGAGATGAGTGTTTAAATGTGACACATGACAAAATTTCATCTTCTCTACAAACCTGGGTTTTCCATTTGAAAGTGACAGCATTTTTTTGTTGGATGTTCCTAGTCTCAGTGTGTGGCAAGATTTTCTGTGAAAGTTTGAAAATTGGTTGAGAATGGGGTTCTATGAGGGAAGGGCTCTTGTTCCTGATATAGTTTCCTGTTGCTGCTGTTACTAATAACCACTAATTTAGTGGCTTAAATCAATATAATTATGATTTATACTTCTGCTGGTCAGAAGTCTGAAATCAGTCTGCAAGGGCTAATATCATAGTATTAGCAGAGCCGTGTTCCTTCTGGAGGTTCTAGAGGACTGGAGAATCTGTTTCCTTGTCCTTTTCTGGTTCTAAAGGCTGTCCACAGTCCCTGGGGTGTGGCTTCCATCCATTTTCAAAGCCAGCAATCACATTTTGACTTTTGCTTTCATCATCACATTTCCTTCTTTTACTCACCTGCCTCCCTCTATCACTTACAAATACATTGGGCCCAACCAGATAATCCAGGATAACCCCCTCTCAAGATCCTTAATTTAATTGCACTTCTAAAGTTCCCTTTGCCATGTAAGGTAAGGTATACATAGGTTTTGTAATGAAATTCGGGTCCAGACCAGTTGTCACTTGAAAGCTCAAGAGATGAGCATTGGTGAAAGGATGGTTAGCTTTATTCAGGAATCCAACCACCCAGGGGAGGCAGTGAACTAGTGTTCAAAGACCACCGAGTTCTGTCTCCATATCAGGGGTTTTTAAGGGAAATTAGAAAAAATGATGATCAAAACATTCTTGTGAAATGTGCAGTCTCAGGTCATTGCTTTGTTGGTCATTGCTTTGTTGGTCAGTGTTTTGTGGCCTTCTGTAGGTGCCGTCAGCCTATTCTTATCAGGCTGGTCAGCCCATTCCCAGAGTTGTTAGTCTGCGTATTTTAATTCTCTTATCTCTGTTGAAGGTCCTGTTTTCCTGAGACTGTTCTTACTGAATAATCTACAAAGTCAAGCAAAGTAATAATTATATTTAAGCAAGCAAGCTTTTCTTTAACATTGAGTCAGTACCGTTACTGTTTCAGGGATTAGGCTGTGGACATGTCTGGGGGGCCTTTATTCTGCCTTCTACAACCCTCTTGCCCAGGAACCAATGAGAGAAGATGATCATAGTCAAGTTCACCTTGGGATTTCCCGGAATGTACCAGTTCAGAGTGATGTCTCTGTGTGCCTGGACTGGCATCCGGTACCTTGCTATAGCCTAGGAACATGGAAAATAGGAGCAAATAAAACATGCCAGATGCATACTCTCAAGAATTATAGAGTCTAAGAGCTCAAAGACATTAGAGAATTTGTCTAATTCAAATCCTCTCAAATAAGCAGATCATTTTGTATGTAAAATGGAAATATGTCCCTTCTATTCTGTGACATAATATTATAACGATGAATCTGAGTCTTCAAAAAATTCTTAGGTTATATTCAAATTTTATTTTCTAACCTAGAGATTTGGTAAACATTGTTTGGAAAAAATTCATCTTTTTAAAAGTCTTTTTCTTTAAAGGCAGAAGGGAGAGCAAGAACTTGTATTAATTGAGAGTATATTAGTTATTGAGGATTTGAAAGCCTAATCTGCTGTGCAATTAAAACCTGTTGTGAAAAAAACGCTTGCAGTATTTTATTTAATCAAGAAACTACACACATTCTGGCTTTTTAAATTCTCAGACCTTTCTGGATAATGGAATTGTTCTATTGTACAGAGGAAGTTTTATCTGTGTCAGTAGGAATGATAGAGAATCATGTTAATACTACGGTTTAGGCAATCAATTTCCTGTTGTTTTGTGTTATTTGCTTCCTTCAATTACCTCCTCCATTTTCTTCTCATTTCACTTCAGAATCATTCCTGTATTTTCACAAGTAATGGATTTGTTGTTTCAGTTGTTGGTGACTTTCAGGGATGTGGCCATCGACTTCACTCAGGAGGAATGGGAATGCCTGGACCCTGCTCAGAGGGACTTGTACAGGGATGTGATGTTGGAGAACTACAGCAACCTGATCTCATTGGGTAAGATCATCCTACATAATATTCAGAATTTGTTCCCCATTTCTGCCTCATTCATTGTGAATTTCTGATCTCCATTCCCTAAGGAAGGGCTTACATTTGAGTAGAAGTAGAAATGGACAGCTCCACTGTGTACCTTTTTATCTCTTATCCTTTAGACTGTCACATCTTTCTGTCACTTCCTGTCAGTGTCTCCCTTCTTTGATGGCCAATGGACTAGATTTGAATCTGGGAATCCCCTAGCATGACCATGTACCATTTCCTTTCTTTTAAGCTGGATGTGCAGTCCCTAAGCCAAATGTACTTTCCTTATTGGAGCAAGGAAAGGAGCCCTGGATGCTGATGAGAACCATGACATGAAGACAGAGCTCAGGTGAATAAAGGCTGGTCACAGTGTCAGCTATTGCTAATAATACAGCTGATCTGTAGGTGGCAGCACTTTGAGGTGTTTGCCTGAAGCTTTCTTCAAAGGCCTGTGGAAAGAAGGCTTGAGACGTAGGGAGAGCAGGAAGGTTATGTCTATGAGTTCCCAGTGGAACCTCCCTCCCAACTCCCATTTGCCACTCTTCTGTTTTACATTCCCTTTTTGTTTTAATAAGGGAGCTACCTTGGGTCTGGTCTCTTTTGGGGACAATGCTTTTATCTATTTTTTGAATTACATTTTTTCCTGGTTGCTCTTTTATAGTTAAACTTGGATAAGTATCTCTAGCCAGCACATACCTACTGAGAGCTTGCTATGTTCATAGGTTAGGAGGACCAGGAATGATAGCTCAGGGGAGGTAACATTTGAATTAAGACCTGAATAAAGTTGGCTGTAAATCAGGGAAAGGTGTGTTCAGGCAGAGGGAAGAGAAGATCCTGAGAGAAACTGCTTCACTTGTTTGAGAATCAGCAAGAAGGCCAGTGTGGCTACTGAAAGTGGAAATTTGAGGTGAGGTTAGAGAAATAGGCAGAGATCAAATCATGTAGGACCTTGGTGGTGGTTGCAAGCAGTGAGATTTTATTCTAAGTCTGATAGGGAGCCCCTGGCTGACTTTTTGCAGACAAGTAAAGGATCTTTGTTTAGAGGTCACTGAGTGCTATGTGAACAGTGAGGATAAAAATGAAAGCAGGAAGACTAATGAGAGGACTAGTTCAGAAGTTCACACTAGAGATAATAGTGGCTTGGAATTGGGTTTAATATGTGGAGGTGATGAGAACAGGCTATATTTTGAAGGTAGAATTAATACCTTCATAATGGAGGCATCAGGGCAATAGAGGCATCAGGGTTTGGAAGGCTGGAGAAGGAAGTCAAGAGTTATGTATTTGATATGCTCATTAGATATCTGCGTGGTGAAGTTAGATAAGCATTTGGAAGCCTGTGGGTGGAGGGGATAGTCAGGACTGAAGAGATAAATATGGGATTAATCTCTGTACCGAGGAACTGAATGAGATTATGGAGCGAATTGGTTTAGATGGAAGGCAAGGTACAGTTCAAGGACTGAACCATGGGGTGTTCCAACATTCAGTCAGGAAAACAATCTAGCAAAGGAAATTGAGGACTAACCTGAGTAACCTGTGACCTAGGAAGAGGGAATGCAGTGTATTGGAAGCCAACTGACAAAAGGAGGAAGCAGTTAACTGAGAGAGAGAATGCTAGGAGTTCAAGTAAGAGGAAGGCTGAAAATTGGCTATTGGATTTGGCAGGATGAAGGGTGTTGGTGACCCTGACAAGGTGGGTTTGGCAATGAGAGGAACAAAAACCTCATTGTAGAGTATTTAAAAGAGAGTGAGAAAGAAGTAAGTCAATAAAGAGAGTGAGACAGTGAATTAACTCACCAGGCACTGTTGAAGGCCCATTTGAGGAACCCTCAAAGTTACAAATAGAGTTTACAGTATTTTAGAAGGTTTTAAGAACACTAATAATTAGGGGAAAGAAGTGTGATTACAGTTTATATATGCAGTATTATTTCAACTACATAAAAATCCGTGGAACAAATTTAGGAAGGAAATATGGCAAAATGTTAATTATGGTGGTAGGAGAGAAAGAAAAGCAAAAGGTATAGACAGGAAGCATGCATACCTCTTGAGAAGTTTTGCCACTCTCCTGATTCTCCTGGTTCACCCTGCAGCTCCTGTCCACTGCAGGGTGAACCACAGAATCAGGAGAGGTTTTTGTTTTTTGTTTTTTTTCAAAGGAGAATCTTTAAAATGGTGGTAGGCTGGGCACAATGGCTCAAGCCTGTAATCCCAGCACGTTGGGAGGCTGAGGTGGGTGAATTGCTTGAGCCCAGGAATTCAGGACCAGCCTGGGCAACATAGCAAAACCCCATCTCTACTTAAAATAAAAATTAGCAGGGCATTGTCACATGCCTGTGGTCCTAGCTACTTGGGAGACTGAGTTGGGAGGATCATTTGAGCCCCGAGGTCGAGGTTGCAGTGAACCATGATCACGCCACTGCATTTCAGCCTGGGTGACAGAGCAAGACCATGTCTCCAAAAAAAAAAAAGAAAGAAAGAAAGAAAGAAATGGAGATAAAATGCTGGAGGAGTGGTATAAAGGTAAATGATCTGGTAACTTAAGTGGTGGTGGTCAAAAAGGAGGGTTGCTTGAAAGTGCTTTAAGAGGTGTTGCTGTTACTGGTAACATCCTTTGACATTATGTATTATTATGTTAGTACAAGTTGTGCTAATCATTGTTGAAAAGAGACTAATCTATTATGGATTTGGCAATTGGGGGTAGGAAACATGATGTTTGGGAATGAAATGATTAGAATATAAATAAGTGGTCCTATTATTGTAGGAATAGTGAAAGATGTGAATAAATTTTAGCTTGTCTTTTTCCCAAGGAAGTCTCATGTTTTAAGGCTTCAGTGTTCTTTGGTGATGGATTTTAAGAATAGGCATATTTCAAAAATTTTAATTGAAGTAAATAGTGCTAGAATTATTGAAAAAAATTATGTGGATGTTTCTAGTTTTGGTATTTAAACATAGATGCTGGTCACTTTTCAAAGTGTTACAGTGGAACTAATTCAAGTGTAATAGGTGTCTTAGTTCATACTGTGTTACGATAAAGGAGGCTGGGTAATTTATACAGACAAGAGGTTTATTTGGCTCGTGGTTCTGCAGGTTGTACAAGAAGCATGGCACCTATGCCTGTTTGGCTTCTGGTGAAGACCTCAGGCTGCTTCCATTCATGATGGAAGGTGAAGGGGAGCCAGTGTGTGCAGAGATCACATGGTGAGAGAGGGGAAAGGTGACAGGCTTTTTTAAAAACCAGCTCCCTTGAGAACTAGTAGAGCGAGATCTCAGTCACCCTTGAGGGAGGGCATTAATCTGTTCTCAGGGACCAGCCCCCATGACCCAAGCACCTCCCACTAAACCCCATCTCCCAAGACGCCATACTAGGGACTAAATTTCAACATGAGACTTGGTGGGTACAAACCACATCCAAACCATAGCAGATGGTATTTCATGTTGTATATCCATCAATGTAGTTATTGTCATGGCATGCCTGATAAATCAAGAAAATGTTGTGGAAAGAAAGTCAAGCTAACACCTACAAATACAAAGTGGATTTTGGCTCAGGTTGAGTGTATAACCTGAAAATATGGGAATCAGTGAATAAATCCTGTAATGGTGAAGACTGCAGCTACTGATAGAACATGTTAGAAATGTGCTATAGCATAGTATATATCATGAGGGTTGATGTCTGCTGATGAGTTAGAACAGTTCCTGTTAGGCCACCAACTGTCAGCAGGAAAATAAAGCCTAAACCTCATAATATAGCTGGAGATCATTTAGTATTACCTCCATGTAGGGTTGCTAGTCAGTTAAATACTTTAACTTCTGTTGGAATAGCAATAATTATAGTAGCTAGTGTAAAATACATTCAGGTATCAATGTCTATCCGTGCTGTAAATATAGTCTCATATGATAAAGCTTATGAGCTAAATTGATATTATGGGTCATATTATTTCTATATAATCAAATGGTTCTTTTTTTTCCAGAATAATAGGTAGCAATATGTGAGATTATTCCAAAACCTGGTAAAATAAGAATGTACACTTTTGGATAGACAAAAATATCAGAATAAATGTTGGTCTAAAATTGGATCTCCTCCTCCAGCTGGATCAAAAAAAGTGTATTAAGGTTATGGTCTGTCAGTAGTATGGTGATGCTGGTTGCTAGTACTGGGAGAGAGAGTAATAAAAGCACAGCTGCAATTAATAGTGGTGTCTGGTATTAGATATGGCTGGTGGCTTTATAATTGCAATAAAATTAAAATTAGTAGCTCTGAAAATTGATGAAACACCTGCAAAATGTAATGAGAAAATGGTAAGATCTTCAGAGGCTTCTGCATGTACTAGATCAGGCCATCTTGAGTTATTTTATATGGTGAAAGGTAGGGGTCCAGTTTCATTCTTCTGCATATGGCTAGCCAGTTATCCCAGCACCATTTATTGAATAGGGAATCCTTTCCCCATTGGTTAAGGCTCACCTGTTTTCCAATGTCACAGTACTGCTGCTTCCTGTAGAAGGGGCCTTCTCCACAGGGCCTGTGTGAATGAATGGGTGTTGTGCTGGTGTCAGCTGGTTGGTGGTCTGACCTCAGGCCCTGGGGGAAATGGTCAGGCGCCAGCAGAGTTGGAATGGGGCAAGTAGTTCCCCAGTTCCCAGGCCCCTAGCTGGCCCACTGGACAGCCTGTGTGAGACGTGAAGGGGCTGGACTGCAGTCGGGCTAGCCCAGAGTTCAGGTGCTGGCTATGATGTGGGGAGGCGGGACAGGTTGGTTTCCAGGTCACTGGTCAAACTCTCATGCAGTGTCCTACAGAACACTTAGGTGGTGGGAGCCCAAGGGAATATCAAGGTATGTGGGGTTTGGATTTTCAGAAGGGCTCTGGGCTGCAGGTGAAATGTTCAGGTGGGGGCGGGGCGGCTGTGCTGTGGGCCTTTCACTGGAGAGAGCAGGACTCCTGCAATGGAGACTGGCAGCTGCAGAGCACGTGGCGCGCTTGCACTCCCCTCCCTTCCAAACAATGCCGAACTTCACTGTTTAGGGCATGCAGAGGTGCCAAGTGTTATCTGTTACCTCTGGGAGTTCTGCCCCAGAGGAACACAGAACCGCAGGCCACCAGAGTTTAGGCGGAGGTGCGGTTGCTGCGCTGGAAGCCTGAGCTGGTGAGCCTTAGCCGCCTCAGAGGAGGTAGGGCAGGGGTTGCATGGTCTGCTATCTGGGAGGTTCCTGGGGGAATGTGGAGCTGTGCCTGCCTGCAGAGTTCAGGTGTGGACAGGGTCGCTGTGCTGTGCTGGGGAGCTCAGGCGGGGGCAGGGTGAAGCCGAGCCTTGCCTGGCGAGGAGGGGCTGGGCATTCTGACCGCCCCTCAGCACTGTGACTGCAGCTTCCACTGGGGTTATGGCAGCTGGCACCAAGCTGCTCAGGGATCCGGGGCTTGTGGTGCTCCACATGGGCTTGAGCAGTGCCTCTGCAAAAACTCTAGGTGGCTTTCTGTGTTGGTCTAGTGGCCCAGGGATGGGAGTTGGGGGTTCCTCCTGTGCCCAGGATTGCAAAGGGCCAAGTGGGAAGTGTGGCTTCCCCAGGGACTCTCACTCTGTCACCTTTTCACCATATTAGGGAGCTTCTCCCACTCCATGCCAGTCCCAGGAAGGTGGCTGCCTGGCTTCTCTCTCTGTTCTCTGTGAGTCCCCTGGCGTCCGTGGTAAATCCTGACATGGTCTTTTAGACCAGCGCTATCCCAGCCTTTTTGGCACCAGGGACTGGTTTCATGGAACACAGTATTTCTGGCCGTGGGGAGTGGGGCGAGAGGAGAAGGGCGGACTGGTTTGGGGATGAAACTCTTCCACCTCAAATCATCAGGCATTAGTTAGATTCTCATAAGGAGCCCGCAACCTAGATCCGTCCTGTGCACACTTTACTATAGGGTTCGAGCTCCTATGAGAATCTCAAGCTGCCGCTCATCTGACCGGAGGCGGAGCTCAGGTGGTGATGCTCACTCGCCCACTGCTCACCTCCTGCTCTGCAGCTCGGTTCCCCACAGGCTGCCAAACAAGTCTGTGGCTTGGGGTTGGGGATCCCTGTTTTAGATGATCCACTTAAAGAGACAGTATTTACTTGCGACTTTGTTTCCTCTCCTTGAGAGTGGTGCACACTAGCTGCTTCTAGTCAGCCATCTTGAGTGTCCCCTCTAGAGTTACATTTAAATTTACATTGATTAAAATTTGAGTAAATTTAAAGTTGAACTGAAATTCTGTTCTGAATAGCCAGCTATCACCAGATTTTCACCTCTACTCATGGATCTTCTCACTATTTTGCTATATATATGAGTTAGTCTGTGGGTAGCTTGTCTGGTTTTGGGGTTTTTAGCTAAAGTTCTCTTTGTAAAATTGTTAATTCATTACATAAAAGGTATAAAGGATTAACTTTGCTTTTTTTGTCCTTAATATTCTTTCATCTTTGCATTATGATACTTTTTCTGTAGCACCTGAAGAAATTCTCTTCTCCTATAGTTTATGTTGTGAGTAAATGTTTTGGTCTAAATAAATATAATTGTTAGGTTCTGTTGATTTGGGGCTAGGTTTGGTTCAAAGTGGTCAAATCAATATGAAATCTTCCAGATGTAGGCTGGGTTTAATAAACACTTTGGTTTATTAAAGCATATAGTATGCTGACTTTGTTATGATTTACCTCATATATAAATTTATGTTAATTATAAATTTGGATATATTGAAATATTTGAGGAGGGTGATGGATGGGTGTGTGCGTACTTCATGGCCCTATTCAATTAAGCTCTCTGTTCTTAATTTACTATGAAATTTTCCTTTCGCCTTAAATTTCATAAAGTTTGTTGTGGGTGGAATGTTCTTTAATTAGAAAATATAGCCCATTTCTTTCTGTTTTGTAAGCTGCACCATGATTTAACGTTTTATGTAAATACTTGTGTTTAGTACCTTTTAAGGTTTTGCAGAAGATGGCGGTGTATAGGCTGAATTAGCAAGAGATAGTGAGGTTTACTGGGGTTTATTGATTACAAAAAAAAAGGGATATAAGCACTGCCAAGTCCTTTGTGTTTTAAGCTGTTGCTGGTAGTACTCTGGTGAATAACTTTGTTAATTAAGTTTATGGCTAAGCATATTGGGGTATTTCTTCCCAGTTTGGGTCTTTGCTATCATGTGTTCAGAATATATTAAATCACTTTCATAGTTTATTTTTATATTAGCTGTAGCTTTTTATGACCTAGTTAAGGTATAACTTTGTTTATAATCTTAAACATGTTTTATGCTGAGTTTTATTAATTTGAGTTAGTCATATGACTGCAAGCATGACATTTTACCAACCCTAAGGAAAATTAGTATAACTTAGTCAATCTTTTGTTAATTGCTTAATTTTTATCATTGCTGTTTTCTGTGGCTGTATGGTAGAGTAAGGTTTTACAAGCTGCTAATTAGTGTGCTTGAAGCCTGCTCTTTTTTATTTTTGTTGATCTAGAGGACATTCTCACTAGAATGGAGATAGTTGCAAGTGTTACTAAAAATGAATAAAGAGGCCAGGACCAAACCTATTTGTTTATAGAGTTATATGAACTCATTTAGGTATTGTCAGTGCCTTGCTTTGTGAATTAAGCTACATTAGCTTATATGTGGAAAATTCTCTCTCAAGAAAAAATGGCTAAGTTTAAATGCTGTGTCATTATTGGTGGATTTTTTAGTAAATTTAGTAAAAAACAAACTTTTAACCCAGAAAGCCTAATTTTTAATTTATTTTTTGGATTTTGATAAATTCTTTAGGAGTTGGGCTAAAACTTAGTTCTAGATGAACTTGTATGTGTGTGTGTGTGTGTGTGTGTGTGTGTGTATATATGCCTTACCTGTAGTTAATAAATACAAGATTTCCTGTTTTGAGGTTTGGAAAGAATAAAAGCCTTATATCCACAAATGCTACAATAGCTTGAGATTGTGGAGTTAATTAACGGAAATTGTGTGGGCAGTGGCACAATCACGGCTCACTGCAGCCTCACACTCTTGGGCTGAAGTGATCCTCCCACCTTAGCATCCTGAGTAGCTGGGACTACAGTTGTGCACCACCATGCATGGCGGATTTTTTTGTTTGTTTTTTTTGTAGACACAAAGTCTTTGTCTACTGTGTTGCCCAGGCTGGTCTTGCACTTCTGGGTTCAAGCGATCCTCCTAACTCAGCCTCCCAAAGTCCTAGCATTACAGTTGTGAACCACTGCACCCCACTGTGTTTTATTTTCAATTAGTAGATAAAAGTGTATTAATAAGAAAATTCTTGTTACAACTATTGTGCTGAAATGAAGTAGGGCTAAAACTAGTGTTGAGCCCTCTGTCACTGATGGCATTTATGGGTGAAAACCAAATTGGGCAGATTTACAAGTTGCTGCTGCCAGGAGAAGCCTAATTAGACAGTGTCAGGGTTGGGGTTGAGTGTGGAAATTTTTTGGAATTCTCATGTGCTTGAGTATAACAATCATGCCGTTGATAATAGGAATCCAATATCTCCAATACTTTTATATAAAATTGCCTGGAGGCTGCTATGTTTGTGTTTGTTAGGCCGTATTATCATCTATCCATTAAGTAAAAATGATATAATTTCTGTTGTTTTTCATCCAATAAAGAGTTGGAAGAAAAAAAAAAGAGTTGGAAGAGGTTGGTGGCATTAGCTAAGATTAGTGTGGTGGTGAGGAATATACGTATGTACTTAAGTAACTGATTAATATTTAGATCTGAAAGTATCACATTGAAGATTCTATAATCAATCATGTGATGAAAGAAGCTACTAGTACAAATATTATTGAGAAGTAGTCTAACTTGAAGCTGAGTGTCAGTTTTAAAGTTTGAATAGTCATTCAATGTCAGTTTGAAATAATTATTTCTTGCCCTGAATGAATAAATATTAGGGTTGGAAATAGGCTGGTGGCAAATGAGTATTTTTGTAAATAGTTATAGTAATTGGTAAAAATAAGTTGGTAAGTAAAATTATGATAGAAGAACAGAAGAAATTAATTAATTTTATTTGAAGTTGCACCAATTTTTTGGCTCCTAAGGCCAACAGATTACTTCTAACCTTTAAAATTCAGAAAGCCACATTGTTATATATGGAGGCATGAGTTAGCAGTTCTTGCATACTTTCTTAGCAAAAACAGCAGTTCCCCCTTATCTGCAGGGTATACATTCCAAGGCTCCCCCAGTGGATGCCTGAAACCAGAGCTAGTACTGAGCCACATATATAATGTGTTTTTTGAATCTGATAAAGGAGATAGCTACTGGGTGGTGACTAATAGGCAGATCCTATTTGGATAATGGCAAAATTAGACAATATGCTGGTCAAAGAGATGATTCATGTCTTGTGCAAGATGGAGTAGGATGGTGTGAGATTTCATCATACTATTCAGAATGGCACACAGTTTAAAACTTATGAATTGTTTATTTCTGGTATTTTCCATTTAATATTTTGGACCTCAGTTAACTATGAGTAACTGAAACCACACAAAGTAAAACCTTCGTAAGGGGGAACTACTGTGAAGAGTTTTAAGCTTCTATATAAGATTGACAACTGAATGTTTTATTTAAACTATATTTACGGTATATGGGTCCTAGAATAATTTTGGAGTTAAGTGATGGGGTAACAGAGGTAGGAGATGCATAAATATGAGAGTATTTTCTCATGTGAATGATGGTTTGATGTTATTAATGTGATATGTGAATTTTTCTCATTGTGATGTGATTGATAGATAGAGGGACTATATGGCCATAATTATACATTAGTCCTATTTGGCTAATGGTAAAATTAGATCATAAAAAAAGATATAATTTCAAATAATTCTCCATTCTGGTTAATAGTTGATAGTAAGACTATCAACTGCTAACTCATGCCTTCATATGTAACGATGTAGCTTTCTGAACTTTTAAAGGTTAGATGTAATCTGTTGGCCATAGGAGCCAAAAAGTTGTTGCAAAAGGCTAGGTCAGTTAGGGTAGCCCATACTTATCATGTTTCTGTTAAAGGAAGTAATGTCTGTAGTCTGCGAGCTAATAATAGTACAGATGCTCCTCAACATACGTTGGAGTTACTTCCGGATAATGTCAAAAATATTGTAAGTAGTTCTATGTAACCCCTTGGTAAGTCAAGGAGCATACTGAATATATATTGCTTTCTTACCATGGTAAATTTGAAAAATCTTAAGTCTAAGTATCATAAGTTGGAGAACCTTGTGTATGGTTTGGCTATGGATTTGTTCATAGTTTGAATTTGTTTTTTTGTTTGTTTTTGTTTTTTTGAGATGGAGTCTCGCTCTCTCACCCAGGCTGGAGTGCAGTGGTGTGATCTCGGCTCACTGCAACCTCCACTTCCTGGGTTCAAGCGATTATTTTGCCTCAGCCTCCCAAGTAGCTGGGATTACAGGTGCCTGCCACCATCCCTGGCTAATTTTTGTATTTTTTATTAGAGCTGGGAGTTTCACCATGTTGGCCAGGCTGGTCTCAAACTCCTGACCTGAGGTGATCTGCCCACCTCAGCCTCCCAAAGTGCTGAGATTACAGGCGTGAGCCACCGTGCCTGGAATCATAGTTTGAATTTGTAAGGCAAAATCATTTTGATGTTGTGTGGTCATGGGCAGTTATTAGGGCTGTGGCTCCTATAAAACTTCATGGCATTTGGATGAGAAATGCTATAATTAGTAATGCTGTATGAGCTACAGATGAATACACAATGAGTGATTTTAAGTCTGTTTAGTATGAACAAATAGAATTTGTTATAATTATTCCTCATAGTGATAATATTAGAAAGGGATAGGCTATATACTGTTAGTAGATTTAAAATTAATTTGTATTATGCCACAGCCTATTAATTTTAGTAATGTGGCTGCAAGAACTGTGGGTGCAGCATTTGGGGCTTCTACATATGCTTTTGGTAATCAAAGATGGAGGATATAAAGGGGTGAGTTTTTTTGTTGTTTTTCTTTTTTTTTTATTATGAATGCTATAATGCCTTCTATTTATAGGAGACTATTCAGAAGTTTGGTAGTATTTGAATTCAGTAGTAGGTTATTAAGATATTTAATGAATCCATGGTGTTTTAGATATAGATTAATTCTATGAGTAGGGGTAAAGAGCCAATCAGTGTATAAAACAGGAAATGAAAGTCCTGTGTTTAATCATTCTGTTTGGCTTTCTCATTGGGTAGTAACAATTACAGTTTGAATTAGAGTTGCTCCAAAGAGACTACAGAATATAATTAGTTCTATGACGGTAAATGTCATGATTAGGAATATTTGTAGAAAAATTAACATTGAGTATTTTTTTTTTGTATATCTGATTCCTTGGTGAATTGGTGTTGACTTGCTATAATTATGTCTATCTTGGGAGAGGTTAGGTGAAGCAAGGCGGAGGGAAAGACATGAAGGAAAACATTGTTTCTGGCCAAGTAGTGTGCTCAAAGTTTCAAAAGGATCAAGAAGGTGAAGAAAATAATCAGAGGCAGGGCAGAGGTTGTAGATGATTTTGTAGAAAGTACACTGTGAATTCCAAAAGGCATAGGTTGGAGTGAAGTAGGACATGGATGGGATAAGAGTCCTAGTGATGACCAAGGACCCAGGAAGCCAAAGCTTTTAAGATAATTGAGATAACCCTGAGATGTCAGGCATTACAGGATTGGCCTCTAGTGGTCTTTTAGGGGAGGGTGGGTGGTTATTCCTTTTATAACCTAAGGATAGTAAGGCTGTTACACTAAGAGCTTATGGAAATTGAGATCTCCATGGAGAAGCCAGCCTTAATAGCAGGATGTGGAGGTCTTACCAGAGCTACGGAGGCTTTCCTTGTAGACTGCAGTGGGTGGAGTGGCTGTCTTACAGAAGAGAGATTACTGGAACAGCATTGCTAGGAGCCTGGGATTGGGGACAGCTTCTCAGGAAGTGCAATGGTACATGAAGTTTCAGGTGAGCCCTGAAAGAATGAAAAACAGGTAAGGAGACTGAGGGTAGAGAGAAGAGGGAAGAGCATTCCTAGCAGAAGTAACAGTGTACTGCAGGCCATAGGAGGATGGAGCTTGGTTTATATGAGGTATTTAGAGAAGGCTTTCGCAGCTGGAACCTAGTGAGGCAGAGGTGCCACAAGGGAGTCGGAGAGGTTGACTGGAGCCAGGCCAGGCAGAACCTGCTAGAGGTTATGAATACAACCTAGTAGGTTATAAGCAGCACTTGTTGTTGTTTTTAATAAAACAGGAGATAAAATAACAAAATGTGAATATGTAATACATATAGCAAAGATAATTTTATGACATCCTTGTTTTGTGTTTGAGTGTGTGTACTCAGTCAAAATATGTATTTCTTACTATGAAATTTTAGTCAAAAGAAGTTTGAAAAATACTGCAGAAGAGTTTAGATTTTATCCCTCCAATTTTTGCAGGCTATTGAAGAATCTTAATATGGTGACATAATGTGATTTTCATATTTACTATTCCATTCTGTCTGCCAGATGGAGATTAGAACAAAGGGTCTCATAACATTACTGAGTAGGTTTTTGTTGTGGTTCAGGATGCTTTGGGGCCAGGCGCAGTGACTCATGCCTGTAATCCTAGCGCTGTGGGAGTCTGGGCCAGGTGGATCACTTGAGGCCAGGAATTTGAGACCAGCCTGACCAATATGGTGAAGGCCCATCTCTACTAAAAATACAAAAATGAGCCAGGCATGATGGTGTACACCTGTAATCCCAGCTACTCAGGAGGCTGAGGCAGAATTGCTTGAACCTGGAGGTGGAGGTTGCAGTGAGCTGAGATGGCACCACTGCACTCCAGCCTGGATGATAGAGTGAGACTCCATCTCAAAAAAAAAAAAAGATGCCTTGGGCTTCCTGAGTGTCAGCAGTGGTGTTGGTGATAAGGTAACAGATTTGAGAGCTACTTAGGAGATATATTCAGTAGGACTTGATGGGGGCAAGAATAAAAGAAACCTCCTAAAATGACTCCTTCTTTTCAGACTCCATTTTGTTGTCTTCACTCATCACCCCTTTTGCAGTTTTCCCTTTTTTCACCATGTAGTTTTTTCATTAATTTAATGACAATAAAAAGAGCTGCTACTTAATTAAATACATTTTTATATGTACTCCTCATTCTGGGCACAGTTCTGAGACTTTGGTATTCTAATCTTAACTTTTTCTGTATTCCTCTAGATTTCTGTTTAGCACCATCCTGTGTTCTCATAGTGCCTCCTACCCCAGAATCATATTAGATTAATATTTCTTCCCATTTTTATTAGGGCACTAGCACATAGGTAACTATTTTGGGTCCCAACTGAATTTATTTGATTCCTTGTAGTGTTCCCTTAATCACCATAAGCCCATTGATTTCTTTCAGTGTTTTATAAACCATATTGTTCTTCTATGAAAGAAACAAAATAAAAGCAGGGTCTGTCTTGTTCCAGGATATGTTGCTGACATGAATTGGTGTTAAACTGAGCTGTGCTGTGTATATGGCAGGTGGGGGCGGGGGGGGTAGTTGCTTTTGTTTTTACCATTTCTTTTTGCTTTTCAGCAAAAGTGTGTTTTCTCAAGTTTCGGAGGCTTATTTCTAAAAGACTGTTTAAATTTGAGCTTACTGATGTGTATTTATTTTTCTTCCCATGACCAGTCTTTGTTATTCTACAGCCTATATACAGTGGTCAGAGACCCTGTGCCTGCTGATCCAGTTACATCAGATAGGTTTCTCTGCATATGAAAAGTACACTTGTTTCTCAACTTCTTTCTTCAGAATAATATAACATCTTTATTGTGTAAACTTGTCACTATTTCTAGGAGATTTTGAGGTACTTCTTTGGGAAATATAAGAACATTTGGCCTGAAGTAATAAATATTGGAAAGTAAGACATGAAAAACTCTATTAAAGGAATAAAACATTGTATGTATACTGTGTTCTGGGGACTAGCTATATAATAAAACAGGCATTTTCCCCCTACACATGTAGAGCTTGAGGAGTAGAAAGATCAACAGATAAATAAATGAAATTTTAGAATTGCAAAAATTCAAACAAGAATTAGGAATAAATTACAGGTATAGAAAATACATGGCATGGACCTAATTAAAGTGATCCAGGATAGTCTTTCTGAGCAGCTGACATTTAAGCTAGGACATTTCACACGCAAAGGAGGTGGCCACTTTGAGAGCATTCTTGGCAGATAGAACAGCATATGGAAAATCTAAAATGGGAAAGAATTTGACATGTTCTTGGAACTTAAATCAGGCCAATAAGATTAGAGCACTGTTCTGAAGATAGTTGTGGCTCAATTTGAGGCTTAAAAGGTACGTTGAAGAAATTGGAGAAATTTAAGAAAGAATTGGATCATAAAGGGGCTTGTAGGCCATGAATAGGAGTTTGGATTTTATTCTAAATACAAGGGTAAACCATTGAAAGATTATTAGCTCTATTCTCAAACTTTGTGTTTTATGAGAAGCATCTAAGGAGATTTATGAATGAAGGAACATTTACATTTTAGAAACTGTTGACAAATATTGAATGCCAACAATGTGTAAGTAATGATGTTAGGCACTGGAGATAAAGCAGTATATGAAACAAAGCCCTTGCTTTGATTAAGCATGGGACAGACAATAGTCAAACTTTAGAAATGGTATATCCATTAGTGAAAAATGCAATATAGGTACAGTTGTGTGTTGGATGTTTTGATAATGTGACAGCTGAGCAGAAAACTGAAATGAGGGAACAAGCCGTGCATGTATCTAGAGGAAGGGCATTCTAAAGACAAAACTGTAGGCATATGCTTGACACTTTTTAACACCAAGGAGGCCATTATGACCAGAGCCAAATGAATAATTAGGGGAGTGGTAAGTGATGATATCAGAAAAGTGGCCAAAGTGGGAGATGACATAAGAAAAGTGGCCACAGGCAAGCTTGTGTAGGGTCTTGTGAGCCATATTAAGGACTTTGGATTTTATCTTGAGATGACAGACCATTAATAGGGAAGATTGATGATATCAGAAAAGTGGCCAAAGTGGGAGATGACATAATAAAAGTGGCCACAGGCAAGCTTGTGTAGGGTCTTGTGAGCCATATTAAGGACTTTGGATTTTATCCTGAGATGGCAGACCATTAATAGGGAAGATTTTTAGCAGGAGAAATCATGTTATATAAACCACATTTTAAAAGAATTCCTCTGGCTGCTGTATGAAGAATAGATCATAGAAGCAAGGATGAAAGCAGAGAAACCAGCTAAGAGGTTATGACAATGAGAGAGGGGTGACTTGGCCTAGGATGGTGGTAGTGGAGGTGGTCAGATTCTTAATGTTGACAGGAGAGCTGATAGGATTTGTTGATAGATTGTATGTCCAGCTACACATCTGTTTGTTTTCAAGAGGGTGTTTTTATTACTATTTTATAAGCCTCCTGGGTGTCTCTAAGCCATTCCAAAGTTTGAGAACCACTGACAACCTATTTTTCTAACTACCTTCTTTCCTATAAGCTCTCCTTTTTCTTTATTCTCTCCTTGTGCTTTTAAAGAAAAATGGCATAAAATATTTCTGTACTGTTTAAGCCATTCTGTTCTTATGAGAATTATTTTCATCTATCATTTTTACCATAGAATTTTTATTTCTCCTTGTAAACAAAAGCAGGAATTTGCTTTCTTTTTATTCTACAGACTTGGAATCCAATTGTGCAACCAAAAAGTTATCTCCAGAAAAGGAAATTTATGAAATGGAATCACTCCAGTGGGAGAATATGGGGAACCTTATTAACCATCACCTTCAGTATGGTCTTGGAGACAATATGGAGTGCAAAGGCAACTTAGAGGGTCAAGAAGCAAGTCAGGAAGGGCTTTACATGTGTGTCAAAATTACCTGTGAAGAAAAGGCCACAGAAAGTCATTCAACCTCTTCTACTTTTCATCGGATAATTCCTACCAAGGAAAAATTGTACAAATGTAAGGAATGTAGACAAGGTTTCAGCTACCTGTCATGCCTTATTCAACATGAGAAAAATCATAATATAGAAAAATGCTCTGAAGTTAAGAAACATAGGAATACGTTTAGCAAAAAGCCAAGCTATATTCAACATCAGAGAATTCAGACTGGTGAGAAACCTTATGAGTGTATGGAATGTGGAAAGGCCTTTGGTCGTAGTTCTGATCTCATTCAACATCAGAAAATTCATACTAATGAAAAACCTTATCAGTGTAACGCATGTGGGAAAGCTTTTATTCGTGGTTCACAGCTCACTGAACATCAGAGAGTTCATACAGGAGAGAAACCATATGAATGTAAGAAATGTGGAAAAGCCTTTAGTTATTGTTCACAATATACTCTTCATCAGAGAATTCATAGTGGTGAAAAACCCTATGAATGTAAAGATTGTGGGAAGGCCTTTATTCTTGGCTCTCAACTTACTTACCATCAGAGAATTCATAGTGGTGAGAAACCTTATGAGTGTAAGGAATGTGGAAAGGCCTTTATTCTTGGTTCACACCTTACATACCATCAGAGAGTTCATACTGGTGAAAAGCCTTACATATGTAAAGAATGTGGGAAAGCCTTTTTATGTGCCTCCCAACTGAATGAACATCAGAGAATTCATACAGGAGAGAAACCCTATGAATGTAAAGAATGCGGGAAGGCCTTTTTTCGTGGCTCACAACTTACTTACCACCTGAGAGTTCATTCAGGTGAGAGACCCTATAAATGCAAAGAATGTGGGAAAGCCTTTATTTCTAATTCTAATCTTATTCAACATCAAAGAATTCATACCGGAGAGAAGCCCTACAAATGTAAGGAATGTGGAAAGGCCTTTATTTGTGGCAAACAACTTAGTGAACATCAGAGAATTCATACAGGTGAGAAACCCTTTGAATGTAAGGAATGTGGAAAGGCCTTTATTCGTGTTGCATATCTTACTCAACATGAGAAAATTCATGGTGAGAAACATTATGAATGTAAGGAATGTGGGAAGACCTTTGTACGTGCTACACAACTTACATATCATCAAAGAATTCATACAGGTGAAAAGCCCTACAAATGTAAGGAATGTGACAAGGCCTTTATTTATGGCTCACAACTTAGTGAACATCAGAGAATTCACAAAGGTGAAAAACCTTATGAATGTAAACAGTGTGGGAAGGCTTTTATTCGTGGCTCACACCTTACTGAACATCTGAGAACTCATACTGGAGAGAAACCCTATGAATGTAAGGAATGTGGGAAGGCCTTTAGTCGTGGCTCAGAACTTACTCTGCATCAAAGGATCCATACTGGTGAGAAACCCTATACATGTGTCCAGTGTGGTAAAGACTTTAGACGTCCTTCACAACTTACTCAACATACAAGGCTTCATAATTGAGAAAGCCTTGAATGTGATTAAATTTAAGAAAATCTTCATCATCTATTTCATATCTATAATGAATGTAGAACATCCTCTTGCTTCTGCTCAGAATCTGCTCATTCTTAGAAGGCCTACATTAACATGGATGCAGAATAATTTCAGAAACCCCTTAAATAATTAACATCTCTATAAACCCTAGAATACAATGCTGAATTATATCCTTTATTAAGCATCATCTCCATTTCACCATATCCTAACTGAAATCGTATATATTTCTTGTGTGTTTTTTTCTATTTGTAAAATACTGTAATTGTATTACAATGACTAAATTATAATTAAATACATATAATTCCCTTTGGATAGTATCTGATATTTGTTGTTAAAATGATTGCCATTATCATCATTACATACTGTGAGAGAACTCAAATGGTGGGAATATTTTATGATTACAGTAAAAAGATGCAACCATTCTCTTATCATGTATCCCCTTTAGAACAACAGATACTTTATTTTAGAACAAAACCTTTAAAGTATAGTAAAGGTCTGAAGGACGTCTGAGCATCAGATAATCCATACCAGGAAGAAACTTTCAAGAATTGCTTTAGGGCTGTTGTTTTCTGTTGTTTTGTTTTTTAAGAAAGTGAAAGAGAGATTATTTTTCTACAACAAATTCCAAAAGCAAAAGTTTCTGGTCCACATTTTCTGATTGTTACTTTAAGGGAAAAAGAATTTCTTAACAAAATGATGGCCAAGGTACTTCCATATATATATATATATTCCACATATGTATATATGAAATATACATTCCACATATGTATATATTCCACATGTGTATATATTCCATATGTATATATTCCACATGTATATATTCCATATGTATATATTCCACATGTGTATATATTCCATATGTATATATTCCATATGTGTATATTCCACATATGTATATATTCCACATATATATTCCATATATGTATTCCATATATGTATATATTTCCATACATGTATATTCCATATATGTATACATTCCATGTATGTATTCCATATATGTATATATTCCATATGCCATATATGTATATATTCCATATGCCATATATGTATATATTCCATATATATTCCATGTATGTATATATTCCATATATATATTCCACGTATGTATTCCATATATATGTGTATGTGTGTGTGTGTGTATAAAATATGTATTTGCCTTAAATGGAAATATAAACAAAATTTACCAACTACAGTTTTTCCTCATTTGAATCTAACCCATTTCTGATATGCTGAATGGTAAATTTTTAGAGACCCAGATCTCAGAGGCTACATTCCATTTTTTTGTCTTTTTTTTTTTTTTGAGACAGGGTCTCGCTCTCCTTGTTCAGGCTGGAGTACAGTGGCACAATCACAGCTCACTGCAGCCTTAACCTCCTAGGCTCAAGCGATCCTCCAACCTCAACCTGCCAAGTAGCTGTCACCATAGCTGTTCATCACCATGCCTAGCTCATTTAAAAAAAATTTTTTTTAGAGATGGGGTCTCACTACGTTTCCTCATCTGGTCTTAAACTTCTAGGCTCAAACAGTCTACCTGCCTCAGCCTCCAGAAGTGTTGGGATTACAAATGTGAGCCACCACATCTGGCCCCATTATTTTATTTTTGGTATTATTTTTATTTTTATTTGGCCCCATTATTTTAAATAGAAAAATATTATGTTTTCTGTTCATTAAAAAATCCTAACCAAATTTAATTTGAATTCAACTTAAGCCACCTAAATGACCTCTATCAGGGATTTCTGAATAATGTAAAACACTCAAAAGCCAGTTAACAGTTAATTACCAGATATGTTTGTGCATGCAGTGATTTTGAAAAATATAATACATGAATTATGCTTTCCTTCTACGCTTTAAGGAACAGATACTATAGTGACAATAAATGTAATATATTAGTACATAATGGATGCAAATGATAGATAAAAACAGCTTTAAATAATTTGAACTTATTAATTAGAATGTTGTTGAATGAGGGCTGATGGTCAGAAATTAATGATGGTGAGAAGAGGTTAATGGTGTTCAGTGAGTGAAAGTGAGTGAGAATAATATATTGGAGCAGCAATCAATGCCTACAGTTCTTCTATGATTCCAAGCATCTGGTACACAGAACTCAAGACCTCAAAATTGAGTTACTGTATACAAAGCTGTTCATAGAAAAACAAATGTTATCAAGAAATACTTACCTTTTCTATATGCAGTGTTATCTCTTGTTTTCTAATACATTATCTTTTTTCTTTTCAAACAAAAAAAAAATGGAGTTTCGCTCTTGTTGCTCAGGCTGGAGTGCAGTGGTGCCATCTTGGCTCACTGCAACCTCCACCCCCGGGTTCAAGCAATTCCCCGGCCTCAGCCTCCCAAGTAGCTGGGAGTACAGGTGTGCGCCACCACACCTGGCTAATTTTGTGTTTTTAGTAGAGACAGGGTTTCTCCATGTTGGTCAGGCTGCTCTCAAACTCCTGACCCCAGGTGATCTGTCCGCCTCAGCCTCCTGAAGTGCTGGGATTATAGGCATGAGCCACCACACCTGGCCTACATTATCTTTAATGAACACTGCAGCCCACTGAATTGTCATCACTCTGGAAACCACTGATTGTATATAGTGTATGATTATAATCTAAATGTTAATTCACTGTTTTACAAACTATTGTCAAAAAAAAAGTGGTAACTGAGAATCATTAGAACTCTGAATAATCAGTGTAACCACCATGATGCCACAACACTCATGCATTCTTCATCTCTAAAGTATATTTTGCTCAGATTGGATAAGTTATGCCTTCATTATTCAGTCATTAACAATTGAGAGATTAACATAATTGCAAAATTATAAATTTAAAGGAAAAGTTAAATGTCAGTAGACTGTTAGGTGCCCTTCTACCATCAAACATACTTGCATATTAACTGCCATTTGCAGACAATATCTTGAGCCAGACTTTTCAAAAATATGCTCAAGAAATAATTCCCAAAATACGTAAAGCGGGTTCTACCTCATTGCATATGATACAGTGCATAACCAAATTTCCTTACTGGCACTGTAAATTCCACTCTGAACAAACCAAATTAAAAGGTTGAGAAGACCTGCAGTAAAGAAAATACTATCTTTTGTTTAACCCATTGTTTCCCAGTCCTGACCATTAATCCTTTCTCTTCTGTATGCTTATTAATATCTTTGGCTTGTGAACACACTTTCAGAATTTCTTTTTAACCATAAAGAATGATGGTAAGGGGAAATTTTAAGCATTATGTCAGTTATTTAAATTTGATGGATGTGATATAGTGCTTTTCTGTTCTTCAATCATGGACTACACTAGAGGAACAATTTCTGTAGCTAAGGTTTTTACAATCCTCTACACTCCATCATTGTCTAGATCAATTTTATAAGGGTTTTGTCTTTTTTTGTTTAGAGGTGGGCTCTCTGTCACCCAGGCTGGAGTGCAGTGGCATGGCTCATTGCAGCATCAAACTCCTGGGCTCAAGTGATCCTCCTGCTTCAACCTTCCAAGTAGATGGGACTATAGGTGTGTACCACCACACCTGGATAATTTAAATTTTCTTTCTTTCTTTCTTTTTTTTTTTTTTTTTTTTGTAGAGACAAGGTCTTATTTTGTTGCCCAGGCTGGTCTCAAATCCCGGGCTTCAAGTGATCCTCCTGTCTTGGCCTCCTAAAGTACTGCAATTACAGACATGAGCCCCCATACCTGACCAAGGCTTTTTCTGTTGTTACAAGATTGTTTAAAAGGAGAAACTTAATAACTGTTAACTCTTTCAGCACTTATGTTTATTTCATAAATCATGTTTTCAGACAAATTTCTCTCAAAATGGTTGGGATAGGGGAGGAATGTACACTAATCAGAATTACTAAGACAAAAGTGGTTGCAGCACTGCTTTAGTTGCTCCTTTGAGTTTTGTTACCATCATAACTGTTCAAAACGAAGCTTTACTTTCTTTACATCCATGTTTTTCTTTTTAAAAATCATTACATTCACGCCTGTAATCCCAGCACTTTGGGAGGCTGAGGCTGGTGGATCATGAGGTCAGGAGTTCAAGACCAGCCTGGCCGATATGGTGGAACCCCATCTCTACTAAAAATACAAAATTAGCCAGGTGTGGTGGCATATGCCTGTAATCTCAGCTACTCGGGAGGCTGAGGCAGGAGAATTGCTTGAACCCAGGAGGCAGAGGTTGCAGTGAGCCAAGTCGCGTCACTGCACTCCAGCCTGGGCAACAGAGCAAGTCTCTATCTTAAAACAAAAAATCATTACATTTATCTTACAAAGTTACATACAAAGTTTATCCTATACCAAGGAAATAGTGTAAAATTTATTTTTATTTATATTTATATTTTTTTGTTTTGAGACACAGCCTCATTCTGTCACCCAGGCTGGAGTGCAGTGGCGCAATCTCAGCTCACTGCAATCTCTGCCTCCTGGGTTTAAGCAATTCTGCCTCAGCCTCCTGAGTAGCTGGTATTACAGGCGCCTGCCACCATGCCCAACTAATTTTTGTATTTTTTGGTAGAGACGAGGTTTTGCCATGTTGACCAGGCTGGTCTCAAACTCCTGGCCTCAAGTGATCCACTTGCCTTGGCCTCCCAAAGTGCTGGGATTACAGGTGTGAGCCACCACGCCCAGCTAAAAAATTTTTAAAAACTACTTTCATTGTATTGCACTCATCTGCTGTTAAAACTTTGGTGTTTATTTTTTGATGTTTTCTTCTGTGCTCAAGTATGGGCCTCATTTCAGTCTGGTAACAGTATACTATAATAGGATAACTGCAAATATATGTCACTTTAATTTGTTTTAACTTTAGAAAATTTTAAACATGGGCAAAAATAAAATAGTACAGTGTACCCATAACCTCTTTAATAATCACCCTATTTTTGCCTTTCTTGTTTTATCTCCCAATAAGTTTTCACTGGGATATATGAAAGACAACCAGTATGCTATATACCTTTTCCCCCTAAATATTTTCAGTATGTATCTTGAACAGGTAAGTCAACCTTTCACAATAATAGTTGGTTTGAGTCCAGATTTAAATAAGGTCTGTACATTACATTTTGTTGGTATTTGTCTTGTGCACCTTGCTTTTCTTTTTCAAAATGCCTGCAGAATTACATGTAGCAACCTAGTAACAGCAATGCCATGATATACTCTATCCATTCCCCATAAGCTGAGTATTCAGGTTGAGTTTTCTGTTTCTGCAAACTAGTGCAATAAATATCTTTATATGCTTATTCTTGGATTTTATTTACATAGAATATATTACAACTGATTATACTGCCAAGTCAAAAGTATGTGTGCATTTTAAATTTTAATAGATTATGCCCAATTACTTTTGAAAATGTCAATTTACATTCTCACCAATAATGTGTGAGAGTGTTTCTTTCCAGTGACATCACCAGTGTCAAAAAACATGAACTTCTGTTGGAGCCATGATGGAATAATTGGTTTGTATAAGGACTGTGATCCCTCACAGAAGAGAATCATGTGAGCCAGGTGTGGTGGCTCATGCCTGTATTCCCCGCATTTTGGGAGGCCAAGGCAATCACTGGAGCGCAGGAGTTTGAGACCAGCCTTGGCAAGTTAGTGAAAACCCATTTCTATAAACAATACAAAAATGAGCCAGTTGTGGTGGTGCATGCCTGTATTCTCAGCTACTTGGGAGACTGAGGTGGGAGGATCACCTGAATAGGGAGGTCAAGGTTGCAGTGAGCTGTGATCATGCCACTGCATTACAGCCTGGGTGACAGAGTGAAACTCTCTCTCTCTCTCTATATATATATAAAGTGAAGTTGTGCAATAGTCACACAAACTTTCTACTTGGAGACACATTCTGGATAATGAGAAAGCTGATCCCAAACAACATGAAGTTCTTACTGTGTTAAGAAGATAACAGAGAGACTATGCTGGCTGGTGCAGGGCAGAGTTCCAGAGAGGAAGGAGATATACAGAAAAGATTTTCAGAAATGTGCACAGAGGTCTTTCCCTCTACCCGGCCTAATTGGGACCCAAATTCCTCAAGTGGAGGGAGAGCTTTGGATGATTTCCACCGGTATCTCCTCGCAGGTATTAAGGGAGCCGCTCGGAAACCCATAAACTTGTCTAAGGCGACTGAAGTCGTCCAGGGGCCTGATGAGTCACCAGGAGCATTTTTAGAGCACCTCCAGAAGGCTTTTCGGATTTACACCCCTTTTGACCCGGCAGTCCCTGAAAATAGCCATGCTCTTAATTTGGCATTTGTAGCTCAGGCAGCCCCAGATATTAAAAGAAAACTCCAAAAACTGGAGGGATTTGCTGGAATGAATATCAGTCAGCTTTTAGAAATAGCCCAAAAGGTTTTTGACAACCGAGAGTTTGAAAAACAAAAACGAGCAACACAGGCAGCTGAAAAGGCCGCTGATAAAGCATTCAGAGGACAAACAAAAATCTTAGTGGCGGCTATCCAAGAGGTACAGAATGAAATGGCCCGTTAATTTGGACAGACACAGAAGAACAGGCTTTTCGAAACCTGAAAAAGGCATTAACTGAAGCCCCTGCTTTAGCCCTCCCTAATATCTCAAAGCCGTTTCACCTGTTTGTCCATGGAAGCGAGGGAGTTGCTAAAGGGGTGCTTACTCAGGCCTTAGGACCCTGGAGACGCCCAGTAGCCTATTTATCTAAGAAACTGGATCCTGAGGTCTCTGGATGGCCAAGTGGTCTGCGAGCTGTAGCGGCTACAGCAAGCCTAGTCCAAGAGGCTGATAAGTTAACTCTGGGCCAAAATTTAACCCTTACGGCTCCTCATGCCGTAGAGACTTTACTTCAAAGTGCTTCTGGCGAATAGATGTCAAATGCTCGCATCTTGCAGTATCAGAGTTTACTGTTAGATCAGCCTCGTTTGACTTTCTCTCCTACACGGTGTTTAAATCCAGCTACCATCCATGACTGTCAGGAACTGTTAGAAACTACCGAAACTGGCCAACCTGATCTTCAAGATGTGCCCCTAGAGAGGGCGGACGCCACTGTGTTCACAGATGGTAGCAGCTTTCTCGAGCAAGGAGTACGAAAGGCCGGTGCAGCTGTTACCACGGAGACAGATGTGTTGTGCGCTCAGGCTTTACCAGCAAACACCTCAGCACAAAAAGCTGAATTGATTGCCCTCACTCAGGCTCTCTGATGGGGTAAGGATAAAAGTATTAACGTTAACACTGACAGCAGGTACGCCTTTGCTACTGTGCATGTACATGGAGCCATCTACCAGGAGCACAGGCTACTCACCTCAGCAGGAAAGGCTATCAAAAACAAGAATCCCCTTTCTTCAAAACTTAACAGATCAAGCAGCTCTCTGGGGAACAACCTGCGACCAGGTAAATGCCAAACAAGGCCCTAAACCCAGCCCAGGCCAAGTCTCCGAAGAAACTCGCCAGGAGAGAAGTGGGAAATTGACTTTACAGAAGTAAAACCACACTGGGCTGGGTACAAATACCTTCTAGTACTAGTAGACACCTTCTCCAGATGGACCGAGGCATTTGCTACCAAAAACAAAACCGCCAACATGGTAGTTAAGTTTTTATTCAATGAAATCATCCCTCGATATGGGCTGCCTGCTGCCATAGGGTCTGATAATGGACCGGCCTTCACCTCGTCTATAGCTCAGTTGGTCAGTAAGGCGTTAAACATTCAATGGAAGCTCCATTGTGCCTATCGACCCCAGAGCTCTGGGCAGGTAGAACGCATGAACCGCACCCTAAAAAACACTCTTACAAAATTAATCTTCGAAACCGGTGTAAATTGGGTAAGTCTCCTTCCTTTAGCCCTACTTAGAGTAAGCTGCACCCCTTACTAGGCTAGGTTCTCACCTTTTGAAATCATGTATGGGAGGGTGCCGCCTATCTTGCCTAAGCTAAGAGATGCCCAATTGGCAGAAATATCACAAGCGAATTTATTACAGTACCTACAGACTCCCCAACAGGTACAAGATATCATCCTGCCACTTGTTCGAGGAACCCATCCCAATACAATTCCTGACCAGACGGGGTCCTGCCATTCGTTCCAGCCAGGAGACCTAGTGTTTGTTAAAACGTTCCAGAGAGAAGGACTCGCTCCTGCTTAGAAAAGACCTCACGCCGTCATCCTCACAACGCCAACGGCTCTGAAGGTGGATGGCATTCCTGCTTAGATTCATCACTCCCGCATCAAAAAGGCCAACAGAGCCCAACTAGAAACATGGGTCCCCAGGCCTGGGTCAGGCCCCTTTAAAACTGCACCTAAGTCGGGTGAAGCCATTAGATTAATTCTTTTTATCTACCTCACTTGTTTGTTTTTGCCTGTTATGTCCTTTGCGCCTTCCTACTCCTTTCTCCTCACCTCTTTCACAACAGGACGTGTATTTGCAAACACCACTTGGAGGGCCAGTACCTCCAAGGAAGTCTCCTTTGCAGTTGATTTATGTGTACTGTTCCCAGAGCCAGCCCGTACCCACGAAGAGCAACACAATCTACCGGTCCCAAAAGCAGGAAGTGTCAACCTTGCAGCAGGATTTGGACACTCCAGGAGCCAAACTGGATGTGGAAGCTCCAAAGGTGCAGAAAAAGGACTCCAAAATGTTGACTTTTACCTCTGTCCTGGGAATCACCCTGACGCTAGCTGTCGAGATACTTACCAGTTTTTCTGCCCTGATTGGATATGTGTAACTTTAGCCACCTACTCTGGGGGATCAACCAGATCTTCATTCCATAACTCGTGCTTCTCGTCCTAAATTATGTACTAGAAAAAACTGTAATCCTCTTACTATAACTGTCCATGACTCTAATTCAACTCAATAGTATTATGGCATGTCATGGGAGTTAAGATTTTATATCCCAGGATTTGATGTTGGGACTATGTTCACTATCCAAAAAATCCTGGTCTCATGGAGCCCACCCAAGCCAATCGGGCCTTTAACTGATCTAGGTGGCCCTATGTTCCAGAAACCCCCTGACAAAGTTGATTTAACTGTTCCTCCACCATTCTTAGTCATAAAAGATACACTCCAAAAGTTCGAGAAAATCTAGATAGGCACCAACAGGAACGAGAAAATAACATCCCCTGGTATCAAAGCATGTTCAACTGGAACCCCTGGCTAACTACTTTAATCATTGGGTTAGCTGGACCTCTCCTCATCATACTATTAAGTTTAATTTTTGGGCTTTGTATATAAAATTGGTTTCTTAATTTTGTAAAACAATGCATAGCTTCTGTCAAACTTATGTATCTTAAGACTCAATATAACCCCCTTGTTATAACTGAGGAATCAACGATTTGATTCCCCAAAAACACAAGTGGGGAATGTAATGCCCAACCTGGTTTTTACTAACCCTGTTTTTAGGCTCTCCCTTTTCCTTTAATCACCTAGCCTTGTTTCCACCTGAATTGACTCTCCCTTAGCTAAGAGAGCCAGACAGACTCCATCTTGGCTCTTTCACTGGCAGCCGCTTCCTCAAGGACTTAACTTGTGCAAGCTGACTCCCAGCACATCCAAGAATGCAATTAACTGATAAGATACTGTGGCAAGCTATATCCGCAATTCTCAGGAATTCGTCTGATTGATAACGCCCAAAGCCCCGGGTCTATCACCTTGTAATAAGTCTTAAAGCCCCTGCACCTGGAACTGTTTAATTTCCTGTAACCATTTATCCTTTTAACTTTTTGCCTACTTTATTTCTGTAAAATTGTTTTAACTAGACCCCCCCCTTTCTAAACCAAAGTATAAAAGAAAATCTAGCCCCTTCTTCGGGCCGAGAGAATTTTGAGCGTTAGCCGTCTCTCAGTTGCCGGCTAATAAATGGACTCTTAATTCGTCTCAAAGTGTGGCGTTTTCTCTAACTCGCTCAGGTACAACAAGGGAAAAACACTGTAAAACAGTCTCAGTGATCTGTGGGAAAATATAAAGATATATGTGAGTCTGAGAAGCGGGGAGAAGGCAGAAAAAATATTTAAAAATAATGGTTGAAAATACTCCAAATTTTTTGGAACCTATCAGCCACAGATCTAAGAAGCTCAAGGAATTCAAAGCTAAACACAAGACAAACTGCTGAAAACTAGTGGTAAAGGAAAATCTTGAGAACAGCCTGATGGAAAAAAGATACATACATGGGGACAAAAGTAACAAGATTCATAAACTTCTTGTGAGAATCTATGCAAGCTAGCAGAGAAAGGAATGGGGGGAAACTCTATCTGGTATTTCTGCACTTGGTAATAATATGAAAAAAGTGAAAACTTTTATAAACAAATGAAAGCTAAAGCCTCAGGGAAAAAAGAAATTGTGTTCTTTGCAGCAACATGGGCACAGCTGGAGGCCGTTAAGTGAAGGCATGCAGGATCAGAAACCCAAATACTGTTATGTTCTCACGTATAAGTAGAAGCTAAACATTGAGTACACATGGACACAAAGATGGGAACAATAAACACCAGGACCTGCTTGAGAGTGGAGGGTGGAAGGAATGTGAAGGTCAAAAAACTGTCAGCTACTATGCTCACTACGTGGGTGGCAAAATCATTTGTACACCAAACCCCAGGGATATGCAGTTTGCCAATGTAACAAACCTGCATGTGTACTCCCTGAGCCTAAAATAATAGTTTCAAATGAAAAAAGAAATGAATGGTAAGAGAATTCATCATCAACAGATGCAGATGGAAACATGGATTCATACCTAGGAATGGAAATTAACAGAAAAGTTAAATATGAGTAAATATTGTTTTCCTCATATTCTCTTGAAAAATTGAGTTTTTAATGCAAAATCAATAATGTAGTATACAGATGATAATATTTGTGGCAATTAAAATATGAAAATGGCTCAAAAGGTGAGAAGGTGGAATGGAAGTATTATTTGTGTGAGATCCCAACAAAATATACGATAGGGTATAATATATAAAACTAGACATTGAAAGCTAAAAATGAATGTTGAAAGCCTCTAGGAAAAAAAGCACTCAAAATTCTAAAAAGTGCCATAATCAATAAGCCAGAAGTAGAAGTAAAATAGAATATAATTTAAAAAATACAAAAATAGGCAGAAAATTAGAAAAAGAATTAAGGATAGATAAGAGAATAAAGAGCAAGATGATTGTTACAAACCCAAATATATCAATAATTACAAACAATGTTAATGGCCTAAATACTTCAGTAAAAAAAACACAGAAGAAAGCCAGGCGTGGTGGCTGATGCCTGTAATCCCAGCACTTTGGGAGGCCAAGGTGGGCGGATCATCTGAAGTCAGGAGTTTGAGACCAGCCTGGCCAACATGGTGAAACCCCGTCTCTACCAAAAATACAAAAATTAGGCAGGCGTGGTGGTGGGCGCCTGTAACCCAGCTACTCAGGAGGTTGAGGCAGGAGAATCGCTTGAACCCAGGAGGTGGAAGTTGCAGTGAGCCGAGATCGTGCCACTCCACTCCAGCCTAGGTGACAAAGGCAAGACTGTCTCAAAAAAAAAAAAAAAAAAAAAAAAAAAAAAAAAAAAAAAAAGATGTTAGGTTATATAAAAAAGATTAAAATATGAAGACTCAGGTTAAAAAGTCAAAAGTATATACCAACTCAAATAGGTTAAAAGTTAAAAAAAAAACAAAAAACAAACACCATGCAAACACTATACCAAAATGGCTACGTGAATATAAAACAGTCTTTTTTTGTTCGAGACAGAGTCTCACCCTGTCACCCAGGCTGGAGTGCAGTGGTGCCATCTTGGCTCACTGCAACCTCTACCTCCCGAGTTCAAGCGATTGTCCTGCCTCACCCTCCCGAGTAGCTGGGACTACAGGCGCATGCCACCACACTCGGCTAATTTTGTATTTTTGGTAGAGATGGGGTTTCACCATTTTGGCCAGGCTGGTCTCAAACTCCTGAGTCCAAGTGATTCCACCACCTCAGCCTTCCAGAGTGCTAGGATTACGGCATGACCCACCGCACCCGGCCCTCACAACAAATTGTCTTTGAAACAAAGAATATTACCAGGGATTTATTCTAAAAAGGCATATTTTATAATACTATAGAAGTGTATTGACCAAGAAGACAAAGCAATCATACAAGTACTTGTGCCTAGTACCAGAACTAAACAATACATTAAAAACTGCTAGAAATAAAAATAAATGAACTCAGAATTATATTTTGAGATTTTAATACTGTTCTCTCATTAACTTTTAAAAGTATATAGAAAATCTATAAAGATATAAGATACCTGAACGGTGCTAATAGCCAACTTGTTGTAATTGATACTTACAGAATAGTCCACCTGAGAGCAGCAGCAGTTGTTTTCACTTATACAAAGAACTTTAGCAAGCTTGTTTATATTCTGAGCCATAAATTGTCAATATATTGAAAAGGATTGAAATCAGAAAATCTGTTTTCTAACCACAGTAGAATTAAGCCAGAAATTAATGTCAAAATTCAAAAATGTTTGCAAATTAAGCAACACACATTTAAGTAAACTATGGGACAAGTAAAAAATTACCTATTTGGAGTCAAAAATAACAGCATATAAAATTTTGTGGAATGCAACTAAAGCAGCACTTTGAGGGAAATATATGCTTTTAAATACATATCAATGATTTAAGTTCCCACTTAAAGAAACAGGTGAGACTCAGAAAAGGAATTAAGCTTAGAGCTGAAATCAATGACCCCCAAGAAAGCGAAAAACAAGAAAAGGACACTTGGGACCACAAGAGGGCGCATAAGAGAGTAGGCGGACTACAGAGAAACCGCGCTCCACCGCACGAGACACATTCCTTTCACCAGACACCACACACACACACACACAGAGAAACACACACAGACATGCAACACTTGCACAGAAACACAGAGATATGCAACACTCGCACAGAAACACACACAGCCAGGCAGCTCCTGAGGCTGCTTGGTTCTGCTGTCCGCCAGAAAGCCCCGCCCGGGAGACAGCAGCCCCGGTACACACAGGCAAGCGGTACCTACCTCGCAATCCCAGGCGGGACAACATTCAAGGAGACGCGCTCCCAACACCATCTAGGCAGGCCTGACGCATCGGGGAGATCCGATAGAGATCACGCGGTGCATCCTTGAAGGTACGCTGGACGTTTCTTTAGCCTGGTTCGGCCCTGCCCTACTCCTAGGGTCTGGGGACCAAGGGGACGATCCCCCGGAGAGGAGGGGGCCATAGCCCAGCGCCGACGCACTGCCAGGGAGGGCTCCAGCTCCGCCAAGCCGCTAGGACCCGTCCCCAGGCAACAGTGGCTATCACTGTGACGCGAGCCCCGGCTCAGCCGTCGCGCCTGGTGACGCGCGCGTGGCGCATGCGCATTCGCGTGCCCGGCTGGTGCTGCCGCCACGTCAGGGCTCTCAGGGCCCATAGGAAAACGGTGGAGGCCGTGCCGGCTGCGGCCCGGGGAAGGAGGCTGCGTGCGACCAGCAGCGCAGGACCCTGGCAGTCCTGACCTCAGTGCTTCCTTCAGCCCACTTTGTGTACGGGTCTGGGTGGAGGAGGAGGCGCTTCAGACCTTGAGGTGGTCACTCGGGACTGCTCTCTGATTTGATTCCAGATTGGAGGGTGTGGGCAGGAATCGGGTCCCGTGGGGCTGGGGATCCAATCTGGTGAGGAGTTGAGGGGTCGCTGGGGTAGGAAAACATACCTGAGACCCCAGTGGAGGGTGTGAGCAGGACATTCCCTCGCCCCATGAGCTGACTGGCCCCCTTTCGACCTGGGCCTCCCAGGGCCCTGTCCTGATCTCCAAGACCAGGGCCTTCGGCTTCTCAGCATTGCTGTCCGGAAAAGGCGGGAACAAGAACAAAGTCAAGCCCGATGTGAAGCAGAGGTGGCAACATCTAAAACTGGCATCCCATGGGGGCAGAAAATGTGGAGTGTCTCAGAGGCCTTCTGGGGTGAATCCAAGCCCCAAAGGGATGTCCAGGCATGCTGACGAGGGCCACTGAGGATCCCCCCGAGAAAGAGAAGCACAAGCAAAGCACACCTGGAACCATAGGAGGGCCTGTGCGGGAGTCCAAGCCTCGTCCAGGGATTCCTGCCAGAGGAGCCAAGAGGATCCTGCAAAGTGCAAACCACCCCAGCTCCCACACTGGGATCACAACCCACTACAGGCCTACACCCAGCTAACAACCCCCAGTCCCTTTTGCTCCGTGAAATCCCTGGCAGCTAAAAGGTGCAGTGCTGAGAGGCAGTCCCAGCCAGGAACAGAGCAATGGGAGACCCCTCAACAATGAGAAAACACCAGCAGATGAGATGAAACATAGCCTTGATTAGAAGGCAAAGGCCAGCTACGGCGGGCTACCTCTCATCCTATGTGAATCATGCAGCCATCTGATGCAATAGGAAGACCAAGAGTTTCCTTATTGGGGGAAGCTACGGGCACCCACCGTTCCAAGAGCATCACAGCTAACCAGTCATTAAGAAATGTGTGTTGAGAAGGAAACACTCATCACGTACATCCCCGCCAACGTGGTCCTGGACGAACTGGGAAACATTTGCTGTGGAGGACGTTCTGGAGGACTGTGAGCCAGAGCAAGGAAAGCCTAGGCCGATGAGAATCAGGGAAGGCAAGAAAAGAGGCAGAACAGTAGAGGCTGCAACCCAGGCAGGATCAATCCATCCCACTCCCGTGTGCCTCGGGGAACCAGGGTCCAACAGGGGACCTGGCCAGAAAGGCGACAGTCTTCGGTCCAAAGGTTCCCCGAACACTCGTGTCTTCTGTCGCCAGCACAGCGCCATGGTGTGGACAGGTTGTACAGTGAAGAGGAAAAGGGGATGGCATTGGAAACAGTTTCTTTGACATCTGTCTGCACCTGTTCTGCAGGTGATGGTGCGGGACCTCCTTCACACCTCAGCAGATTGTATCCTCACCCCCATCTGACCTTTTTTCTGCACACATCCTTTAATCCAGAATGAAATCTGAAGAGGATAAAGGAGTGCCCGCCTCAGGTCCTGAAGCTTCGACTCCGCCAGCCACCGAATTAGAAGTGGGCTCAAGCGGGTACTGAGGACAGGACGGCTAGGGTCCGTCCAGCCTTGGGTGTGCCGCAGGACCATGGGCCCCAGGAGGAATTTGTTCTTGGTTGTCGTGTGCTGGTCTTCTTTCTGGAAGAGTGGGCGGCTTGGGAGGGGAGGTGATTTGGACGCTCGCGGGTCGCAGCCAGCCCTCCACTTCACCGAGGCTTTAGGAACCAAGAGCAAAACAAAGAATGCTTGGCCCTGCAACCCAAGCCCGGCCAAAGAGAGGGGCGCATCAGAGGGTAGGCGGACTACAGAGAAACCGCGCTTCACTGCACGAGCCACATTTCTTTCACCGGACACCACACTCACGCACACAGAAAGACACACGGAGACATCCAGCACTCGCACAGAAACACACACAGCCAGGCAGCTCCTAAGGCTGCGCGGTTCTGCTCTCTGCCAGGAAACCCCTCCGGAAAGAGAGCGCCCCGGTGAACACAGGCAGGCCGTACCTCGAAATCCCAGCGGGGACAGCTGTCAGGGAGACGCACCCTCACACCGCTCATGCATGTCGGACGCATCGTTGGGATCCTTAGGGATCACGTGGTGCTTCCTTGAATCTCCGCTTGAGGTTTCTTCAGGCAGGTTCGGCCCTGCCCGACTCCTAGGATTGCAGGACCATGGCGATGATCCCGCGGAGAGGGTACGCACCTGCCACAGACGGCTCCTGCTCCACCAAGCCGCTGGGGCCAGTCCCCCGGCAACGGTGGCGGTTACTGTGACGTGAGCCCCCCCTCAGCACTAGCGCCTGGTGATCGCGCCTGGTGGTAGGTGCGCTTTCGCGTTCCCGGTTTGTGGGCCGCATTGTCAGGGCTGTCAGGCTGCAGCTCAATAGGAAAACAGTGGAGGCCGTGCAGGCGGCGATTCGGGGAAGGAGACTGCATGCGACAAGCAGCGCAGGACCCTGACTGTCGTGACCTCAGTGCCTGCTTGAACCGACCTCGTGTTTGGGTCCGGGTGTAGGAGGAGTGTTTCAGACCGTGAGGTGGGCACTTGGGATTGGAATCAAATTGGAATTGACCCGGAATCGGGTCCCACGGGGCTGGGGAACCAATCTGGTGAGGTGTGGAGGGGTCGCTGGTGCACAGAAACATACCGGATACCCTCGGGGTGGGTGTCAGCAGAACATTCCTCGGCTCCACGAGCTGACTGCCTCACTTCGATCTGGGCCTCCCAGGGCTCTTCCTGCGTCTCCAAGCTCAGGGGCTCCTGCTTCTCAGCACTGCTGTCTGGAAAAGGCGGGAACGAGGACTAAGGCAAGCCCAGTGTGAGGCAGAGATGGCAACACCTGGAACTAGCTTTTCATGGGGGCAGATAATGTGGAGAGTGTCCCAATTACATCTCCCTTTATTCTATCTCATACTACTAAACCCCACCAGCTATTTGCCTACAAACTGAGTGTATCAGTGAAGACATCAGGACACCAAGATAAAGGACTAGAGTCTGGTAATCAACTACTGGCTCCTCCAGCAGCTCAGAATGTGGCCTGTATGCATCACTTCACTTAATTCATTCAAGAAATGCTGACTGAGTTCCTACTGTGTGTTGGACACTTTCTTAGAAGTGGGGCACACTGCAGTGTGTGGGACAAAGGCTGGGCCGCTCATTGCTTATGGTTCTAGTTGAAGAGAGAGTCAATCAACAACATTCTACTTTCAGACATTGATAAATGCTGTCATGAAAAGACAAGGAAAATGAAAAGGTAAGAAAAGGGATGGAGAGAGATGGGATGAGGGGTGCCTGGGCAGACAATGCAATGATCTGGCAAAAGAGTAGGACAATCATGAGACTGCATGTGTTCCAGTTTCTGCTGCTGTAAAACAGCATCGACACGTTACATCTTTACTATTCTGTTACATACATACTATTATTTAAATAAAAAATAGTACTAGTTAACTGTGAAAATTGCAATAGGGCAGATTAAACAAATCCTTTAAATTTAAACAAATGTTTTATGGTTTTTTTATCCTCTGATACATTGTTTCAACTTTAAAAAACCCTCTTTATTTGATATTTAAACCCTATATTAATGTATATTCTTAAGATACATAAATTTAAGATTTTTTTCGAGACAGGGTCTCATTCTGTCACACAGGCTGGAGTGCTGTGGTGCAATTATGGTTCACTGCAGCCTCCACCTCTCCAGGCTCAGCTAATCCTCCTGCCTCAGACTCCCGAGTATCTGGGACCACAGGGGTGCATCACCACACCCAGCTAATTTTTTGTATTTTTTTGTTGGGATGGGGTTTTGCCATGTTGCCCAGGCTGGTCTCAAACTCCTGGGCTCAAGTGATCTGCCTGCCTTGGCGTCTCAAAGTGTTGGGATTGCAGGCATGAGTCACCACATCCAGCCTAATTTAAGATTTTTAAAAAGCAGAATGTAAATATGGTCATGCATTGTGTAATTCTGTGGATACTTTCTGAGTAATGCATGGTTAGGTGACTTCATCATTATGTGAACATTATAGAGTGTACATACACAAACCTAGGTGATGTAGCCTGATGGTACAGCCTATCACTTCGAGGCTACAAATCCAAATTGCCTGGATACTGTAGACAATTATACTCAATGGTATTTGTGTATCTAAACATGTCTAAACATAGAAAGGGTACAGTAAAAATATGGTATAAAAGATAGGAAATCATATACCGGTATACAGCACTTACCGTGAATGGAGGTTGCAAGACTGGAAGTTACTCCGGGTGAGTCAGTGACTGAGCGGTGAGTGAATGTGAAGGCTAGGACAGTACTATATACTACTGTAGACTTTATAGGTACTGTATGCTTAGGCTACACTAAATTTATTTGAATTTTTTCGTCGGTAATAAATTAACCCTAGCTTACTATAACTTCTTTACTTTATAAACTTTTTAATTTTTAAAAATGTTTTGACTCTCGTAATAAGTTAGCTTCAAACAAACACATTGTATAGCTGTACACAAATATTTTCTTTATATCCTTATTCTATAATCTAAAAATTTTTTTTAGTTTTTAAATTTTAATTTAATTTTATTTTATTTTGAGACAGAGTCTCGCTCTCTCGCCCAGGCTAGAGTGCAGTGGCATGATCTTAACTCACTGCAACCTCTGCTTCCCAGGTACTATTATTTAAATAAAAATAGTACTAGTTAACTGTGAAAATTGCAATTAATAGGGCAGATCAAGCAATTCTCTTGCCTCAGCCTCCAGAAAATTTTATTTCTTAAAAACTTTTTTGTTAAAAACTAAGACACAAACACATTAGCCTAGGTACACACAGTGCCAGGATCATCAAAATGTCATTAGGCAGTATAAACTTTTCAGCTCCATAAGAGTTGGAAGAAAAAAATAATAATAATAAATACAATTTTATAAAAAGAAAATTTTCAGCTCTGCTATAATCTTATGGGACCACTACTGTATATGTGGTCCCTCATTGACCAAAACATCATTATGTGGCACATGATTATAACAAATGATGGATGGCGAGATTGTGAAGAAACTGGAACCCTTGTGCGTTACTGGTTGGAATATAAAAAGGTACAGCCACTGTAAAAAAAAAAACAGTTTGGTTATTTCTTAATAAGTTAATCATAGAATTACTATATAATCCAGCAATTTCACTTCTAGATATACACCCAAAATAACTGAATAAGGTGTTTAAACATTAACTTGTACAAGAATGTTCATAGCAGTACATTTCACAATACTCAGATAATCCTCTGATTGGCAACAACTCAAATGTCCACCAGCTGATGGTATTACCCATGCAATGGAATATTATTCAGCCATAAAAAGGAATGAAGTACTGAGGCATTTTGCAACATGAAGGAACTTTGAGGACATTATGTTAGTATGCTATATACTGTGTAATTCTATTTATATGAAATATCCAGAATAGGTAAATCATTAGAGACTAGAGACGGTAAGCAGATTAGTGGATGCCGGGAGTTTGGGGAAGGAAAGGGTGGGAAGAATGGGAAGTGACTGCTTAATGGATACAGGGTTTCTTTTTGGGGTGATGAAAAATTTCTGGAACTAGATTGTAGTGATGGTTGCACAACACTGTAAATGTACTAAATGTCACTCAATTATACCCTTTAAAGTGATTTAAATGGTAAATTTTATTATTTGTGTATTTTACCACAATAAAAAAGTCACCTATCACCAACGCTTTAGTTCCCTTATTGACTCCTTAGACTCCCCACATCCTATATCCCAGAGACTACCACTCTCCCAAATTCCAAGACCTCGGATACCTGACCCACTGGGACACCATACCAATCATAGCCTTCTCTGGACTCCTGAATCATTGAAAACCAAGTATCTGCATGCAATCATTCCTTGGACCTCTTTATCACTACATCCCAGAACTGATTCTCCTCCCCCAATTCCTAAACCCGATTCCTGCCACCCACTTCCCATTTTCAGTCAATTGCATCCAATTCCTAAGCCCCATCTCTCCACAAGACCACACATTGCCATAGTTTCCTCAAAGGACATCTCTCCTTCTGTGGTGGCAGGGCTGCTGCTACAACCCTCTCCACCTCGCCCCAAGGCTGCCACACACACTCAGGTGCAGCTTTCCGCTGTGTAGCTAAATGCCCGGGGCGCCCCATTATAGTGTGAGATGCTGAGTGATTAATTGTGTCTATGCGGTGAAACCAGGTAGCTGCACCCATTTAGCTGTTTCTCCCTGTGGACGACCATTTTCAAAGATGTGTCCTACAATACCCCAGCCTATATTTTTCTGACCCCAAGGTTTTGGTTGTTCTAGGTAGGGATACACAGTTGACAATGACCTGCTACCATCCTTTCTGTGGGAACCCCACTCTGAGGCTGTCACTTCTGCAGGAAACCACTGCCTGCATCTTCTCTCCATCAATATAGTGCTAGTCATAAGAAAAACAGTAGGCTGGGTGTAGGGGCTCACGCCTCTAATTCCAGCACTTTGGGAGGCCGAGGCAGGTGAGTTGCTTGAGGTCAGGAGTTCAAGACCAGCCTGACCAACATGGTGAAACCCTGTCTCTACTAAAAATACAAAAATTAGCCAGGCGTGGTGGCATGCGCCTGTAATCCCAGCATGTTGAGAGGCCGAGGCAGGAGAATCGCTGAAACCCGGGAGGTAGAGGTTGCAGTGAGCCGAGATCACGCCACTGCACTCCAGCCTGGGCAACAGAGTGAGACTCCGTCTCAAAAAAAAGAAAAAAAAAGAAAAGAATAGAAAGAGAAAGACGGTAGTGGTCTGCAACCTGCTCTCATTGGTGAATGGTAGGGTATATTGGGTGCCAATATTTTGGAGAAGGTGCTGAACAGCTTAGATTCCACTGCTGGTTGGAGGAACACAGAAAGGCCATGGCAGAGGGGACTCCTTCCTTCCCATAAGCGCAAATGGCACTGGCCCTCCGGTGTGCTGGTCTGGAAAGAGAGATAGCTTGGACAAAGACTTGGGAAGGGCAGAGTGAGAGGGAAGAAGCACAGCTAAGGGGAGTGTGAATCCAATGGCACTTTCAAAATTCCTAACCCATAGACAGCATGTAAGACGTTTATTGTTGTTTTAGGTCACTAAGTTTGGGGGACAATTTGTTATTCAACAAGAATACACCTTCCTTTCTGGTCTCCAACACTCCAGACACATTCCCTTAGGGTGTTTGCATTTTTGCATTTGCTGTTCCCTCTGCCTGGAATACAATTTTCTAGACAGTTGCATTATTACATCTCTCATTCCCTTTAGGTCTTAATGCAGAGATCATTTTGAGGGCTTTCCTGGTTACTGCATCTAAAATATAACTCCCCTCCTATTTCATTTTGCTTCCTGACAATTATCAACATTTCTTTCTGTTTACTGCTTTATCCCCAGATCCTAGAACAGTGTCCAGTTCATAGTAAGCACTCAGTATATACTTGTGGATAAATGAATACTTCTGTTTAGTGGAGAACTTCCAGCAAGCACATCTAGAATCTGTGCACTCATGGTGCCCAGCAGCAAGTATGTGGCTTACTTAAATTACTGTTCCAACACAGTTGCCATCCTCACTCCTCCCTACTTTCAAATAAGTGTTTCCCTGGTGAGGTGGGTAGACTCCAAGATGGCCCCCAATGATCTCTGCTGCCTGGTAGTCTGGAGAGGGAAATTACTCTCATGTATAATTCCTTCTCTTTGAGTATGGCCGGGACCTATGACTTGTTTCTAGCTGAATGCAGCAAAGGTGACAAGACGTCATTTCCATAACCCTAACCTCAACCCTAGACCAAGCCACGGTGCCATCTTGTCAGAAAATGGAAGCGTTTTCAAGGCTTCATTCAGTTTGAAATGTTTTCCCCCTTTATTTTGTTTTTCAAATTACAAAAGCAATATATGTGAACAAGACAATGCAAAGGTATTCAGAAAACTTATTACCCTCCTCCACCAAGGTAACCAATGAATGTTAACACCTTCGTGTGTATTTTTCTACACTTTTCTATGTTCATATAAACATCCACATGCATATATACACACACAGGAGTTTTTACTTTTTTAAAAAATAGAATCGTATACATTATTATGAAATTTTCCCTTTTTACAATATATACCATGAACATCCCCACAAATTAGCAAAATTCTAGCTCCCCCATCCCCAGCCAAATTTACTAACTCACACATTTGTGGTATCACACATGATGCAGTCATTTATGTATTTTTCTTTTTTGGTTTTCCTTTTCCCTACACCCCTGACTCCTCCATAACCTACCTGCATTACCCACCTCCCTCCAAGTCAATGCATACTCTTCTATACTTTTCTTCATGCACATAAAATCAAATAAACATATATAGATACCGTTTATTGCTGATAAACACCTAGAGACATTTTGTTAATTATTTACAAAAATGGAGTCATATTTAACACACTTAATATCTACCTTGCATTTTTCACTCAAGAGAACATTGTGGAATTCCACTCAAGTCCCCTAGCTTAGTTTTAATTTGTCCACCTTAATGGCTATATTAACATTCTATGGAATGGATACACTATAGTTTTTTCCTTTCTACAATTTCCCAATTGATGGGTATTTACTTTGATTCTAGTGTTTGCTTCGGTTTTGGGGTTTTTTTTGCCATTAAGAACAATTTTACAATAAATGTCCATGTTCACATGTTCATCTGTCTTTTATGTATTGGGGCTTTTACTTCTAAGGGAAGATTCTCCAAAGTGACATAAGTATTTTAATAATATTAACAGATTTCTTTTCTTTTGAGATGGAATCTTTTTGCTCTGTTGCCCAGGTTGGAGTGCAATGGCGCAATCTCGGCTCACTGCAACCTCTGCCTCCTGGGTTCAAGTGATTCTCCTGCCTCAGCCTCCCGAGTAGCTGGGATCACAGGTGCCTGCCACCATGCCCAGCTAATTTTTATATTTTTAGTAGAGATGGGGTTTCACCATGCTGGCCAGGCTGTTCTTGAACTCCTGACCTCAGACAATTTGACTGCCTTGGCCTCCCAAAGTGCTAGGATTACAGGTGTGAGCCACCACGTCCAGCCTAAATATTACCAGATTTATTTCCAAAACAGTAATTTGCATTGTTTTTCAAAATTTATTTCTCCACCAGCAGTGTGTAACATCTTTCATTCTGATAGCTAAAAATGCTGTTACACAGTGTTATTTGATTTTAACTTTAAATCTGCATCCCCCAATGGCTACTGAGGATAAACATTTTTGGACAGGTCCATCGGCCACTTAGATTTGCTCTTCTCACAATTGTCACCTCATATTCTTTGCCACGTTTTGCTATTGGGTTTTTTTCCTGTCCATTTGATGAATGCCTTCTCTCTGATCAGCTTTACAAATATTTCCCCACAATCTGTTATCTCTTGAGTTTGCTGATGGCATCTTTTGTCACCCAAAAGATTGTACCAAATGATTCTACGTAGTCAAATGTTTATTTCCTTTTTTTTCTTTTTCTTTTTTTCTGAGATGGAGTCTTGCTCTGCTGCGCAGGGTGGAGTGCAGTGGCGCAATCTCAGCTCACTTCAACCCCTGCCTTCCAGGTTGAAGTGATTCTCCTGCCTCTGCCTCCCAAGTAGCTGGGACTACAGGCATGCGCCACCACACCCAGCTAATTTTTGTATTTTTAGTGGAGACGGGGTTTCACCTTGTTGACCAGACTAGTCTTGAACTCCTAACCTCAGGTGATCCTCCTGCCTCAGCTTCCCAAAGTGTTGGGATTACAGGCATGAGCCACTGCGCCCAGCCTTCAACTGCTTATTTCTAAATAGCTTCTGAGTGTCCTGTGTTGGTAAAGTTAATATCTCCCAACTCCTAGATTGTACACATAGGCTCCTTTGATTTTCTTTTAAGAATTCTGTAGCTTTAAAATTTTACGTCTTAAATCCACCCAGAATTTATTTTTGTGCTGTTAATCCAAATTTTCTTCCTTTAAGATTAAAAGGTTCTTGTTCCAGAATTCTTTTTAAGTAAACTACTCTTTTCCCCTGTGGTTTGAGATTCCACCTTTTTCACATGAAAAAGTTCATATATATCAAAGTCTATTTCTGAATTTTCTACTGTGTTCTAATGATGTATTTACCTGTTCATCTGCCAATGCAATATTAATTTCATTAGAATGGCTTCATGTTATCTTCTGGTATCTAGCATGGCATTTTAAAATTTTTTAATTATTATGGATATATAATTGTTGTATATATTTATTGGGTACATGTGATGTTTTGATACATGGTATGATTTTTTCATATTTTTTTCTCAATGATTGTCCAAAAAATCATTGAGATTTAGTGTAATTCCAAAAGAAGTACATATAAATTATGTGTTTCTTGTCAGTATGGAGAACAGCTCTTGATTTTGGTACCCTGCCTTCTTAGAAAAGTTAACCCAAAAAATAATTAGAGTCTTTTCATTTATTGGTGTACAACCATATCATCAGTAAAAATGGATAGTTTTATCTTTTCTGCTGTTTATACCAATTCATTTCTTTTTATTGCCTTCACTGGAATCTCTAAGACAATATTGAATTCCTGATTTTAAAAAATGGCTTTGGCATAATATATGCTTTGGGGTTTGGGTTAAATAAAATTTTTTTTTAAGAAAAACCTCTTTAAGTGGTTACCATCTATTACAATGTAAATTAACACATTCTATGAAATGCCTTCTCAGTATCTGTTGAGAGTTCATATGATTCTTCTCCTTTAAGCTGTTAATTTGATTGATGTATTTCCTATTACTGAACTGGCTTGGCATTCTTGGGATGACTCTTACTATGTTACTCTTTGGGTATATGGCTGAATTCTATTTGCTAGTATTTTAATTATAATTTTTGTTTCTATATTCATGAGTAAGGCTGGTCTGAAGTTTTCTTTCTTTTTTTTTTTTTTTTTGACGGAGTTTCACTCTTGTCACCCAGCCTGGATGGCACAATCTCGGCTCACCGCAACCTCTACCTCCCGGGTACAAGCAATTCTCCTGCCTCATGCCTCAACCTCCCGAGTAGCTGGGACTACAGGCATGTGCCACCACACCCGGCTAATTTTTGTATTTTTAGTAGAGATGGGGTTTCACCATCTCGAACTCCTGACCTCATGATCCACCTGCCTCGGCCTCCCAAAGTGTTGGAATTACAGGCGTGAGCCACTGCGCCCAGCAGAAGTTTTCTTTTTTTCAACTATCTGTATTTGATTTTGGTGTTAAAACTTATTCTGACTTAATAAAATAAATGAGTACAGTTTATGGATTGTATTATATCCATATAATAAATAACACTGGTATTACTCTTTCTTTAAAAGATAGAACTAAGTATAAACTCTTCTGAGCCTGGAGCATTTTCCCATTATAGATCTTTAATAACTTTTTTGAGTTTTTCAATGGTAATTATTCTACCAAGTTTTCTACTTCTTATTGCAGTTTTCATAACTTAAAGTTTATTAGAAAAGCATCCACCTCCTCTGTTTAAAAAATATGTTGATTAGAGTTGTATGAGGTATCTTTTTATCACTTAAAAAATCATATCGATATCTGTGGTTATGTCTCCTTTCTCATTCTGGATCAGGCAGTCTTACATGGAGGAAAATCTTGAAAAATGTAGATTCCACATGGCCATTTCTTTTCTTATATGGATGACATAGCAACTCAGGGAAGCAGACTTCTTTCCAAACATTGAAATAATGAAAACCTTGGGATTTAGTGTCCAGGACACTTGCAAGGAAATTTATATGAAAAAAAATGAATATTCTTGAATTAATTTGCAGAGGGATAGAGAGAAAAGAAATTCTCCTTCAGTGGTCTATGCATGAAACATTTCTGAGTTATACAACCTGTATATAGAATAGTGTATCTAGAATAGTGTATCTATGCTACTAATTTGCTACAAGATATTTTAAGCAAGACTAAGGAACTATGAACAGTGTACTGTACACCAGGGTGACACTACATTTTGTCAAATAGTTTACAGTGTTTCATTTACCCAATAACAGGTTCTTAAACTATTCCTTAGCTTGCATTTTTAATATAAATAACTACATTTTAGTAAAATTTTTGGCCAAATTATCAAAATACATTTAAAAACACTGCTTTATTATTTCCGCAGAGGACAATAACAACCTCTATAGCCATTTACATGTATTACAAAAAGGTGGAAAAAGGTAGCTGGTATAATAAAGTTCTTTTAACAATAGTAGGCCATGTTGTTGTTGTTATTTTTTTGTATTGCTAAGACATCAAAAGACAATGATCATATTTAAAGTGGAAAAGTTTTCTGAGTGGCATTCTATATGTTGTGTGATATGTGTCTGATATTCACATTTTATGTTAATTTCACATTTACAACTCCAAAATACAAATATTGCTGATTGTATGGCTCACTGTGGAATATACCAGAGTATGCCTTTAAGTCTCTTCACAGATATTTTGTATTCTGCTGTTATTCCATTTAATACATTTTTAAACATTTACATGCCAGGGCGACCATGCTTATGTTTTATATTATAAAGTATTTTCTAGAAAAGTTTGTATCACAATTACATCATGATTTCCATTATGATAAAACACTGTCGGTTGGGCGCGTTGGCTCACGCCTGTAATCCCAACACTTTGGGAGGCCGGGGGGGCGGAGGGGGGGGTGGGGGGGCGGGGCGTGGATCACGAGGTCAGGAGTTGGAGACCAGCCTAGCCAAAGAGACCAGCCTGACCAACATGGTGAAACCCCATCTCTACTAAAAAAACAAAAATTAGCCAGGCGTGGTGGCAGGTGCCTGTAATCCCAGCTACTTGGGAGGCTGAGGCAGGAGAATTGCTTGAACCTGGGAGGTAGAGGCTACAGTGAGCAGAGATAGTGCCACTGCATTCCAACCTGGGAAACAGAGAATCCAACTCAAAATAAATAAATAAATAAAATAAAAAACACACTGTTCAAATTCATTAAAATGATAAGATTTCTCCTAAGGATAAATTCCCTACATACCGGCCAGGCGCGGTGGCTCACGCCTGTAATCCCAGCACTTTGGGAGGACAAGGTGGGCAGATCACAAGGTCAGGAGATCAAGACCATCCTGGCTAACACGGTGAAACCCCGTCTCTACTAAAAATACCAAAAAAAATGAGCCGGGCGTGGTGGCGGGCACCTGTAGTCCCAGCTACTTGGGAGGCTGAGCCAGGAGAATGGCGTGAACCCAGGAGGCGGAGCTTGCGGTGAGCCGAGATCGTGCCACTGCACTCCAGCCTGGGTGACAAAGCGAGATTCCAACTCAAAAAAAAAAAAAAAAAAATTCCCTACATACCATGAAACCAGATATTTTGCTCAAGTATTTCCCACAATTATTAAGTTTTCATTCCTGTAGGCATTCTTCCGAGCATGAATTTTCTGATGTCTGCTGAGGTTTGGCTTCTGGTAGAAAGCTTTCCCACATTCATTGCACCCATAGGGCTTCTCTCCTGTGTGAGTTCTCCAATGTTTATTGAGGCATGACTTCTGGCTGAAGGATTTTCCACATTCTCTGCAACGATAGGGTCTTTCTCCTGTGTGCATTTTTCGATGTACATTGAGGTATGACTTCTCACCAAACGATTTCCCGCATTCACTGCAGACAAAGGGTCTCTCTCCTGTGTGTGTTCTCTGATGTTCTGTGCGGTGTGACTTCTGGGTAAAGGCTTTCCCACAAAAAAAACATTCAAAGGGTCTTACCCCAGTGTGAATTCTCTGGTGTTTGATGAGGGTTGACTTATGTGAAAAGGCTTTCCCACAGTCAGTGCAGCCATAAGGCTTCTCCCCAGTGTGACTTCTCTGATGCCTGATGAATTCAGACTTGTAGCAGAAGGCTTTCCCACACTCACTACAGACGTGGGGTTTTTCTGTAGGTGGAACCCTCTTCCGTTTGTACACGAGAGAATCACTTACTCCTGGTTTATACATAAGTGCCGGGTTCTGGGTGAAAGCTTTCTCACAGTGACTGCAACCCCGGGGCTTTTCTCCATTAGGTCGTCTACCATGGTTTATACGCTGAAGCAATTTCCCATACCCGTAACACTCATCTTGCTTTTTTGCACAGTTTCTCTTAAAACCAATCAAGTCTAAATTATGGTTCAAATTCTTTCCACAAGGGTTCCAGTTATTAGGGCTCTGGATTGAAGAAAAAAGGTCAGTGCTCAGAAGTGATATTTTCCCAAACTTACTATATTCACGGCTTTTTTCCTTGGGCAATGTTTTCTTGCTTATGGCTGCACCTTGCCTCAAAAGCATGTCTTGCCGTCTTTTCCTCTGGATATTAACTTGCCAGATGTCTTCTGGAGAAAGTACAGTGAATCATCCTTATGAAACTTCATACTACTTAAGAAATGCTCTCAAAATTTAAAGAGTGCACAGCACACAAATAGAGAACATGAACCATAACCCAAAGCACAAACGCAGGGAAGAGTGTTCTATGAGTAAAGAGGATTCTGAACACTGGCACAAATGGAATTCAATATATAATAGAGTATAGAGACCAATAATTTCAAAGAAAATAGGATATTACAGAGCAGAGGTTGGCAAACTTATTCTTAAGGAGTCAGAAAGTAAAGGCTTTGTGGGCCATATGGTCTCTGTCACAATGACTCAACTCTCCCGCCATACCATGAAAATATAGACAACATGTAAACATAAGAATGTGGTTGTGTTCTAATAAAACTTTATTCACAAAGCAGGTGGCCAATCGGTAGGCCATAGTTTGCTGATCCCTGTTATAGAAGAAAGAAGGTTAAATGTTATACAGTACCTTGCTATCCAGCATGTGGGTCTTCAAGTGGTAATTTTGGCCTTACTTGGAGCTTGTTAGATGTGCAGAATCTAAGGCACCACCCCAGACCTACTTAATCAGAATCTGCATTTTAACAAGATTCCCCGGGTGATTCCAAACACCTTGGAGCTTAACAAGCACTGGTATAGCTGTCATCCAAGGGTATATCATGTTGGGCTAGTTAGTTACAATATAAACGGTAAAGCACTCTAAGGTGAACCAGATAAAAAAATAAAATCAACAAAGCTAACTAGGACTTAAGCAAGAGCTCTTAACTTGGTAGGCAGAAAACAGGTGGCTTGTGAACTCTGATAGAAAAGAAATTACATTTTTGTTTTCAGTGAGTTCCAACTACAATTGAACATTTCCTTTGAATATGAATATAAGCAACAAAACACAGTGGTATTAGTGGTTCTTGTAACTTGATACTAGTTTTGAATATTGTTATTTTCATGTCACATTATTATGTTTATAATCATCTCTTCTTTGAGATCATGACAGTCATTAGACCTGATGCTAGGCCTCATTAATGTATAAATAAAAAAGTACATCTACTATTATATTGCACATTTTGAAAATATTTTGAAGCTGGGTGCGGTGGCTCATGCCTGTAATCCCAGCACTTTGGGAGGCCGAGGCAAGTGGATCATCTGAGGTCAGGAGTTCAAGACCAGCCTGACCAACATGGTGAAACCCAGTCTCTACTAAAAATACAAAATAAGCTGGGCGTGGTGGCACATGCCTGTAATCCCAGCTACTTAGGAGGCTGAGGCAGGAGAATCGCTTGAACCCAGGAGGAGGAGGCTGCAGTGAGCCGAGATCACGCCATTGCACTCCGGCCTGGGCGACAGAGAGAAACTCCATCTAAAAAAAAAAAAAAAAATTTTGATAACTATTTTCTAGCTTCTTATTTTGATAATTACTGTACTTTAGTCATTTATTTTATAATCTTATGAATTTTACTGTATTTTTATACATAGAAGTGAGGTCTGTAGCCTTCAAAAGAATGCCTAAGAAGTCCATGGCACAAAAATAATTAATAACCCCTCAGTTAAAGACATTCAGTCATGAGATAATCTGGGTCTGATTTTAGGAGATACCAGTGGAAAATTAAAAGTGGGGCTGGGTGCAGTGGCTCACGCCAGTAATGCCAGCACTTTGGGAGGCTAAGGCGGGTGGATCACGAGGTTAGGAGATCAAGACCAGCCTGGCCAAGATGGTGAAACCCCATCTCTACTAAAAATACAAAAATTAGCCGGGGGTGGTGGCACGTGCCTGTAATCCCAGCTACTCGGGAGGCTGAGGCAGAGAATTGCTTAAACCCAGGAGGTGGAGGTTGCAGTGAGCTGAGATGGCACCACTGCACTCCATCCTGGGTGACAGAACAAGACTTCATCTGAACAACAACAACAAAAAAAAGTGGAGAAGGACTGGGCATGGTGGCTCATGCCAGTAAATCCAGCACTTTGGGAGGCCAAAGCAGATAGACTGCTTGAGCCCAGGAGCCTGAGCGGCATTGCAAAACCCCTTCTCTACAAAAAAATATGAAAATTAGCCAGGTGTGGTAGCACGTGAATGTAATCCCAGTTACTCGGGAGGTGAAGAGGCGGGAGGATCACTTGAGCCCAGGAGGTCAAGGCTGCAGTGAGCCATGATCATGCCACTGCACTCCAGCCTGGGTGACAGAGTGAGACCCTGTCTCAAAAAGAAAAAAAAAAAGCAGAGAGGAAGATTTAAAGCCATTTCTCACATTTCTCAGAAGAAAAAAAATCAACAAAACCACACATATGAATGGAACAGTTAGAGTGAGTGGTAAAGGCAGAAGATTCAAAATGACCACACGGTAGCAAAGCTCTGGAATAATAAGCAAGATGAAGTGGTGTGTGTGTGTGTGTGAGTGTGAGTGTGTGTGTGGCAGGGGTAGCAAGGACAAATGAAGATGATCTTAGTTTCTGACACACAAAGAACAGGGTAAGTGCACACCTGTAGTGTAATCCACAGACTGGTTAAATGTGGGGGTGGGCAGTGCAAGGGGGAAAAAAGGGCCAAACACGGCAAAGGGGCTGGTTGTGAGGATCATGTACTCTCAGAATGGGTGAGTTCTTTGAGAGGATTACACCACTGGAAAGAGAACCAAGTTATGGAAAACAGAAAATGCAATTGTTCCTTGGAAGGAAAATGCTGGGTTTGAGCCAGGGAAATAGATAATAACAAAGTAGTTGGAAAAACAGAGGCTGACTTGTGGAATTTGCAGTTATGAAATTTTCAGAAGAGGAGAAGAAAAGAAGAGACAGGATACCACAGTCTCAGGACAGCTGAAGAGCACAGTTTAATGGAGAAACACACTCCAGAGAGCACCAGAAGCAGAAGTTCAGAGGCATCCCTAAGAGTGGGCCATCCATCAACCCTCAGGGTACCATGGGTATTGCTGGAATGTCTTACAGAGCTGAAGGGAGAGGGGCAGTGAGTCTGACGGTTAATCAGCAGTGGTTAAGATGGGCCCAGCTGAGCCATTTCCTTCACACCTCCCCACCCCAACATGGAATTCACCACTTCCTCTTCTCTGATCCCACAGTCATCTGTCTATGGGAGTGATTTAAATTTGAGTGCAGAAATTAGGGAAAGCAGGTAGCTCTGAAGCATTTTATCTGGAAAGTGTCACAACAGAGAATAGGAAGCAGGAACAGGAGAATCATAGAAGCTTTTATTTGTAAGAATACCTGCATGGGAAAGATTCTGGAGAAAGAGAGATGGACCAAGCACATAAGGGCAGAGGTGCAATCAAGTAGAGCCGAGAAAAACACTCAGATATGGGCGGTGGGGTTGCATGGAGGTTGAAGAGTCATTAACGTGGCTGAAGCTCTCGGAGGACTGTCAGGTCTTTTAAGAGAAGAATGCTGAACAAAATTCCAAAGGTGCCAGCCTCCTTCAGTACCCCTTTTGCTAGATTTATCACACTTACCCCAACAGTGGCAGCCCGGGCATGCTGCCTCACCAATCCATGGTGCTTCTTCCTGCTCCAGCCTGAGGATCACATCTGGTTTGGTGCCTTCATAACCTGTTCCGGGGAAATTGATGCAGGCCTTGGGCTGAGCTCCTTGGTCTTCAGGGCCTCTCAGGCAGCTTTAAAGGCTGCACAACAGATGTTATACTTGGGAGGGGACTAAACACACACCTTGTCCAGAACCAAATGGGATTAGTAATCCAGGACCACGGAAACTCAAGCCACACCCACTGAGGCAGCAGCACAAGGTAAGAATGCATTCTGTGCCGCCAGAACGCTGAGGTTCAAATCCTGACTCTGCTATATACTAGCTGGGTGACTCTGGGCAAGTTACTTCACCTCTCTGTACCTCAATTTCCAAATGTGTAAAAAAGTGGTACTAATAGTAACTACCTCATAAGGCTTTTATGAGGATGAAATGAGTTAATATTTTTTAAGTGGCTAAAACAATTTCTGGCACATAGAAAGTGCTAGATAATTATTAAATAAATTATTAAATAAATATTTCAGAAGTTCTAGAGGACTTCCGTTGCTTTTTTTTTTTTTTTTTTTTTTTGAGACAGTTTCGCTCTTGTTGCCCAGGCTAGAGTGCAATGGTGCAATCTCGGCTCACTGCAACCTCTGCCTCCCGGGTTCAAGCAATTCTCCTGCCTTAGCCTCCCGAGTAGCTGGGATTACAGGCGCCCACCACCACACCTGGATAATATTTGTATTTTTAGTAGAGATGGGGTTTCAGGGTTTCTCTGGCCAGGTAGGTTTCAAACTCCTGACCTCAGGTGATCCACCTGCCTTGGCCTCCCAAAGTACTCCATTTGCTTTTAGCAACTGAGAAAGGAAAGGTGGTCATTCGAACATAATCTGCATTGTATGGTGAGGGTGTTCTTACCCACTGAGACGAGGTTGCTATAGGTTTCCAGCATCACATCCCGGTACAGGGCCCTCTGAGCAGGACTCAGCCGGTGCCACTCCTCTTGGGTGAAGCCCACAACCACATCTTTGAATGACACAGGTATCTGTTGAAACAAAAATGACATTGAGTCATGTAGAAAAAAATGTTTGTGCAGGGCCAGGCATGGTGGCTCATGCCTGTAATCCCAGCACTTTGGGAGGCCAAGGCGGGAGGATCAGGAGTTCAAGATCAGCCTGGCAAACATGGTGAAACCCCGTCTATACTAAAAATCCAAAAATTCGCCAGGCATGGTGGTGCACACTTGTAATCCCAGCTACTTGGGAGGCTGAGGTGGGAGAATCACTTGAATCTAAGAGACGGAGGTTGCAGTGAGCCGAGATCGCACCACTGTACTCCAGCCTGGGCTAGAGCAAGAGTTCATCTCAAAAAAAAAAAAGTGTTTGTGCAAGAGATGGTGCTGATTTTGATAATGTTTATAAGTTAGAGCTTATTATCTATCTGGAAGGCCTTTTATATTCTTGGATTTGTGTTACATATGGTGGGGAAAACGAAAATCACATTGGAAGCTATCTACCATTGCCATTCATACTTTGAGTCAACAAACATTGAAGACCCACTGTGTGTTGCTGAGGTCACAGTCATAGATGGGTCCTGACCTCAAGGAGCTCACTGTCTGGCACAGAGAGAGCAACATGTAAAGCCATCAGGGTAAAAGTGTCACAAGAGCTGTGATGGCAGGACATCTAGGCTATGGCATACAGAGAAGCGAATGGTCTGTTAAATTTTTCAGGGTCTGGTTAGGCTTCAGAGCCCAGGGATATGGAAAGCTGAGTCTCCTCCGCAGGAAGACGGAAAACTGCATTCTATGCAGGGGAGCAGTGGGAACAAAGGCCGGGGGGCAAAACGGTGATTTTAGAGGTGGCAAGTTACCTAGTAACAAGAGAAAAGTATGCAGAGGTCGGCCAGCAATGAAATGATGAACTTTAGGACCGGGCGCGGTGGCTCACCCCTGTAATCCCAGCACTTTGGGAGGCCGAGGTGGGTGGATCACCTGAGGTCAGGTGTTCGAGACCAGCCTGGCCAACATGGTGAAACCCCATCTCTACTAAAAATAGAAAAATTAGCTGGGCGTGGTGGCAGGCGCCTGTAGTCCCAGCTACTCGGGAGGCTAAGGCAGGAGAATCTCTAGAACCCAGGAGGCAGAGGTTGCAGTGAGCTGAGATTGTGCCACTGCACTCCAGCCTGGAGGACAGGGTGAGACTCCAACTCAAAAAAAAAAAAAAAAAAAAAAAAAAAAAAAAAAAGATGGCCTTTAGGACAATGGAAACTCTAAGAAGAAGTGTATGCAGAAAGTATATTCTAGAAGGCATGAGGTGAGCTTCTTGCATTCTATGTGAAGTGGTATAATGATAACTCTAAATAAACTGTGAAAAGTAAGATATATATTGTATCCCTGGAGTAACCACTAAAATCATAATGTGAGGTGTACCTGATCTAAATAAACTGAATTCTGAGAAATGTTCCAGTCATCCACACTAGCGCAACAAAAGAGAGGAAAGAAGAAATAGAGGAACAAAAGAGTAGATGGGATAAACAGAAAACAGACACTAAAATGACAGATATAAATCCAACCATACCAATAATGTAATTTAATAAACATTAAATGTAATGTAATTTAATATAAACTAAACACTCCAGGCCAGGCATGGTGGCTCACCACTGTAATCCCAGCACTTCAGAAGGCTGAGGCAGGCAGATCACTTAAGGTCAGGAGTTCGAGACCAGCCTGGCTAACATGGCAAAATCCTACCTCTACTAAAAATACAAAAATTAGCCAGGTGTGGTTGTGCGTGCCTGAAATCCCAGCTACTCAGGAGGCTGAGGCAGGAGAATCCCTTGAAGCTGGGAGGCAGAGGTTTCAGTGAGCCCAGATAGTGCCACTGTACTCTACCCTGGGTGATAGAATGAGATCTGTCTCAGACTAAACACTCCAAAAAGGCAGAGATCATCAGACTGAATTAAAAAAAAAATGCTGCCTACAAGAGATGTACTTTCAATGTAAACTCACAGGCAGTTTTAAAGTCAATGGATGGAAAGAGAAGTGTGGTGGGTGACCTGGAGGGATGTGAGAGAAAAGACTCTATAGTAACCTGGGTGAAAGGTGATGTTCACAAGCAGGACAGTAACCATTAGAGAAAGACGGAATGCTGTAAAGAAGAGCAGACCCCATTCTGCATGGTGTGATAATTTCACATTGCATGATGCCTGTACCAAAACATGTGCCCATAAATACACACACCTACTAGTACCCACAAACATTTTTTAAAAATTAAAACAACAAAACAAAAAGAAGAGCAGAATCTGCACCTTAACTGGTTGTGGGAGGGAAAGAGGGTAGGGGCAGGATAACACCCAGGTATCTTGAAGGCAACCAGGTGATGGTGGTGCCACACCTGGAGATAAGGAAACCAGGAAGAACAAAGAGGAGGCTGTTGTGCTGGACCTGCCTGGGGACCACGTGGACATGTGGGTTTTGTGTCAGGAGCAAGATCAGGAATGGAGCTAAAATGCTGAGCATCAGCACGAAATTGAGATCCCTCTGCAAGACGAGGTGAGCAGGGTGCCCAGGCCAGAGCCCCAAGAGACACTAATATTTAAGAAGCCAGCAGAAGATGAGTTCAGCAGGAGATCCAAAGGAGGAATAGTCTGAAAAGAAGAAGTCTTGACCGCCTGGCAGGCCTCGGGTTATGGGCACAGAGAACAAAAAGTCTCTAAAGAGCTGATAGCCCTGGAGATCCCAGCATAAGTTGTGAAGGAGCAGGACAGTCACTGAGGGAGACCCATGGGTACCAGCCTAGGAAGGTCCTGGTGATCCTGTCTTTAAGTGACTGTGTGGTAAAGAATTTGACCTTGCCAAAAGAGAGGTGTGGCCTTTGCCCTCAGCTCCTGGGAAATAATCTCTATACTCTTGGAATGTCCTAAGAGTGTCCTTGTTTACCTAGCGGCCTTGGGCCACACTAAATAGTCTAATGATGTGGTTTATAATGACGGCTTTGGGTCACAGGCATCAGCTCAACCTCTTGGGCTGGAAACTGAGGTCAGTGGTGGGAACAGTCAAGCCTTTCGACATGATCAACCACCAATAAAAAGTGGACACCAGGGCTTAGGTGCACTTTCCTGGTTGGCAAGTCTCCGTGTGCATTGGCAAACATTACTGCTGGGAGGATTTAGCACTGTTTGGGACTTCCTTAGGAGAGGACAGAAGTTCCATGTGTGGAACTCTCCTAAACTCTGCTTCATGGGCCTCTTCTCTTCGTTGATTTTACTTAATTAATTAATTTATTTATTTATTTTGAGATGGAGTCTTGCTGTGTTGCCCAGGCTGGAGTCCAGTGGCACAGTCTCGGCTCACTGCAACCTCCATCTCCTGGGCTCAAGCGATTCTCCTGACTCAGCCTCCTGAGTAGCTAGGACTACAGGCACACGCCACCACGCCCAGCTAATTTTTGTATTTTTTTTTTTTTTTAGTAGAGACAGGGTTTCACCATGTTGTCCAGGCTGGTCTCAAACTCCTGACCTCAAGCGATCCACCTGCCTTGGCCTCTCAAAGTGCTGGGATTACAGGCGTGAGCCACTGCACAGGGCCTTGGTTGATTTTAATCTGTATGCTTTTGCTGTAACTGTAACAGTGAGTATAACAGCTTTCAGTGAGTTCTATGAGTCCTTCTAGTAAATTAGAAAACCCAAAAGTGTTTTGAGGGAGACCCTCAAACTTGCAGTTGGTGTAGAAGTGAGGGTCTTATGGACTGCTCCCTAACTATAGTGACCACAGACATGAGATGCAAAGCAGTGGATTGGGGCTGGACTGCCTGAGTTCAAATATCAGCTCAGCCTACCCTGGGAAAACTATTGAACCTCTCTGTGCCATAGTTTCCTCATCTGTTCAATGGAAATAATAATAGTATGTGTGTCTTAATTACTATGAGGTTTAAATTAGTTAAAAGGTGTAAAGCCTTTAACAGTGCCTGGCACATAATACCATTATATAAATTTGCCTATTTTATTTAAGAAGAAAAATCATATAAATCAGTATTTTGAAATCTGTAAGAAAGGGAAAACAATTCTGGCCAGGAGCGGTGGCTTAATGCCTGTAATCCCAGCACTTTGGGAGGCTGAGGAGGGTGGATCACCTGAGGTCAGGAGTTCAAGAACAGCCTGGCCGATATGGTGAAACCCCGTCTTTACTAAAAATACAAAAATTAGCCAGCGGTGGTAGCACGCAGGCGGGTGGATCACCTGAGGTCAGGAGTTCAAGACCACCCTGGCCAACAGGGCAAAACCCCATCTCTACCAAAAAGACAAAAACTTAGCCGGGCGTGATGGTGCGTGCCTGTAATTCCAGCTACTCAGGAGGCTGAGGCAGGAGAATCGCTTGAACCTGGGAGGCGGAGGTTGCAGTGAGCCGAGATTGCGCCACTGCACTCCAGCCTGGGTGACACAGCGAGACTCCATCTCAAAAAAAAAAAAAAAGAAAAAAAGAAAGGAAAACAATTCTAAAGGACAAAAAATGGGGACTCAGTGCCTATGCAGTGGGCTTTAGTAGGGTAGGTAGCTCTATTGCAGTGCTGAGGCTACTGGCCTATCACCTCCAGGAGTGGCTGAAGGAAAGAAGCACCAAAGCGGCTCTGAGAGCAGCCCAGGCCCACGCCCCATTCTCAGGAGGAGCAGCACCTGAGCAGTAGTAGCCCAGGCAAATGGGCCTAAAGGCAGGACCAGAAGCAGGGCAGGGGCCATGGAGGCTGGCACATGACACACTAAGATTCACATAGAGGGCACAGTGCAGAGGGGGTGCCAAGCAAACACCCTCCCTGATGCCAGAACAACACACTGGGGTAGTAAGAGAGCAGCAGTCAGGGCTGATCACAGGGCACAGTGACAGGCTCTGGGTCAATATTTCCCAGGAAAAGATACAATTCTGCACCCAGGAAGCCATGCCATTTCCACAGAACACAGGAATGAAGAGGCAGCAATCACTGAAGTTGTGGCCGGGTGTGGTAGCTCATGCCTGTAATCCCAGCACTTTGGGAGGCCGAGGCCGGAGGACCACTTGAGCCCAGAAGCTCAAGACCAGCCTGGGTAATATAGTAAGATCCCATCTTTACAAAAAATAAAAAAATTAGCTGGGCACAGTGGTATAGTCCCAGCTACTCGGGAGGCTGAGGTGGGAGGATCGCTTGAGCCCAGGAGTTCAAGGCTCCAGTGAGTAAGACCCTGTTTCAAAAAAATAAAAAGAATCACTGAACTTTTAAAAATTAGCATGGCATGGTGACTGGGTAGAAGGAGGGGGAAAAATAGGGAGGAAGTCAAGGGTAAATCTCAGGGTCCTGGCCTGCCCGATGGGATGGCACCATCTCCTGCGATGGGCAACTGAGAAGGGATGGAGGAGGAGGCAGGAATGAGAAACTCAGGGGAAAGGAGGAGTCTTCTCAGGACACAGGGCCCTTGGGGGCTGGGAACACCTCACACTGAGACATTCCCAGGAATAAGATGTGTAACTGTTTGCTACCAAACTAGAACACACATATAAGAAGAATGACAGTCATTTAAATGCTGGGCAGTACATCTGTCCCTTAGTCCAGATCAAGGATACAGATGCCTTGGATCAAATTCAGGGCTTCTGTACACTTGAAGCAGCCCTCTGACCCCCTAACCAGAAATCATTCATATTGGCCAGGCAGGGTGGCTCACGCCTGTAATCCTAGCACTTTGGGAGGCCGAGGCAGATGGATCACGAGATCAGGAGATTGAGACCATCGAAACCTCATCTCTACTAAAAATATAAAAGTTAGCTGGGTTTGGTGGTGGGCGCCTGTAGTCCCAGCTACTCAGGAGGCTGAGGCAGGAGAATCGCTTGAACCAGGGAGTCGGAGCTTTCAGTGAGCCGAGATTGCACCACTGCACTCCAGCCTGGCAGCAGAATGAGACTCCGTCTCAAAAAAAAAAAAAAAAGAAAAAAAAGGCCGGGCGCGGTGGCTCACTCCTGTAATCCCAGCACTTTGGGAGGCCGAGGCGGGAGGATCACGAGGTCAGGAGATCGAGACCATCCTGGCTAACACGGTGAAACCCCATCTCTACTAAAAATACAAAAAATTAGCCGGGCGTGGTGGCAGGCACCTGTAGTCCCAGCTACTCCGGAGGCTGAGGCAGGAGAATTGCTTGAATTGGGGAGGTGGAGCTTGCAGTGAGCTGAGATCATACCACTGCACTCCAGTCTGGGCGACAGAGCGAGACTCCATCTCAAAAAAAAAAAAAAAACAAAACGAAATCATTTGTATTTTCACTTTCTTCTCACTGACATGCAGCATTTCCTTCCATTATATATGTGGATCACAAGCAACAGAGGAGTTAGGACTTCCTACAACTTTGACACAGATAGAAAACATTGTCATACCATTGGGGAGCTAGCGCTTGGTGGTTTTGGTCACCTGAAAAACTGGGAGTTCTGCCTTGGGTCTAACACTCTATTCCAAGGGGAACCAATATAAAAAACCTACTTCGGCATTTATTAGTTATTAAGAACTTTGTCTACTATCACTATTAATGTTTTTCATACTTTTGTGTGCATAAAGATCATCCAAAGTCTTTTAAACACAGATTCCCAGGCTATACCTACAAATCACCCCATGAAGCAGGCCAGGGGCGGAGCAGGCCGTTCTGTATTTCTGACAGGCTCCCAGGAGACGCCCATGTCCCAGGACCACACTGTGAGAAGCTGTGCTTCTCTACTTCAGTCCTAAGAAGGCATCTTAGGAAAACACCTTCAAAAACTGCCTTGAAATGCTAATTTTCCCCTTGAGATAACAATAGGCTTCTTCCTTATAAACAGTACAAATCTTGGGCTAACTGTATTTGCCTTTTTGTTGGGCTACCAGGAAGATCAGTTACTGACTCTTGGACTCTCCACTTTGTACATCTGTAATCCAACAGAGAATGTTCCTTGCATCATTGCTTGTAATATCAAGTCTGAAAACTACCCAAATGTCCATCAAATGAGGGACTGGTCAAATCAGTCATATTCCCTTGCATACAATGAAGCATTACATATCTGGTTAAAAAAAAATGGCATGGTTCTAAGTAAGACCTCATCTTTACAAAAAATAAAGATAACATGTTGGTTATAGCAGTATGTGTAAGTATCTTGCCACTGTATCTACATATAGAAAAGAGGCTGTAGTGTTCAACCCAATCCCCATGAAGCACAGGCTCTTGCAGGCTTAAAACCTTTTATTACTATTATTATTTTTTTTTTTTGAGATGGAGTTTTGCTTTTGTTGCCCAGGCTGGAGTGCAATGGCACGATCTTGGCTCACTGCAACCTCCACCTCCCAGGTTTAAGCAATTCTCCTGCCTCAGCCTCCCGAGTAGCTGGGATTACAGGCACCCGCCACCACGCCCAGCTAATTTTTGTATTCTTAACAGAGGCAGGCTTTCACCATGTTGGCCAGGCTGGTCTCAAACTCCTGACCTCAGGTGATCCAACTGCCTTGGCCTCCCAAAGTGCTGGGATTACAGGCGTGAGCTACCACTAGCGGCCGGTTTAAAACCTTTCTGAGAATTATCCTTGGCCAAAGGGTACTGCACCATCTAAGGATATCTACCCTCCTTGAGGCAGCCTACAATCAATGATTAGTTGATTTCAGAATATAAAAGCCCCCTTGCCTCCATTCACAACAATGCTGAAGGCCATCCCAGCTCCAGAGTATAAGATCCTCTGAGGCCTCTGTTTAACAACTCCCTCAGCCCAATCCAGCTTCCCTCACTATCTTACAGGTGTTCTAAGAGCCTGCCTAATAAACCTCCTGTGAGAAAAATCTCCATCTACGAGTCAGCTTCCCTGAGAACCCAGCCTGTATGTACAAACTGTACATACTTATAATGCATCTTTTTTTTTTTTTCTAGGACAGTTTCCCCAGGAAGGAAAACTGGGCTACTTAATGTGATACTCACCTGGTATTCGATCATTTTCTGCTGTTCCTGGAAAAAGATCTGACACCTGTAGACATGTGGGGGGAAGAAGATGGAGAAAGAGAGAACAGAAGACAGAGTGTAAGGGGCTAGGCCTGTCTTGGAGATTGCAAATTCCCCTTGTAAATCTTGTACAAAAATCCATGCTTTCAGCTGGGTGTGGTGGCTCACACCTTATTTGAGGCTAGGAGTTAGAGGCCAGCCTGGGCAATATGGCAAAACCCGTCTCTACAAAAAAGATAAAAAATTAGCCAGGCATGGTGTTGCACACCTGTAGTCCCAGCTACCCAGGAGGCTTAGGTGGGAGGATCACTTGAGCCCAGGAGGTCAAAACTGCAGTGAGCCATGATCCCACTACTGCAATCTGGCCTGGGTGACAGAGTAAGACCCTGTCTCAAAAAAAAAATAAATAAATAAACAAACAAATAAATATCCTTTATCTCTTATTTGTTTCAAGTACTTAGAAATATGTACAGATCATAAAGCATAGACCATAAAGCATGGTTAGCATAGTATCTAAATGCCCCACACCCCAAGGCACTTAATGATTATAAAAGGAAAAAAGCAACTTTCCCTTGGAGAAACTTGGCAGTATCACTTAGTCAAGTGATCAGCTAACATGACCAGTAATGAGATATAAGACATCATCCTGATATAATGCACTGTGAAGGGTACAACATCCTTTCTGTGGTGTTCACACCCCAAATGCATACCTGAACCTAATCAATGAGGAGACATCAGACAAAACCATACTGAGTTACAATAAACAAAATAACTCACCTATACTCTTCAAAAATGTCGACTTCATGGAAGATGAAGACTGAGAAACTGCTCCTGATTAAAGGAGACTAAACGGATATGTCACCTGAAGGCAGCATGTAATCCTGGATTGGATCCTGGAATGGAAAAAGAAAAGTTGCTATAGGGCCGGGCACAGTGGCTCATGTCTGTAATCCCAGCACTTTGGGAGGCTGAGGCGGGCGGATCGCCTGAGGTCAGGAGTTCGAGACCAGCCTGGCCAACATGGTGAAACCCCATCTCTACTAAAAATACAAAAATTAGCCAGGTGTGGTGGCAGGCGCCTGTAATCCCAGGTACTCAGGAGGCTGAGGCAGGAGAATCATTTGAACCCAGGAGGCGGAGGTTGCAGTGAGCCAAGATCACACCATTGCACTCCAGCCTGGGTGACAAGAGTGAGACTTGGTCTCAAAAAAAAAAAAGAAAGAAAGAAAAGTTGCTATAAAGTGACAGTATTAGCTGACATCTGATTGTAGACTAGATTAGTCTAGTCTATATTCTATATTAGTCTAGTTATCATGATTATTAAATCATTATAACACTGACTTAGTAATCAGTGTTAATTGCCTGGTTTTGAAAACTACTGGTTATATAAGAAAATGTTCTCATTCTTAGGAAATATACCCTGAAGTACTTATGGGTAAAGGAGCATCATGTCTGCAAGTTAGTCTTAAGTAGTTAAAGAAAAGAAAGAATAAGAATGATATATTTATGATATAACATAATCATCTATATACATATATATTTGTATACAGAAAGAGAGCACATGCAAACATGGCTTTATATAGATGAACCTAGGTAAGGAATACATAGGAGACCACAGTAATATTCTTGCTTTTTTTTGGAAAAAAATTTCCAAATAAAATGTTTAGTTAAAAACAAAAGGCTAGGTGCAGTGGCTCAGGCCTGTAATCCCAGCACTTTGAGAGGCCAAGGCAGGTGGATCACCTGAAGTTGGGAGTTCGAGATGAGCCTGACCAACATAGTGAAACCCCATCTCTACTAAAAGTACAAAATTAGCTGGGCGTGGTGATGCGTGCCTATAATCCCAGTTACTCGGGAGGCTGAGGCAGGAGAATCCCTTGAACCTGGGAGGCAGAGGCTGCAGTGAGCCGAGATTGCGCCATTGCACTCCAGCCTGGGCAACAAGAGTGAAACTCTGTCTCAAAAAAAAAAGAACTGGCCATGCACGGTGATTCATGCCTGTAATCCCAGTACTTTGGGAGGCCGAGTTGGGTGGATCGCTTGAGGTCAGGAGTTCAAGACCAGCCTGGCCAACATGGTGAAACTCTGTCTCTACTAAAAATACAAAAATTAGGCCAGGCGCAGTGGCTCACGCCTGTAATCCCAGCACTTTGGGAGGCCGAGGCAGGCAAATCACAAGGTTGGGAGATCGAGACTATCTTGGCTAACACGGTGAAACCCCGTGTCTACTAAAAATACAAAAAATTAGCCAGGCGTTGTGGCACGCACCTGTAGTCCCAGCTACTCGGTAGGCCGAGGCAGGAGAATGGCGTGAACCCGGGAGGCAGAGCTTGCAGTGAGCCGAGATCACGCCACTGCACTCCAGCCTGGGCGACAGAGCGGACTTCGTCTCAAAAAAAATTAGCCCGGCATGGTGGTGCATGTCTGTAATTCTGAGATCGCGCCATTGTACTCCAGCCTGGGTTACAAGAGTGAAATTCCATCTCAAAAAACAAAACAAAATAAAATTATATACAGTAGGTCCATAAATTCTGCCACCACCACCATTCTGAGAATCCAGGGCCTTTTCTGCCTCTGAATCAGGATGGAGTGAACTCATCACATTCTGAGAGGCCAGGTGAGGTGCCAAAAATGACAGGAGAGCAAGTCTCGAAAGGTCCAGCAAGAATAAAGGAGCAGATGGGCCACACCCCATACCACAAGATAGCAGGATGCACTGGGCTAGACAGATGCCCCCTTCTCCTGAAAGAACATGCCTATCACACCTGCAGTGAGACTCTGGCCTCTCTACCTCTCCCTTCACTCTGTCTCCCTGGATCTTGGGCCAACCATCCTCCCTTCATTTAGCCATGGAGAGTCCCTGGAAAGAGTGATGTCTTCAGGTTGGGTCTTGCTCAGCTTCTGGCTCAGGGATGAAGCTATTTCCTTTTATGTGGGAGTCTTTGCTCTGACAAGAGGTATGGGGTCTGAGTGATTCCTTCAGAAGGGAATTTTTGTCCCAACTTCCCTTCTCCTGGACAGAGGGTCTTTAACCTGGCTTGCCCAGGCGCTCACAGCTCCATCTCTCAACAGGAACTCACACTTAGCTGCAGGGCCTTCTGCAGATGTTGTGACCAAGGTCCTGTGGCTCAAAGGGCTGGCAGGAGCTAGAGAGCCCTACCGTCCAGCAAGGTGGCAGGATCCAAAGGTCTGCCGGGCACCCAGAGAACCTGAAGATAAGCAGATCCCACCCATGGTGAGAGTCATCCAATCGTCCCTCCCCAAACACTGCCTGGGGCCTCAGGGGGAAAAGCCTGCAGAGGCTGTGCAGGAGACATAGCCGAGTGATGGCTCTGCTCTGGGATTGGGACGGGGGAACTTCCACAAAGACCTTTGGGTCTCAGTCACTCCCTGAGCCAAGGAATGACTCGGATACAAGTTTGAAGCCAAGTAATTCCTCTGACTGACTGAGAGAATCTGGGCTAGACACTTTACCTCTCTAGGCCTGTTTCCTCACCTGTGAAAACAGAAGAGGCTGTCAAACAGACTCGGGAGCCAGACAACCTGGGTTCAAATGCAGGCTCTGCCATTTACTGATGTGTGATTTTGAACGAGTTACTTAGTCTCTCTGTGTCTCAGTGTCCCTATCATTTATTTATTATTTTACCCTTCTTTGATTTCCAGTGGAGAAAGACATTTTCCTCATCTATTTATCGGCCATTTGCATTTCTTTTGAAAACAATCTGTTTATGCTCTTGTGATTTTCCTGAGTTGTTTATTTTCAAAAATTCATTTACAAGTGCTCTTTATATATTGAGGCTATTAATCCTTTCTCATATTTGTTATAAACATTTTTTATAGTATAACATTTGTCCTTATTTGTCATTTGTCCTTAAACTGGGTTTATTAGTTTCCAAATACCAAATAAGTTTTATTGGTTATTTTTAATAGTCAACTTGTTGATTTTTTCCCCTTATAGTTTCTGCTTCTGATAGTATTTTTAGGAAAAGTCTTTTCCACAAGATTATTAAAATGGTCTTTTTGGCTTATAAGATTGGCAAAGATGGAAATCATATCTCTTACACTGCTGGTAGGAGGGTAGGATATTCCAGCTTTCTGAAGGGAATTCATATCAGAATTTTTTTTTTTTTTTGAGTTGGAGTCTCGCTCTGCTGCCCAGGCTGGAGTGCAGTGGCGCGATCTCAGCTCACTGCAAGCTCTGCCTCCTGGGTTCACACCATTCTCCTGCCTCAGCCTCCGGAGTAGCTGGGACTACAGGCGCCCGCCACCACGCCCGGCTAATTTTTTTGTATTTTTAGTAGAGATGGGGTTTCACCGCGTTAGGCAGGATGGTCTCAATCTCCTGACCTCGTGATCCGCCCGCCTTGGCCTCCGAAAGTGCTGAGATTACAGGTGTGAGCCACCGCGCCCGGCCCTATCAGAATTTTTAGAGTGCACACTCATTAAACCACTCTTCAACATCCAATAATGTGTCTCAAGGAACTAATGAGTCTCGCTAAAATAAAAGATAAAGGTACAAGGATGTTCATCTCACCTTTGCTTACAAAAGTAAAACAACTGAAAGCAATCAAAATGTCCCAACAATAATTTTTTTTTTTCATTTATCTATTTCTTTATTTGAGATAGGCTGGAGTACAGTGGCATGATCATGGCTTGCTGCAGCCTCAAACTCCCAGGCTCAGGTGATCCTCCCACCCACCTCAGCCTCCTGAGTAGGAGGACTATAGATGTGCACCAACACACCTGGCTAATTTTTTTTTTTTTTTTTTTTTTTTTGTAGAGACAGGGTTTCACCATGTTTTTCAGGCTTGTCTTGGACTCCTGGACTCAATCAATCCACCCACCCTGGCCTGGATTATAGGTGTGAGCCACCACACCCAGCCTGTCCCAGCAATTAAAAGATTGGCAGGCTGATATTGGTGAGCCACAGAACAGAACACAAGGCAGGCATTAGAAATAGTAGTGGAGGCCGGGTGCCGTTGCTCACACCTTGTAATCCCAGCACTTTGGGAGGCCAAGGCGGGCAGATCAACTGAGGTCAGGAGTTCGAGACTAGCCTGACCAACATGGTAAAACCTTGTCTCTACTAAAAACAGAAAAAATTAGCTGGGCGTGGTGGGAGGTGCCTGTAATCCCAGCTACTCGGGAGGCTGAGGCAGGAGAATTGCTTGAACCCAGGAGGTGGAGGTTGCAGCGAGCCGAGATTGCGCCACTGCACTCCAGCCTGGGCGACAGAGCGAGACTCTGCCTCAGAAAATAATAATAATAATAATAATAATAATAATAATAATAATAATGGAGTGGTGTACTCCGACTTGGAACTGCATTTGTGATGTATTTTGAAGCAGAAAATACAAGTCATAACATACAATGTGAAGCATAATTCTATTTTTTAAATTACGTAAGTCCAAATCTATGAAAATATTAACATTGCTTTCTCTGAGTGAAGGGATTGAAGGGAATTTACATTTCGTTTTTGAAGCGTTCATTTTCTAACTTTTCCAATAGCCTCATAATTATATATTTATTTGGGTAACAGCAATAATAACAATAATAAAATTTACAATAATGACGAATCAAAACAAGCATGGTCTTGCGCAGGAAGAACAAATAAAACTATGACACATCATAGAAACTGACAGAAATAGAAAAAAAAAACCTAGCTTGTAGTTATTGAGCCCTGATCTCAACTTAGGCACTGTGCAAGGTTATTTCCTCATATGGACTCATTTATTCCTCACACTGCCCTCTAAACCGAGTCCTACTCCATTTCTAGATAAAGACATAGTGCCTGAGAGAGCTGAAGAACTAGCACACGGCAGCACTGAGATACAGACCTGACTAGCCTGGCTGTGGTGCTTGGGTTTATAACTTCTCAGTCTTGCTGCCTCTCAGAGACAGATTTGCCTTCTAAAAGAGCAATGCAACATTTGCTATGCACATTTTTTTTTTTTTTTTTTGAGACAGAGTTTGTCTCTTGTTGCCCAGGCTGGAGGGCAGTGGTGCGATCTCAGCTCACTGCAGCCTCCACCTCCCGGGTTCAAGGGATTCTCCTGCCTCAGCCTCCCAAGTAGCTGGGATTACAGGCACCTCCAGCTGTAGATTACTAAAATCACCTCCAGCTAATTACTAAAATCACCTCCATTATAGGCACCTCCAGCTGTAGATTACTAAAATCACCTCCAGCTGATTACTAAAAGCACCTCCATATTTAGATACAGACTAAAATATGAAGGCAGGAAACAGTAATTGGATACATATGGTAAAACTATGATGAATATTTTCTTCAATTTCCTTCAACAAGGTAAAATTAGTCTAATAATTTTCCTTTTTTATTTAAAAACACATTTTTTCCTACTGGGGATGCCCATCTGCACACACAGCCAAGTGTGGCAGATAAAATCAGTGCCACCTATCCTGATGAAGTAAGGAAATGTGAAAAACAAAGTTCCCTTCCTCCCTCAGTCCCGATTCCTCCCTAAAACTGGGCAACTATGGGGAGAATCCACTTGAAGATGAAGGTCAATCATTATCTTTCTTAGTAAAGAGTCAATCTCAGGCCGGGCGCAGTGGCTCATGCCTGTAATCCCAGCATTTTGGGAGGCCGAGGTGGGCAGATCGCCTGAGGCCAGGAGTTCAAGACCAGCCTGGCCAACATGGTGAAACCCCATCTCTACTAAAAATACAAAAATTAGCTGGGTGTGGTGGTCGCACCTGTAGTCCCAGCTACACAGGAGGCTAAGGAGAATTGCTTGAACCTGGGAGGTGGAGGTTACAGTGAGCTGAGATCATACCACTGTACTCCAGTGTGGGTGAAAGAGCAAGAATCGAAATTTAAAAAAGAAAAAAAAAAGAGTCAGTCTTGGAAAGCAGTATTGCCCTGCAGTCAGGCACTCTTCTAGCAGCATGGCAGCCATCTGATGAGCACCATCTCAGCATTGTGACATGATTGTGACTTACACACCCTTATCAGTCCCTAACATTTGAACTCAAAAGCCATATTTTACCATATAGATACCATCATCTGGATGCTCTCAGTCACAATCTTAAAACTAGATCATAGGCTGGGCACAGTGGCTCACACCTGTAATCCCAGCACTTGGGAGGCCAGGGCAGGTAGATCACCTGAGGTCAGGAGTTTGAAACCAGCCTGACCAACATGGTGAAACCCCGTCTCTACTAAAAATGCAAAAATTAGCCAGGCATAGTGGCGCATGCCTGTAATCCCAGCTACTTGGGAGGCTGAGGCAGAAGAATCGCCTGAACCCGGGAGGTGGAGGTTGCAGAGAGTCGAGATCGCAGCACTGTACTCCAGCCTGGGCAAGAAGAGAGAAACTCTTGTCTCAAAAAAACAACAACAACAAAAAACTAGATCATAGATCTCTCATTGCCACCCATTGTGGTTTCACAAAAGTGAACTCAGTATCTTCTCCCTCAACTTATTCTTCCTCTTAGGTCATAGCCTCTATCTCCTGAAGCTGTATGTTTGAAAGCTTTGTCTAGCATATTACCTCTTGTTACTTATTTTTCATAAATGTCCTAGATATTCTCAAATGTTTCATCTTCAACATAAATTGTAGAATTATTCTGTTACAATTTGGGGCAAAGAGATCCCTTCTTAAGATTTTGCTTAACATTGCACTGAATTTGTCCATTCATATAAGAAAATACTGACAATTTTGAAAATTGTTGAGTCTTCCAATCTAAGAACAAGGCTTCAATATTTATTCAAGACTTTCTATACATCTCAAAATGTACTGTTTTATGCTTTCACATGGGTACTTCAATTTTCTTGTTACATCCGTTACTGGATAGTCAACTGTATTTTCAGTTACCATTCTAAATGGCATATTTTCATCCTTTTAATTACTGACTGCAATAAAAAAAGTCATCAGGCTGGGCACGGTGGCTCACGCCTGTAATCCCAGCACTTTGGGAGGCCGAAGTGGGCAGATCACGAGGTCAGGAGATCAAGACCATCCTGGCTAACACGGTGAAACCCCGTCTCTACTAAAATTACAAAAAAATTGGCCGGGTGGGGTGGAGGGCACCTGTGGTCCTAGCTACTCGGGAGGCTGAGGCAGGAGAATGGCATGGACCCGGGAAGCGGAGCTTGCAGTGAGCTGAGATTGCGCCACTGCACTCCAGCCTGGGTGAGAGAGCGAGACTCCATCTCAAAAAAAAAAAAAAAAGAAAAAAAGAAAAAAGTCATTAATCCATTTTCCTACAGTCATTTTAAAACAGCCCCCTTACTGAGCTTCCTTAATAACTATAATGGTTAATCTTCCAGAGCTTTTGGGATAGACAATTATTTCATCCACAAATACAGTTTTTTCTTGTCTTGTCCAATACTTCTGTTTCTTATTTCATTCCCTGATTAACTGCACTAGCAGGCACTCTAGAGGAAAACAAATCAAAGCAGGGACAGGGTGTTCACTTGAATGGGAATGTATGCAGAGTTCTGCCATTACGTCTGCTACTGACTTTTCACTTGAGACATAGGTCTTATCAAGTTAAGAAAGTATCCAAATTGTTCTATTTCATTATGTTTTTTAAAATCCAGAACAGATGTTGAATTTTATCAAATACTTTTTTCCCATCTATGAGGTGGCTATGGTATTCTCCCTTGCCCTATTAACATGGTAAAATTCATTAGTAAATTCTTTAATATTGAACTTACACTTTCAGGATAAATTTATTCTCAGTCATAATGCATTATTTAACATATTGGTAATTTTGCATGTACATTCATAAGAAGGTTTGGCTATGGTTTTCTTTTGAAATGCCACCTTTTCCAGTTTTTGAAATCAATGCAACAATGCTGGCTTTATATAAAAAAAAAAGGTTGGGCAATGGTGTATTCCTTTATAAATTCCCTGGAAGAGTCTATCTATCTATCTATCTATCTATCTATCTATCTATCTACTGGAGACAGGGTCTCACTCTGTCACCCAGGCTGGAGTGCAGAGGTGTGATATCAGCTCATGGCTCACTGCAGCCTTAACCTACCAGACTCAAGCAACCCTCCCACCTCAGCCTCCTAAGTAGCTGCAACTATAGGTGTACAACACCACACTCAGATAATTTTTGTATTTTTTGCAGAGATAGGGTTTTGCCATATTGCTCAGGTTGGTCTTGAACTAAAGAACAGTGTGTTACTTGGAAGTCACTTTAAGGCTCAATAAGAAATCACCAATTGACCTATCTAACCTGATAGTTGAGGTGGTGGACAGGAACTTTTTCAAGTATTTTAATCGTTCATAGCTATTGATCTTTTTATTTTCTCTTCTTAAGGAAGTTTTACATATATATTCTGAAAAAGTCGTTTGCATGCCACCTTTGAAATCTATTAATGTAAAGTGTTACAAAAATATTTCTTAATAATACGGTTATTCCCCTTTTCACATTCCTAATTTGTATATCTGTTCATTTCCTCCTGACTTGATAAGGTTTGCTAATGGTTTATCTGTATTATTGACTTTTATTAAAATCAGATTTATCAGCTTTACCTTTTTCCTTTTTTAGGTCGTTAATTTTTCTTTTTATATTAATTCCTTCCACTTCTCATATATATTTTCTAACTTCCTTGACTGAATGTTTCATCAAGACAGAAAATAAAAACTACAGAAAATCAATCACAGTTGGGTATAACTCAGTTGAAGGCACCATACCATATTTGCTCATCTAATCTTTTCCATCTTCATTAAAAAATACATAATATGATTCCCTGTCACAGAATAAACAAAATTAAGAGTTAGGTTTTACAGCACATATAGATCGTGTCATGTGGTTTTGACAGTTTTACCACGTTTCTGAAAGTTTCTTTCTTTGTCTTCTTAGTTGCCAATACCTCATTCTCAGAACACTGCAGAAATCTGTCTGGCCCAGAGTGGAACCCAGATGTTTCCTGTCTGTGTGGAGGCATCACTTTGTCACATGATGTGACAACTGTTTCTCTGTAACTAGTCAATTTCCCAAGATGTTTTCTTTGTGATTCAGAAGGTCTGAGTTTTGGCATATGGTCTAACTCAACATTTTAAACAGTTTTGTAAGTTTCTAATGTGCACCTCCTATTTTATATGCAAATAGGACTTTTGTACTGATATCCTCCAGATGAAGAAAAGGGAAAGCTTCTACAATAAATACAGAAGGAAGGACACAATTGGAAAATCACCATTTGGTAACCATAATTAGAAGTAATTGACTCACATAAGCATCATTAATGGATACTAACTCTAGTGGATGAAAGTTTGAGGTGGCTCACGCCTGTAATCCCAGCACTTGGGAGGTGGGCGGATCACGAGGTCAGGAGATCGAGACCATCCTGGCTAACACAGTGAAACCCTGTCTCTACTAAAAATACAAAAAATTAGCTGGGCGTGGTCACGGGTGCCTGTAGTCCCAGCTACGCGGGAGGCTGAGGCAGGAGACTGGTGTGAACCTGGGAGGTGGGGGTTGCAGTAAGCCGAGATCGCGCCACTGTACTCCAGCCTGGGCAATAGAGTGAGACTCTGTCTCAAAAAAAAATTATAATAATAATTTTTTTTTTTTGAAACAGGGTCTCACTCTGTCACCCAGGCTAGGGTGCAGTGGCACGATCATAGCTCACTGCAACCTTGAACTCCTGGGCTCAAGGAATCCTCTCACTTCAGCCTCTCCAGTAGCTAGGATCACAAGTGTGAGCCACCACACCCAGCTGATTTTTTTTTTTTTTTTTGAGATGGAGTTTCACTCTTGTTGCCCAGGCTGGAGTGCAGTGGTGCAATCTCGGCTCACTGTAACCTCTGCCTCCTGGGTTTAACTAATTCTCCTGCCTCAGCCTCCCAAGTAGCTGGGATTACAGGCGCCCGCCACCAAGCCCAGCTAAATTTTTTTTTTTTTTTTTTTGTATTTTTAGTAGAGACGGAGTTTCACCATGTTGGCCAGGCTGGTCTTAAACTCCTGACCTCAAGTGATCCACCCGCCTCGGCCTCCCAAAGTGCTGGGATTACAGGCATCAGCCAACATGCCCAGACTACCCACCTATTTTTAAATTTTTTGTAATGATAGAGTTTTGCTATGTTGCGCAGGCTGGTCTCAAGATCCTGGCCTCAAACAACCCTCCTACCCCAGCCTTCTGAAGCACTGAGATTACAGGCGTAAGCCACTGTGCCTGGCCAAACAAGGAATATTTAATGACCTGGAAAAGTATCTGTTATATAAATGAAATTATCTGGATTCAAATTTGGAAATTTTGTTCAAACACAGCCACATCTTGCCTCTCCCCATGGTGCTCCTCCCCCCCAATGAATATCCCATTAAATTAGAGATCAAAAACAAGACAATACTAAGGTTAGAAGCTAGGGAACCTCTGGCAGAGTAATGACTGGGAGGGGTATCATGAGGGCATGGTGCTAGAATGTTGTTTTCTGATCTGAGTGCATTACCCAGGGGTATTCCCTTGTGACAATTCATTGAGCTGCATATTTATATACATTTTTGCATATATCTTATATCACAATAAAAAGTTTATGTAAATTTTTTTTTTTAATTATTTGCTCTGAAACCTGGCACTGAGCACAGTATAGGTGGTGAAGGGAATCAACGTGGAGAAAAAATACCCAAACTCCTTACCCTGGCTTATTACTTCACCCATGCTAAGCAGCTATCTGTCTTTGATTCTGTGCAAGTGAAAAATAGGGACTATCTGCTTTTAAAACTAAAATATGACCTATGTGGGTTCTGAAAGATGTTACCTGCCTTAGCATCCAGCTGCCTTTATTTCTTAAGATGCTACAGGCATTGTGCTTTGTCTGAAGGTTACATAAAGATCAAATGTAATAATTTTTTAAAGTTAAAATATTGTTTTGACATTGCACTTTGTCATTAGAGTAATGGTCAAAATCTTCTTTTCTTTTTTTTTTTTTTTGAGACAGAGTCTCGCTCGGTCGCCCAGGCTGGAGTGCAGTGGCGGGATCTTATCTCACTGCAAGCTCCGCCTCCTGGGTTCATGCCATTCTCCTGCCTCAGCCGCCCGAATAGCTGGGACTACAGGCGCCCGCCACCAGGCCCGGCTAATTTTTTATATTTTTAGTAGAGACGGGTTTTCACCGTGTTAGCCAGGATGGTCTCGATCTCCTGACCTCGTGATCTGCCCGCCTCAGCCTCCCAAAGTGCTGGGATTACAGGCATGAGCCACTGTGCCCGGCCCAAAATCTTATTTTCTAACTCAGAAACAGAAAGTCAAATACTGCATGTTCTCACTTATAAGATAATAATGTGCACACATGGACATAGAAAGCAGAATAATAGACACAGATGACTCTGAATGGAGGGAGGGTAGGAAGCGGGTAAGGGATGAGAAATTACCAGATTGGTACAATGTACATTATTCAAGTGATAGTTACACTAAAAGCCCAGGCTTCCCCACTATGAAATATATCCATGTAACAAAACTGCACTTATATCCCCTAAATCTATTTTTTTAAATCTTATTTCCATTTTATTTGCAATCCCATCTTAGCCATTTTAGTAACTATTAGTTCAATTTCAATTTCAGTGAGGAACAGTTTCTAAAAGTAGCTTTACATTTTGTTTTGTGGTGGTTGTGGCTTTATCTGTCTTGAATTTTTTCTGCCAGGACTTTATAAGGAATTGATTAGTGGAGGTTAAACGTGGCTATGCCTAAGATATATAGGACAAGGCAAAAAGACTCTCAGAATACAATAAATTCCAAATCTAGTTTCTCTTCCTTTGATAATTTATTTTTAAGTTGAGCCTAGATAAAAGTATTTTCTAAACACTCTCAGTTTGCTCTTTCAGCCAAATCTTTTACATTATCATTTTATTTTATTTTATTTATATTTATTTATTTATTTTGAGACAGAGTCTCATTCTGTCACCCAGCCTGGAGTGCAGTGGTACAATCTCGTTTCACTGCAATCTCCACCTCTTGGGTTCAAACGATTCTCCTGCCTCAGCCTCCAGAGTAGCTGGGACCTCAGGCGCCTGCCACCACGCCCGGCTAATTTTTGTGTTTTTAGTAGAGGCAGGGTTTCACCATGTTGACCAGGCCAGTAACTCCTGACTTCAAATGATCCACCCACCTCAGCCTCCCAAAGTGCTGGGATTACAGGCATGGACCACGGCACACAGCTTACATTATCATTTTAGATACTTACTCAGTAAATTTGTTTTCTAACCACGGGCAAGGTCACATCCATCCCCGCAGTCGCAGAGTCAGAATGGATTTCCAGAAACCAGGCTCACTCTTGGGATGCTGTCACAGATGCGTATGTCATTACCTTTGCCAGAAAGAACCTTAAAGGAAACATTAGGAAAAAATATGCATTAGATCCCTAACAAGAACAATAGAAGCCACGTCTTTAGTAACATGTTACTTTAGATAAGTTTAGCACGCGATCCTTTCAAATTATTTTCATTATTGTAGAGAACAATAAAAAGGGTGTGGGTTCAAAAAAGAGTTTTGAGATGGGCCTTGGTTGGGAGGAACTGGCTGCTATTCAGCTAGGGAGTGTCACCTGACTGAAATGTGTTCCCATTATGCAGGCTTGCAGCCTCAAATCTGTGATTTTCCCGTCCCCAATCTCCATATTTCAGGACCGTCAACACCAACCCCTATAAGCCTCCTAATCAGACACACATAGTGTCCTCCAATCTCCAACCCTCAGAGGTTTTCATAGTCACTGATACTACCGAATGTTCAAATCTGACCAGGAGAGACTACTGGTCAGTAACTACAAAGAACACTGATCCGATCTGATTGCCAGTGAAATTACACAGCCCCCAATCATGAACCCACACTGATCGCCAATGATATCCCATCCACTGAGGGTCAATTGTTGATTCTCACAGTCCCACCCCCCACCCACAAGTGACAGTCCGAATCACTGAGCCTCATTGAGGCGTACCTTTAAGATAAGCACACTTGACTCTATTCTCCATTCCTTGATCTACAAAAGTCCAATCGTTAATACTCTCCGATCCTCCACCGATGATATGAAGTAAGTCTCAATCACCGATGGCCCAAAACATTTCTCCAAACATTCATCACCACTGACCCCCTCATAATTGAACCCCAAAGTTTCCACAATCACCAATTCCAGTACCCGAACTATTACTGCCCACAGAACTTAGAACTTCCGATCACTGATCCTCTCGGGCTCCGATCATTAATCTTAAAGCTCCCCATCTGAAAAATCCCAATTGACCCCAGATCCATGAAGACCACTATAACTGACCCCTATGCACCCTGAAAATCAAGACATTTCACAGAACTAGCATTTATTGATTCCCACACACTCCCAATACATCTTCTTCAGAGACCGTGCCACTGACTCCCGCAAACCTCTACCCGGCACCACTGAGGCCCCGCGAGGCTCAGACGCCCACTCTCTTAACCCCTCAGTCCTCTTGTCATTGACCCTCACGGGCACCCATAACTGACCCACTCGGCCACCGTAGTAGGCAGCTCACTATCCTCCACTGGTCCCCAGGTTTGACCGTTTCTCAAACCGTCCGTTCCCATTTATGCTGCATCCGCGCCCTGAATCTGAAATTGGTCGTCCTGCCACGCCGCCTCACCGCGGTATAAGGTCGTCCCATCCTGAATGGCCGGTGCGCAGACTCAATTGCGACTTTGAGGCTGTCAGCCGCCACCCGGCAACCTTCCAGTGAACAGGATTCTGGGTTTCTCAAAGCTGTAATTGGAGGTATGATGGCGACGCCCACATGACTCCTACTGGGGGCGGCCATGTTTAAAACTGTGCGGTAAATTGATTAAGCCCTTTGCTAGTCCAAAAGATAAGGCTATTTTAGGACAAGGAGAAGCAAGTGTCCCTGGATCCCTAAACAGAGATGTCGTCTCTGCTGTTAACTCAGCATCTCAGATGCCAAAACCTCCTGTGGCCAACATGGCGGCGCCCAGACATCAAAGCTGAGCTTTCTTTGTCTCCAGCAGCCTGGTAAGATGGCCGCGTACATTTTTACTGCTTCTTACGTGCAATGGGTGCAGCCTCTCCTAGGAGGAGCTCCCCTATGACAATGTGAAACTTTTTCTGAGCCAGCTGTAGGAGTTAGAGAGCAGCGAGGAGACTCGCTCTTCTCTTAGGGAGACAGAGACAGCCTATGGAGAGGCGTGACTTCACGGAAAGGGCGGAGCCGCAAGGAAAGGGCGGGGCTGCCGCAGCGGGAAGAGATCTGAGTTCTCAGCGCATAATGGAAAGGAAATGTTGAAGGCAACGTTTTTACCTAAGGAGGCTTGCCCGAGAAGCCGAGCTGAGGGAAGAATATGAGTGCAAGCAGTTTATTTGGTAGGTGGGGGATGGAGAAGTGAGACGGGAAAGATGGGAACGAATATATAGTGCATAGGTGGCAGATTAACTCTGTGATCAATGAGGGCTCAGTCAGCTTGGGACCTCTGGGGGATTGTGTAGAAACCACTTCCAAGTTGTCACAACCACCAGGCCGATGAAACTGACATATGTCTACACCATCTCTCTTCCTCGTTGTTTTAGGGCCACTCCAGAGGTGTTAAAGCTCCCTCACTTCCAGCCTGCCTCGTGGGAAGGTCTTAGGCTGAGTCTGTAGGTGCCTGCAGTTAAGAAGCCAGCGGTCTGCATATGATTGCTCAGGGGTGGTGGCTGGGTACCAACAGCATTCACTACAGGCCTGCCTTGAATACCACCTAACTCAGTGCTCTGCATATCACAGGTATTGGAACATCTCTAGAAAAGATTGCCTTGTCTTATGAAAATTGCTTTTTTAAAAAATCCTAATTCCAACTGGTCATCCTAGCAACTGATACAATAACTGACCTGCAAAATGTTTCCCAATGATTCCTACCTCCTACTATTCACACTCTTATGTAGTTCCCTCCCACATTGTACCAGGGTTGGACTGTGAGACTAATAGAATACAGTAGCAGTGATAGATGTCACTGCTGAGATTAAATATAATAAAAGGCACCTTGACTTCTATCTTAAAGGCTGCTGCCCCCACTTTGAGAGAAGTTAGTTGCCATGTCATGAGGATACCGAGACAGCCTATGGAGAAGCCCATGTAGCGAGGAACTAAGCCCTCCACCCAATAGCCTGGGAGGAGCTGGGGCCTTCCTATAACCAAGTGGGTCACCCTAAAAAGCACATTTCCCAGCCCCAGTCAAACCTTGAGATGACTGCAGCACCTGCCAATAGTTTGACTGCAACTGCGTGAGAGACTCAGTCACAAGCACTCAGCTATAGCAGCTCCTATATTCCTGACCCTCAGAAAGTGTGTGAGATAGTACATGTTTGTTGTTTTAACCTTCTGAGTTTAGGGTAATTTGCTATGCATCAATAGGTAACTTCAATGCTGTGTTAAAATGCTACAATTGACATTTCTTCTTTTTTTTTTTTTTTTTTGAGACGGAGTTTCTCTCTTGTTGCCTAGGCTGGAGTGCATTGGTGCAATTTTGGCTCACTGCAACCTCTGCCTCCTGGGTTCAAGCGATTCTCCTGCCTCAGCCTCCTGAGTAGCTGGGATTACAGGCATGCGCCACCATGCCAGGCTAATTTTGTATTTTTAGTAGAGACGGGGTTTCTCCATGTTGGTCAGGCTGGTCTTGAACTCCCGACCTCAGGTGATCCGCCCGCCTCGGCCTCCCAAAGTGCTGGGACTACAGGTGTGAGCCACCATGCCCAACCCCATTTCTGAATTCTTTAAATAAAGTTCCTAAACTTGTGAGATTATTCTGTCAGAGGAGATTATTACCAGTTTCCTCTTCTTCCTTGTGATGGAAAAATTAAAGGCCTATGGCTCTGCTAGATTTTTAAAATTTAACAAAGAGGTCAAGGGTCCTTGCTTCATTTGATTTAATATAAGTGGTTTATATGACAACACTTTGAAGTGATTATAGTAATTACTTTAAAATCACCATTTAGGCTGGGCGTGGTAGCTCACACCTGTAATTCCAGCACTTTGAGAAGCCAAGGTGGGCAGATCACCTGAGGTCAGGAGTTCAAGACCAACCCGGTCAACATGTTGGAACCCCGTCTCTACCAAAAATACAAAAATTAGCCGGCATGGTGGATGCCTATAATTCCAGCTGCTCGGGAGGCTGAGGCAGGAGAATCACTGAACCCAGGAGGTGGAGGTTTCAGTGGGCCAAGATTGTGCCATTGCACTCCAGCCTGGGTGAGCCTCTGTCTCCAAAAACACAAAAATAATAATATTGAAGTAAAATGAGTATTTATAAAGTGCCTATTAAATGCCTGATTGATCATTGGCCTGCTCACTTCAAGGGCTGTTCTCATTCTAGGATTAGACCAATAAAGCAGCCACAACTGCTAAACTGTCACTCATAAAGGCCGAGGGAAAGAGAGCCTTTGAGGGTCTTTTGCTGGGAATTAAACGTTCTGCCTCAAAAACTATACACGTCATTTCCATTCACTACTCATTGAGATGTCACATGGCCACCCAGGAGTGTGATAGCAGACATATAATCCTACCATAATTCTGGGATGGGGAGAGCTGGAGATATTTTGGAATAACATTAAAGACTGCCACAAACATTGTAAGGATAGTGTTATCATCATGCTTCAAAAGAAACCGCAACACAGGGGTGAGGTGACCTGTCCGTAATCATTCAGTGAGTAAATAAAGCAACAAGGATTCAGAGCTGGATGTTTCTGTGTTATTCAAAAGTAAAGGATCATTAGCATCATTATTAAATTTTACCCAAAATTTATTAGAACCTAAATATATCTCAGGGACTGAATTGGGAAAAAGAAGACTGAGTACTCCAGTAAAAATAGAGGCTACTGAAGGAGCTGACCTCTGATTGGGGAAGGAGTACACATGGAAAGAGGAAACAGGTAAAAGAAGAGTACACACTTTAGGACTCCATTCATGAGAAACTCAAGAACAGGCAAAACAGATCTATTGAGTTATAAATCAGAAAGCAGTTGACTCCAGGGGCTATTTTTTTTTTTTTTTTTTTCTGAGGCAGAGTCTCGCTCTGTCTCCCAGGCTGGAGTGCAGTGGTGAGATCTCCATCTCGACCCACTGCAACCTCCTCCTCCCAGGTTCAAGTGATTCTCGTGCCTCAGCCTCCCAGGTAGCTGGGATTACAGGCATGCGCCATCACGCCCAGCTAATTTTTGTATTTTTAGTAGAGATGAGGTTTCACCATATTAGCCAGGCTGGTCTCAAACTTCTGACCTCAAGTGATCCGCATGCCTCAGCCTCCCAAAGTGCTGGGATTACAGGCGTAAGCCACTGCGCCTGGCTGGGGCTATGACTTTGAAGATAATTTAGGGGGTGAGGAAAATGTTCTATGTCTTGTTTTAGGTGGTAGTTTCATGGGCCTATGTAATTGTCAAGACTCATCAAAGTGAACACTTATTTGTGTTATTATATGTAAATTATACCTTCATTTTTAAAAGAAAAAGCATACTATTCAGAGTATTAAGTAATGATGTGGGCCAGGGAACAGAGAGGGAGTGAGAAAAGAAGTAACAGAACTTTATCATAGTCTGCAGAAAGATAGGACTCTGCCAAGGTCATCATTAGCATTTATGGCCTATGACAGTGCGATTCCTCTAGGCAGAGGAATTCGAGAAAGGAGGCTCTAGGCAGACTTAGCTCCAAGGCTCTGGGCTGACCCAACCTGCAGTGACCATCAGCTCTCACCTGTTCCAGTGAGCTTATGCCTATAGGTCCAAGCCTTGAACTAAATGTGGTGGCCCTAGACACTGTCATCATTTAAAAGGATACAGGGCCCCAAATTTGGCCTAAAAGGAGGCACAGCGCTTCCCTGCACTGGAGCAGAAAGGACCTTACCTGGGCCTGAGTGTTGTTTGTTTGTTGTGGGGGAAAGAAAAATAGATCAGACTGTTACTGTGTTTATGTAGAAAAAGGAAGACATAAGAAACTTCATTTTGATCTGTACTAAGAGAAATTCTTCTGCCTTGAGATGCTGTTAATCTGTAACCCTAGCCCCAACCCTGTGCTTGTAGAAACGTGCTGTGTTGACTCAAGGTTTAATGGATTTAGGGCTATGCAGGATGTGCTTTGTGAAAAATGTGTTTGCAGGCAGTATGTTTGGTAAAAGTCATCGCCAATCTCCAGTCTCGAGTAACCAGGGACACAATGCACTGCGGAAGGCCACAGGGACCTCTGCCCAAGAAAGCCTGGGTATTGTCCAAGGTTTCTCCCCATGTGATAGCCTGAGATATGGCCTCGTGGGAAGGGAAAGACCTGACCGTCCCCCAGCCCGACACCCGTAAAGGGTCTGTGCTGAGGAGGATTAGTGAAAGAGGAAGGCCTCTTTGCAGTTGAGATAAGAGAAAGGCATCTGTCTCCTACTTGTCCCTGGGAATGGAATGTCTCGGTGTAAAACCTGATCGTACATTCTATTTACCGAGATAGGAGAAAACTGCCTTGTGGCTGGTGAGACATGCTGGCGGCAATACTGCTCTTTACTGCACTGAGATGTTCCTGTAAAGTTAAACATAAATCTGGCCTACGTGCACATCAAGGCACAGCACCTTTCCTTAAACTTATTTATGACACAGAGACCTTTGCTCACATGTTTTCCTGCTGACCTCCCCACCATTACCCTATAGTCCTGCCACATGCCCCTCTCTGAGATGGTCAACATAATGATCAATAAATACTGAGGGAACTCAGAGACTGGGGCCAGCGCGGGTCCCCTGGGCCCACTTTTCTTCCTCTATACTTTGTCTCTGTGTCTTATTTCTTTTCTCAGTCTGTCGTCTCCACCTTGCAAGAAATACCCACAGGTGTGGAGGGGCAGGCCCCCTTCAGTTTGTTGCTGGGTTTTTTTTATTTTTATTTTTTGGTGTTTTGTCTGGTTTAGTTTGGCTTTTTGGGTTTTTTTTTTTTTTTTTTTTTTTTTTTTTTTTAGAGACAGGATCTTACTCTGTTGCCCAGGCTAGAGTGCAGTGGCACAATCATGGCTCACTGCAGCCTTGAACTCCTGGCCTCAAGTGATCCCCCTGCCTCAGCCTCCCAAGTAGCTGGGACTACTGGCACACACCACCATGCCCAGCTAATTTATTTTTATTTTTATTTTTTTGTAGCGATGGGGTCTTGCCATCTTTCCCAGGCTGTGGCCTGAGTGTCAATAGGGCTGTATCTTGGCATGAGTGTAGGGTGCTCTGGATCTGAGTGGGATGTGACCATCTCCTGGATCAAGGTTGATCGTGGGAGTAGCCTGGGATGAGGAGAGGCCACAGCCCATCCTGTCCTCAGAGTATGTGGAGGCGGGGAGAGCACCGGGGCAATGGGTGAAACAAGTATCAAAGTATAATTTTCAAAAACTTATAATTTTTAACTCTTTTACAGATATTCAAAGATTCATTTCACGTATTAGCAAGGGAATTGGAAATTGATTTCCAAGTGAACAGGTATATACATATTTTTAGTGAAAAATAATAGAATTTTCTAATAAGATTGCAAAGGTAGATATAAAAACTATTTAATATCCCTACAGGGCAATAAAACCATACCTTTAAGGTTGTTTCTTCCGCTCAGAATCAATTTGTAGCTATACCAGATGAATATATGAAAATGCATCAATTGTCTGCTGGGCACGGTGGCTCACGCCTGTAATCCCAGCACTTTGGGAGGCCAAGGCAGGCAGATCACGAGGTCAGGAGATCGAGACCATCCTGGCTAACACGATGAAACCCTATCTCTACTAAAAATACAAAAAATTAGCTGGGCACGGTGGTAGGTGCCTGTAGTCCCATCCCAGCTACTTGGGAGGCTGAGACAGGAGAATGGCATGAACCCAGGAGGCGGAGCTTGCAGTGAGTCGAGATTGTGCCACTGCACTCCAGCCTGGGCGACAGGGTGAGACTCCATCTCAAAAAAAAAAAAAAAAAAAAAAAAAGAAAATGCATCAATTGTCTGCAAGTTAACATCTATTTTTACACGATCTACATCCTAATAAATAACAGTCAATCAAATAAAGGTTCATTACACCAGAGCAATGAATTCTCAACCCGGGGCAGTTTTAAGCCCCAGGGGACGTTTGGCAATGCCTGAAGACAATTTTGGTTCTCAGAATGGTGGGGGTAGGATACTACTGGCGTCTAGTGGGAAGAGGCCAAGAATGCTTCCAGCCACTCTGTGATGTAGAGAATAGTCCTCTGTAACAAAGGATTATCTGGCCCAAAATGTGAATGGTGGTGAGTGTGGGAAAACCAGTCCCTAGAACAGTTAGACTGTGCTGTAGTATGACTTTGCAAAGATATACGGGATAACAAAATAATATTTTTTCCTTATTTCCTAGTGTCATGAGTGGTGCAAGGTTAGAGATATCCAGGGGCATACATGCTTGTATCTTGCCACAGTGTCAGGCTTTTATTGATGCTAGTTCAATAACAAAAGCCATGAGCTATGTGGAGTTCCCAAGGAGGCATTCTCCTTATACTTCCCCTTCACTCCAGAGGCAGAGCCGTGGACACACAGATTCAAGATACTCCAGAAGTCAGTCAATATTGCAAAGCATATATAATAGTGTACTTTGTTTTTTTTCTTTTTTTTTTTGGCGGGGGACAGAGTCTCACTCTGTTGCCCAAACTGAAGTGCAGTGTCGTGATCTCGGCTCACCACAACCTTTGCCTCCTGGATTCAAGCGATTCTCCTGCCTCAGCCTCCCGAGTAGCTGGGAGTATAGGCCCACGCCACTATCCCCAGCTAATTTTTTTTCTAGTTTTAGGAGAGACGGGGTTTCACTATGTTGGCCAGACTGGTCTCAAACTCCTGACCTCGTGATCCACCTGTCTCAGCCTCCCAAAGTGCTGGGATTAAGGTGTGAGCCACCGCGCCTGGCCAATAGTGTACTTACTATATAAATGTTCTTGATCAAACATTCTACAACAAAGTAACATTTAATATCAAGAGGAAAAAGAGATAGGAGAAAGGGTTAAGGAACCAGTCCATGGGCAAAGACAAAAGAGGTCCTAGTCTGGACTAGGCAGTCCATCAGTCTTGCAAGAAAGAGTTTTTGATGTGGCACAGCCTTCCACAGCAGATGCCATGTTCTTATCATGAGTAACTACAGGATAGTGTCAGTTAAGACGACCGTTTCAAGCTGCTGAAGGCCTAATCTTTTATAGTCACAGAGTCCTCTGGTGAGAACTGATGGTGGAAGAATGTGCTTGTTCATGTGCTTAACTGGTTGGATGCGGTCTTTATTCTTTTTTTTTTGTTTATTAAGCAAAACATCTTGTTGGCAAAGTGTTCTATGAAAAATGAAATGGAGTCTTTTTCTAAGATGGAGTTAGGTATGTCAAAGGTGCTCTATATATCTAGTTTTTTATAATTTATTATTATTATTTTTTGAGACGGCATCTCACTCTGTTGTCCAGGCTGGAGTGCAGTGGTGCGATTTCGGCTCACTACAGCCTCTGCCTCCCAGGTTCAAGTGATTCTCCTCCCTCAGCCTCCTGAGTAGCTGGGACTACAGGCACACACCACCATGCCCGGCTAATTTTTGTATTTTTAGTAGAGACGGGATTTCACCATGTCGGCCAGGCTGGTTTTGAACTCCTGACCTCAGGTGATCCACCTGCTTCAGCCTCCCAAAGTGTTGGGATTACAGGCATGAGCCACGGCGCCCAGCCGATAATTTTTCTTAACATCAAATTGGCAAACTGCTGATAATTGCTGAATCGGTGTAATTAATACATGATGATCCATTCATATTTTTTCTCTGTTTTTATGTATGTCTGATTTTTTTTCTATATTAAAAAGTGAAAATAAAAAGAAAAAAACAGTAGATTCTAGTCTGTTTGCTTATGGTCAATGCTATCTATAAGTGACCACAATTAAAGATCATATTAGGAAATAATATTTAAGTCTAGATGTTCCTTTTTTATGACCTGATCTCCATACTCTGCTCATCTCCAGTTGTTCTCAATTCTTTTTTTTTTTTTTTTTTTTTTTTTGAGACGGAGTCTCTCTCTGTTGCCCAGGCTGGAGTGCAACGGTGCGATCTCGGCTCACTGCAACCTCCGCCTCTCAGGTTCAAGCGATTCTCCTGCCTCAGCCTCCCGAGTAGCTGGGACTACAGGTTCCTGCCACGATGCCCAGCTAATTTTTGTATTTTTAGTAGAGATGGGGTTTCACCATATTGGCCAGGCTGGTCTCGAACTCCTGACCTTGTGATCCACCTGCCTCAGCCTCCTAAAGTGCTGGGATTACAGGCGTGAGCCACCACGCCCGGCCTGGTTGCTCTCAATTCTAACTACATCTTAAAATCACCCAAAGAGATTTTTAAAATCCCAATTCTTGGGCTCCACCTCCAGAAATTCTGGTTTGATTTTCCTGAGGTAAAGCCCTGTTTTTCTTTCTTTCGTTTTTATATTTCACCAGGTATGGGAAGCTGTGGATTCCAAAGCTCAGTAAATTAAGGAATTTCACATTATGAACTCAATTTGAGATGGGCTGGACTGGTGATACCTGGAAGGGGTAAATGAGAATCCACTCTGGAGGCACTTTATGCCTCAGGGAGCATCCAGAAATAATTTTTCGGGAACAGTGACCAGCAAGTTGTCACAGATATCCAGCATGCAAGGGAATAGAACCACATGAATGAGATCAAATAGAAACAACAGATAGTATAAGCAGATTCATCTAAACAGAGTAGCTTTGAACTAGGGATGTTGCTTTGGTTTGGGTTCAAGGCCCTCATTCAACTTCTCTTATCCCACAATGGTGAGTCTTCAAGAAATATGAATATACATTACAGTTACAACTAGCCCTTGTTATCTGCTGGCACGTAGATACCATTGCACCATAGAACCTACCCCCACCTCCAAAGTCTTTATAGGAGCTGTAGTACTTGCCTCTGTTTAGATTATGGGGTTTATTTCCCACTGTGTCCTCTATATGTGGTGCTAGATATTGTTTATTTCTAATCAGCACTAATTTCTACCTCTTTTTGTGCTTTTACCTTTGTTTCAGGGGCTGGAAACCTAACAATTTCACTTCCTAGACAACTTGCTAAAAGTCACCTAAAGACAGTCTGGTTACTGCCAAAGATATGCTTTCAAATAAGATTTGGATAAAGAAGGGAGGTAGATGCCTTTTTTCAGCAGTGGAGTGATGTCTAGACCAGTAGACATATGCATCTAAGTGAACTCATCACCAGCAACAATTTCCTGAAACTTCCTGACCTCCAGATTGCAGCTTCATTAGTGTGAGTTTAAAGCCAACTAGATGCCATTCTCAGATTCCACGCATATGGCCAAGGGTCCAGGAAATAAGAAGAAACAGGGTTGAGGGGTTGGTGTTACGGGGCATTTACTTGAATTTTCTATGCTATAATTGTCTCATCTTTAAAATGGTGATAATAATAAAATTGTCAGTTATTAAATAAATTAACACAGTGAAAAAGAAAATTTCTTCAAGGTTCTTTCTTTTTGCTTTCATTAACAGTTTCTCAAAGCCTTTCCAGTTTCTTCCCATTCTCATGTTTGAGGTTTTTCTTATGGGCATATTCTACTTTCAGTTTTGTTTGTCCAAACTCATCAAACTTCATCCTTAAGATTGGTGTATTTTATTTTATTTTTATTTATTTATTGAGATGGAGTCTCACTCTGTCACCAGATTGGAGTGCAGTGGCGCCATCTAGGCTCAATGCAACCTCTGCCTCCTGGGTTCAAGCGATTCTCCTGCCTCAGCCTCCTGAGTAGCTGGGACTACAGGCACACACCACCACACCCAGCTAATGTTTGTATTTTTAGTAGAGACCGGGTTTCACCATGTTAGCCAGGATGGTCTCGATCTCCTGACATTGTGATCCACCTGCCTCAGCCTCCCAAAGTGCTGGGATTACCAGTGTGACCCACTGTGCCTGGCCTATTTTATTTTAAACTACATACATAACTCATACCACAATAAAACTGATTTAAAGTATATGGCACTTATAAAAAATAACTATACCTAGTATATAAAAACATACAGAAAATTTTAGTTTTGGCAGAGGATTGAAACTATTGTAGAAAAAAAAAATGGGCCAGGCATGGTGGCTCATGCCTATAATCCCAGCATTTTAGGGGGCCAAGGCGGGTGGGTCACTTGAGATCAGGAGTTCAAGACCAGCCTGGGCAATATGGCAAAACCCAGTCTCTACTAAAAATACAAAAATTAGCTGGGTGTGGTGGCAGGTGCCTGGAGTCCCAGCTACTTGGGAAGCCGAGGCATGAGAATTGTTTGAACCCAGGAGGTGGAGGTTGCAGTGAGCTAAGATTGCACTGCTGCACTCCAGCCTGGGTGACAGAGTAAAACTCTGTCAAAAAAAATCCAAATGGTGATTTTCATTACTTTCGAATAACTAAAAGAAAGGACAATGGATGTAAAGATCAGATTACACACAGGGAACAAAAAGTTAACCAAGTGGAAAAGAGGACATGAATTCTGTAATAGAGTTTCAGGAAAAAAATGAGGAGAAAAAAACTAATACAGGCACAAGATACATAGTAATTAAGTCTTACTTTTATTAAATCAGGGTCCTGGAAGGAAAAGAGATTCAGAAGGTGCAGAAAATACTGGAAGATTAGAAAACTGGTAGATGAAAAGAAGGCATACTTTTTTGGTAAATGAAAATAATATATTTTTATTATTTTTATATTTCATTTGACCATCATTAGTTATGATTTTATAATAGTTCCTAACATCCTCACTACGGATTACTTTTTTCTTTTCTTTTTCTTTGAGACAGGGTCTTGCTCTGTCACTTAGGCTGGAGTGCAGTGGCACCATCTTGGCTCACTGCAATCTCAACCTGTTGAGCTCAAGTGATCCTCCCACCTCAGCCTCCCAAGTGACTGGGATTACAAGCACGTCCCACCATGCCTGGCTAATTTTATTTATTTTTTGTAGAGATGGAGTCTTTCTATATCGCCCAGACTGGTCTCAAACTCCTGGGTTATTTGGTACTTTTTTTTTTTTAATTGACAAGGGCATACTTTCAAGAAACACATCTGTGATGGGCACAGTGGCTCATGCCTATAATCCCAGCACTTTGGGAGGAGGCTGAGGCAGGTGGATCACGAGGTCAGGAGTTCAAGACCAGCCTGGCCAACATGGTAAAACCCCGTTTCTATTAAAAATACAAAAATTAGCCAGGTGTGGTGGTGCACGCCTGTAATCCCAGCTCCTCAGGAGGCTGAGGCAGGAGAATTGCTTGAACCCAGAGGCTGAGATAGCAGTGAGCAAAGATCATGCCATTGCACTCCAGCCTGTGTGACGAGTGAAACTCCATTTCAAAAAAAAAAAAAACCACATTTGTAAAAAGGCTAATGAAAAGGAAATCATAACTAAGATGGGAGGAAATCTGCTGAAACCAAAAACAAAGAAGCTTGCAAAATTTAAAAAAAAAAAAAAAAAAAAAGACCTCTCAATGGAAATCAGTGGAAGCCAGAAGATTTAGCGCTCTTAGGAAGTCACATACAGTGAAAGAGGAACTGGATATCACTCAAGAATAAAAAGGGGCCAGATGCAGCATCTCATGCCTGTAATCCTAGCATTTTGGGAGGCCAAAGGGGGCAGATTGCTTGAGTCCAGGAGTTTGAGGCCAGCCTGGGCAACATGGTGAAACCCTGTCTCTACTTAGAATAAAAAGGAAAGTACAGATGAAATAACAGACAACATGAATTAGAAGGCCAAGGATGGCTATGGTTGGATATATGTTTTGTTTTGTTTTGAGACAGAATCTCGCTGTGTCGCCCAGGCTGGAGTGCAGTGGCGTGATCTCAGCTCACTGCAACCTCTGCCTCTCAGGTTCAAACAATTTTCCTGTCTCAGCCTCCCAAGTAGCTCGTATTATAGGCATCCACCATCACACCCAGCTAATTTTTTTGTATTTTTAGTAGAGATGGTTTCACCACGTTGGCCAGGGCCAGGCGCAGCGGCTCACACCTGTAATCCCAGCACTTTGGGAGGCCAAAGCAGGCGAATCACAAGGTCAGGAGATCAAGACCAGCCTGGCTAACACAGTGAAACCCTGTCTCTACTAAAAATACAAAAATTAGCCAAGCGTGGTGGTGCGCACCTGTAGTCCCACCTACTCAGGAGGCTGAGGCAGGAGAATGGCGTGAACCCAGGAGGCGGAGCTTGCAGTGAGCCGAGATCACGCCACTGCACTCCAGCCTGGGCAACAGAGCAAGACTCCGTCTCAAAAAAAAAAAAAAAAAAACTCCTGACCTCAAGTGATCCACCTGCCTTGGCTTCCCAAAGTGCTGGGATTACAGGCGTGAGCCACCACGCCTGGCCTCAGTCATTCTTTAATTGCAAAACCTTATTTGTTCAAGACACGCAGAAACAGAGGAATACACAAACATGAGTGAAGCTCCATCACAGATATGAAAGACAAAGAGAAAAGGACGTGTTAGGAAAGGCTGGAGGCAATGCAGGAGAAATCACTCCCGATAGCAATGTGGATCCTGGACGTTTGTGCAAGAGTGGTGAATTTTCCATAAAGGCTACAGTTTTAGTTAACAATACTATCCCCAAATTACTCTCCTTTTCTGCTTGAATGGACTGTGTTCAGTTAGGTGCTATCATTAGGGGAAGGAGAAAAAGGAGTTACAAGCACCTTATTTAACCTCTTTCTGCACCTCTTGTCAGTCTAAATGAGTTCCTCAGGAGGTTTTTGTGGTTGGGTGGTGGTGTGGTCCCCTTGTTTTTAAAAAGGTGACCCCTCAAGAAGGGAGGGGCTTCGTAATCCCAAAGCTATTATACTGAACAGGAAAAATTAAAAGCCTTTCCTCTAAGGACTGGAACAAGACAAAGATGCCATTTTTACCTTTTTTTTTTTTTTTTAAACAGAGTTTCACTCTTATTGCCCAGGCTGGAGTGCAATGGTGCAATCTCAGCTCACTGCAACCTCTGCTTCCCGGGTTCAAGTGATTCTCCTGCCTCAGCCTCCTGAGTAGCTGGGATTACAGGCATGCGCCACCATGCCCAGCTAATTTTGTATTTTTTAGTAGAGACGGGGTTTCTCCATGTTGGTCAGGCTGGTCTTGAACTCCTGACCTCAGATGATCCATCCGCCTCAGCCTCCCAAAGTGCTGGGATTACAAGTGTGAGCCACCATGCTCGGCCTATTTTTACCACTTTTATTCAACATAATACTGGAAGTCCTACCCAGGGCAATTAAGCAAGAGAATGAAATAAAGGACACCCAAATTAGAAGGAAAGTAATCAAATTGTCCTTGTTTGCAGATGAAATGATCTTATATTTAGAAAAACCTAAAGATTCCACCAAAAAACTCTTAGAACTGATAAACAGTAAAGTTCCAGGATATACAATGAACACACAAAAATCAATAGGATTTATCTACGCTAACAGCAAGCAATCTAAAAAAGAAATCAAGAAGTTAATTCCATTTACAATGGCTACAAAGACAATGAAATCCCTAGGAATAAACTTAACCAAAGAAGAGAAAAATCTCCACAATAAAAACTATAGAACACTGATGAAAGAAATTGAAGAGGACACCAAAACATGAAAGGATATTCCATGGCTATGGATTAGAACAATTAATATTGTTAAAATGTCCATATTACCCAAAGAATCTACCAATTAAATGCAATACCTATAAAAATATAAATCACACTTTTCACAAAAATATTAAAAGTAATTATAAAATTCACTATGGAACCCCAAAAGACCTTGAATAGCCAAAGAAATCCTGAGCAGAAAGAACAAACCTGGAGGTGTCACACTACCTGACTTCAAAATATACTACAAAGCTATGATAACCAAAAGAGCATGGTACTGGCATAAAAACAGATGTACAGACTGATGGAACTGAACAGAGAACCCAGAAATAAATCCATGAAATTAGTGCCAACTCATTTCTATAAAGGTGCCAAGAACATACATTGAAGAAAGCACACTCTCTTCAACAAATGGTGTTGGAAAAACTGAATATCCATATACAGAAGAATGAGACTACATCCCTATCTCTCACCATACATAAAAATAAACTCAAAATGGATTAAAGAGTTAAATGGCAGACCCAAAACTATAAAACTGCTAGAAGAAAACACTGGAGAAGTGCTCAGCAAATTGGTCTGGGCAAAAATTGTTTGGGTAAGACCTCAAAAGCTCAGGAGACAAAAGCAAAAATAGACAAATGAGATTATATCAAGTTGAAAAGGTCCTGCACAGCAAAGAAAACAATCAGTAGAGTGAAGAGAAAACCTACAGTAAGGGTGAAAATATTTATACACTAAACATTCAATAAGGGATAAGCAAAATATATAAGGAACTTAAACAATGGCAAAAAAAAATCTGATTTTAAGATGTGCAAGGGATTCGAGTAAACATTTCTCAAAAGAAACATACAAATGGCCAATGTGTATATGAAAAAATGCTCAACATCACTAATCATCAGGGAAATGCAAATCAAAACCACAATGAGATACTATCTCACCTCAGTTAAAATGCCTATTATCAAAAGAAAAAAAAAGGTAACAAGTGTTGGTGAGGATGTGAAGAAAGGGAATCCTTACACACCATTGGTGGAAATGTAAATTAGTACAGCTATTACAGAAAACTGTATGGAGATTTCTCAGAAAAACAAAAACAGAACTACCATACGATCCAGCAATCTCATCTCACTGCTAGGTAGACATCCAAAAAAAAAAAAACAAAACCAAAAAAAAGGAAATCAATATATCAAAGAGATATCTTCACTCAAGAGGGTTAATTGACTCACAGTTCTGCATGGCTGGAAGGTCAGGAAACTTACAATTATGGTGGAAGGTGAAGGGGAAGCAAGCATCTTCTTTATAAGGTGGCAGGAGAGAAAGAGAGAAAGCGGGGGAGACCGCCACTTTTAAACCATCAGAACTCATGAGAACTCCCTCACTGTCACGAGAACAGCATGGGGAAAAACGCCCCCATTATCCAATCATGGCTCAAGCCATCCTTCCACCTCAGACTCTAGAGTAGTTCGGACTACAGGCTACAGGCACATGCCACCCTGCCTGGCTAATTTTTGTGTTTTGTATAGAGATGGGGTTTCACCATGTTGCCTAGGCTGGTCTCAAACTCCTGAGCTTAAGCGATCCACCTGCCATGGCCTCCCAAAGGGCTGGAATTCCAGGTGTGAGTCACCGCACCTGGCCAGATTAGTAGTTTCTTAGCTATGATACCAAAGGCACAAACAAGAAAAGAAAAAATAGATAAATTAGAGTATATCAAAATTAACAATTTTTTTTGTTGTTTTTTATTTTTTATTTTTTGCTTCAAAGGGCACTATCAAGAAAGTGAAAGGAAAATCTACAAAATGGAAGAAAATGTTTGCAAATAGCGTATCTGACAAGGCCTTTGTATTCAGAATATATGAAGACCTCTTACAGCTCAACAATAAAAAGGCAATTCAATTCAAAATTGGAAGTGGATTTGAATAATCATTTTTCCAAAGAAGATATACAAATGGCCAATACACACACAAAAGGATATGCAACATCATCAGTCATTAGAGAAATGCAAATAAAACCCATAAGTAGTACCACTTCACACTCACCAGCTTTTGTATCCACTTGCCAGTCTATAATCCATGTTCAATAACTGGCTGCCTGGTGAATACAGCTCACCTCAGAGCTGTTCATGAGCATAGGATTTATACAGCACAGTCACATGATAGGCAGTTTTTATTTCCTTAACTACTTTCAGACACTATGTGGCTAGGCGCGGTGGCTCATGCCTGTAATCCCAGCACTTTGGGAGGCTGAGGCAGGCAGATCACGAGGTCAGATGTTCGAGACCAGCCTGGACAACATGGTGAAACCCTGTCTCTACTAAAAATACAAAAATTAGCTGGGCATGGTGGTAGGCACCTGTAATCCCAGCTGCTCGGGAGGCTGAGGCAGGAGAATCGCTTGAACTGGGGAGGCAGAGGTTGCAGTGAGCCGAGATAGTGCCACTGTATCCAGCCTGGGCAACAGAGAAAGGCTCCATCTCAAAAAAAATAAAAGAGACAGTAGGCTATAGCTCAGATTCCACAAGTATCTCTATCTAAAGGATATGAATGAGTGAATGAGGCAAAATAGGGAAGAGAAGAAGGGCTTTTTTTTTTTTTTTGAGACAGAGTCTCGCTCTGTTGTCCAAGCTGGAGTGCGGTGGTGCGATTTCAGCTCACTGCTACCTCTGCCTCCCAGGTCGCGGTTGAAGCAATTCTCCTGCCTCAGCCTCCCGAGTAGCTGGGATTACAGGCACACACCACCATGCCCAGCTAATTTTTGTATTTTTAGTAGAGATGGGGTTTTACCATGTTGGCCAGGTTGGTCTTGAACTCCTGACCTCGTGATCCACCCACCTTGGCCTCCCAAAGTGCTGGAATTATAGGCATGAGCCACCGCGCCCAGCCGGGTTTTAATTTTTATCTACTGCTTTAACTTTCACTTCAGTGTATTGGAGTGTGGTGGACAAGCACTCTTCCTCACTCTGCCATTCTGTTTCTGTTGATATTTTCAACCATTCAGGTATGGATGTCTGAAGCCTCTCTTTGACAGTGATAGACAATTTCCTTGATATTCTTAATTGCTTATTTTTCCATTGACTTATAAATGAGAAAAATATAATAAAAATGGGAAGTTATCAACAAATTCTGCTGGACATTGATTATAATCACAGTAACTAAGTTAGGCATCCATTTTAAAATCCAGAGTTACTATGTATTTGTTTCTGTATGCTGCCTACCTATCTGAAGTAAATTTATGTCTCTACCGCCTGCTTCTACTGTAACAGCCTCATGCCATTTCCCTTCCTGTTTCCTTTCACACCCCCCGGTATATTTTATAAAATAATAACTTTTACTAAATACTGCTGTAAATTTAACATGTATTATGACAAATGCATGTAACAGTTCTAAAACAAAGAATTACCTCCCTTTAACATCTGAGAAAATTGAGTTCAGAAAGGATAGTAATTGGCCCACAAAAATTCTGGACACTTAGTACACAAAGGGAAATTAACAAATCATGGTGTATATACAATGGGGTCCTGAAAACAGTAAGAATGATGATGGGAAAATTAGGCTTATAAAACCCTTAGCATAAAACGTCATTCTCAAACGAGTCAAACATGGAAAGATAGTCTTAAAATTGCTAACAATGGTTGCCTCTGCAAATAGACCATATATAAGCTTCTTTCTGAAGAAAATGGTGAATACAGGAATACCAGTGGCACACCTTGGGAATAGTAAGAAAGTAACTGACAGGGCACAGTGGCTCACGCCTGTAATCCCAGCACTTTGGGAGGTCGAGGCAGGCAGATCACCTGAGGTCAAGAGTTCAAGACCAGCCTGGCCAACACGGCGAAACCCCATCTCTACTAAATATACAAAAATTAGCTGGGCGTGGTGGCATGTGCCTGTAATCCCAGCTATTTGGGAGGCTGAGGCAGGAGAATCGCTTGAACCTGGGAGACGGAGGTTGTAGTGAGCCGAGATCATGCCACTGCACTACAGCCTGGGCGACAGAGTGAGCCTCCATCTCAAAAAAGAAAAAAAAAAAAAAAAAGAAAAGAACTGATAGAAGCAAACATCATTTAAATATTCTTTATTTTTTTGCATTATGAAATAGTTTATACAGAAAGATACAGAGAGTAAGAACTGACTCATATACTCACAGCCAGCTTTATCAAATTTTAAGAATTGGCTATACAGTATTTGCTTATTTTTAAAAGAAATAAATAATTAAAGGTATTTTCATTTGCATCCTTTCCCCAATCTCAGTTGTCTTTCTCCCTGCAGGTCACCACTGTTCTGAATCTGATGATTATTTTATGAATTATTTTAGATTCTTTTTATATAGTATTTAGCCATGAAGAAAATTCATAACACTAATTTGCATGTTTTGAAATTGTACATGTTATACTGTATTAGACAAAATACTCTGTAGTTCAATTTCATTAATACTATTTTTGAGGTTTACCCATGTTGACAGAAATATCTCTAGTTATTCATTTTAGTTTGCATTCTATCTTGTATTTAACCTAATGGTTAGATTGCTTTCAACTTCTCATTCTCACAGTTCTGCAATGGACCATCACATATATCTCCTTGAAACACGAGGAGAGACTATGTAGAGGTTTAAACGTGGAATTGCTGGATCAAAGATTATTCACATCTTCAACTTTACTAGACATTGCCAAATTATGCTAAACACAACTACTTCCAATAGCATGGTATGAGTGCTCCTATTGCTCCACATCTTTCCAGTAATTGGCACTCTAATGCTTTTGCCAATGTGATTATTTTGAAATAGTTCATTGTGATTTTATTTTGCATTTCCCTTACTACTAGTGAATCCCCTTACTACTAGTAATACCCCCAAACCCAATCTTTCTCTACTGGTATGAACCATCATCATATGCAGTTTCTACAAATAGATTCGATAATTTTCTTGCTGCTCTTAAGAATTTATACCTCATAGATAAATTTCAGAACAAACCTGTGAAGCTAAAGGGCAAAACAAAAACAAAAACAAAAACAAAAAACACAAACATTTTGGCTGGAATTGAAGTAAATTTGCTAATTAGGAAGAATCGCCAACTTTTTATATTGAGTCTCTGCAGTCTTGGCTATATAATGCTCCTTGATTTATTTTCTTGTTACTCTTCCATTTTCTGTGTTTAGAAAATCTACTGTTTTATATTTAAGTATTAATTACGTCTCCACCTCTGGAATTTTACTCCATGAGAATGTGGCCTTTGTATTGCTCACTGTCATTTCCTCATACCTAAAACAGTGTCTGACAAATAGTAATTACTCAATATTAACAGAATGAATGCCTATATTAATATTTGTGTATCTATCTGTTGTTTTCTTCCCTTAATCCCCTTTTGATTTCAATTTTGCAACCACTGGATAAAAAATTTTTAAACTTTACATTTTTCTATAGTATGGAACACTTTACATGCCTTCTAAATTACCTGAATTTAACCATACAATTACCTGGGTGTAGTGCCTTTTTTTTTTTTTTGAGATGGAGTCTCGCTGTATTGCCCAGACTGGGGTGCAGTAGCACGATCTCGGCTCACTGCAACCTCTGTCTCCTGGGTTCAAGCAATTCTCTTGCCTCAGCCTCCTGAGTAGCTGGGATTACAGGCCTGCGCCACCACACCTGGCTAATTGTTTTATTTTTAGTAGAGACAGGGTTTCATCCTGTTAGGCAGGCTGGTCTCGAACTCCTGACCTCATAATCCACCCACCTCGGCCTCCCAAAGTGCTGGGATTACAGGAATGAGCCACTGCACCCGGCCAGGGTGTGGTGCCTATTTAAGGGGACCACATGAATTTCTGCGTTTATTGATTTTTTTGGTTAATTGTGACCATTTCTATTCCTTCCTTGATCTAAATACAGGTTCTGCATTCTTCCCAGTGAATTCTATTTTTTTTAATTGGCTTATCCAATTCATTATCTTTAGAAACTTCCTAAAACTGTCTGTCAGTGTTATAGTTCCACTACCTGAGTTTATAACAACTACTAAGCTACAGTACAAAGACTGCCATTTATGTTCTAAAATGTTTAGATTTTCCAAATTCTGAACTGGTGTTTTGCAGGAATGCTCCACTTTGTCCAATAAGGAATCCTGTTTTGTGAGGAGTAGATGAGTTAATATATGTAGAGTATGTAAGACAGTGCCTGATGTGTAGTGGGCACTCAATACATGTTAGCTATTATCATTTATTGAATATCTGCTATATTTGACAGACTATATGAAGTATTTTACATGCAAATTTCTCATTTAATATGCATCAATCTACAACAGACACTGTTTCACTTAATACTTACATTTCTACAGTACAGTATCCTGTATTATTCCTATTTTAAGATTTAAAGAAAACCCTGAGGTTTAGATAAGCAAATTGCTCAAAGTCACACAATGCCACAGTAATGTTGGAGCTATGATTTTCCAGAATCTAAGCTCTTAGTCCTGGGAAGTGCCCAGTGCCCAAAGAAGAAGACTGGAATAAAATAAGGCTGAATGGTGTGTAAGAACCAAATAACAAAAAGCCTCGCAGACAATTTTAAAGGCTGTGAATATTAGTCTAAGAACAATAACAAGCAAACAAAAAAAAAAGTTTTAACTGGAGATAGTAATATGTGTTTTCTTTTCTTTTTTTTTTTTGAGACGGAGTTTGGCTCTTGTCGCCCAGGTTGGAATGCAATGGCGCCATCTTGGCTCACTGCAACCTCTGCCTCTCGGGTTCAAGTGATGCTCCTGCCTCAGCCTCCAGAGTAGCTGGGATTACAAGCGTGCACCACCACACCCAGCTATTTTGTATTTTTAGTAGAGTCGGGGTTTCACCATATTAGTCTAGCTGCTCTCAAACTCCTGACCTCGGGTGATCCGCCCACCTCGGCCTCCCAAAGTACTGAGATTACAGGCATGAGCCACCACGCCCGGCCCATATGTGTTTTCCTATATTTTAAAAAGAATAGTTTGAGGCTGGGCGTGGTGGCTCATGCCTGTAATCCCAGCACTTTGGGAGGCCGAGACAGACAGATCGCTTGAGATCAGGAGTTCAAGACCAGCCTGGCCAACATGCCAAAACACCATCTCTACTAAAAAATACAAAAATTAGCCAGGCATGGTGGTGCATGTCTGTAGTCCCAGCTACTCGGGAGGCTGAGGCTTGAGAATTGCTTGAACCCTGGAGGCGGAGGCTGGGAGTCAGAGGTTGCGGTGAGCTGAGATCATCCCACTGCACTCCAGCCTGGGCAACAGAGCAAGACATTGTCTCAAAAAGAAAAAAAAAAGATCCGTGTGAGTGCATTGTGGGAAATGGATTTAAAGGTAGCAAAAATAAATACAGGAAGACCTGTTTGAAAGCTATATTAGTAATCAGAGTGAGATGAATCAGACCAAGGTGACAACATTAAAGACAAAAAACAGTATGAATTCTAGAAACATTTAGGACTCAGGATCTATAGGACTTGGTGATTGACTGGGTTGGGTGGTGACAGTGACTCCCCAATGTGAATTCTCTGGTGATGAGCAAGGTGTGCATGCTGCCTGAAGGTTTTTTTGCATTCCTTACATTCATAGGGTCTCTCTCCAGTATGAATTCTCTGATGTTGGGCAAGGGATCCACAGTAACTAAAAGCCTTTCCACAAACAGTACATTCATAAGGTTTCTCTCCAGTATGAACTCGCTGATGTTGAGTAAGGGATGAGTCATTGCTAAAAGCCTTCCCACATTCGATACATTCATAGGGTTTCTCTCCAGTATGAACTCTTTGATGCTGAGCAAGGTAGGCAATCTGGCTGAATGCTTTCCTACATTCCTGACACTTATAAGGTTTTTCTCCAGTATGAATTCTCTGATGTTGAGCAAGGTGTGAATTCTGGCTAAAGGCCTTCCCACATTCCTTACATTCATAGGGTCTCTCTCCGGTATGTATTCTCTGATGTACAGTAAGGTATGCACGAAGGCTAAATGCTTTCCCACAGACATTACATTCATAGGGTTTCTCTCCTGTATGAACTCTCTGGTGTTGAGCAATGGATGATCTGTTGCTAAATGCTTTCCCACATTCGATACATTCATAGGGTTTCTCTCCTGTATGAACTCTCTGATGTTGAGCAAGGTAGGCAAACTGGCTGAAGGCTTTTCGACATACCTTACATTCGTAAGGTTTTTCTCCAGTATGAACTCGCAGATGTTGAACTAGGTGTGCATTCTGACTGAAGGCTTTCCTACATTCCTTACATTCATAGGGTTTTTCTCCAGTATGAATCCTCTGATGTTGAACAAGATTTGATCTCTGGCTGAAGGCTTTTCCACACTCTATACATTTATAGGGTTTCTCTCCAGTATGAATTCTTTGATGAAGAGTAAGGGATGAACTCTGGCTGAAGACTTTTTCACAGTCATTACATTTCAAAAGTTTCTTCTCTGCACAGACACTCTTGGGCTTAATAGCCATTAAATTTTTTTTAAAGCTTCTCTTTTGTGTGTCATGTTTATGTACTTTCTCCTCTTTGGGGATTATCTTTTGTGTACAAAGCAGTGGGTTCTGATGAAAACTTCCCCAAGATTTATATTCTTGTTCTCTTTCATCAACAAGGGGTTCTTCATGAGTGATTATCTCTTCCTTGAAACACACCTTCTGATTCCCTGGTTGCCTTTCAAAATAGCCCTCACATTTCCACTCTTTTCTCAAACTGGAGTATTCAAGGTTATAGCTTGTAAGTGTTTCTATTATCTTCTGGGATTGATGTTCTTCATAAAAGTCCTGCTTTGGGGTTAATTCTTCAGTCTCACATACAGGCTCCCAGCCTGAAAAGTAATAATAAGAAAAAATGTCTCCTCTATTGAGTATCAGAAAGTACATTTAAGAAAGTACATCTGTAAAGTAAAATATGTGAATTAAATAGCAAAACCCACAGGAACATTGGCTTGTGCAGTTCTGAAGTGTACAAGAAGAGAAACTGAAAATAGGTCATATAGAAACCTAAGAAGGAAAGATTAGAATTATAAAAGAAAAATCAGTAAATCTCAGGGCAGGAAGAAATTAGAGATGTGGTCAGAGTTGGTTACAATTTTATGCCTGTATTAATGAAATAGACACTGAAATAGTCTCCATTCTTTTAGTTGCTTCATTCAAGAACATTCACTGAACAAATATTTACCTTTTGCCAGATACTGTTCTGATGCTTTTAATATCAAAAAACAAAGATCTTTAACTTCAGGGATGTTATTTTCTTAGAAGAGACAGAAAATAAGTGATAAATAAGTAAATTTCATTTTATGTTAGAAGATACTGAGTGCTTCAGAGAAAGAAAATCAGGGTAGGGGATGTCATGGGTACTGATGAAATTAGAGCTAGGAATCATTAATAAGTTAACATTTAAGCAAAGATTTGAAGAAAGTGAAGAAGTCAGTCAGTCATTCAAGTCTCTAGGAAAAAAGCATTCAGGGAAGAGGCAGCAACTGGTTCAAAGGCCCAAAAGTAGAAGCATGTCTACTATGTCTGGGGAATATTAAGAAGGCCAGTGTGGCTATAGAGTGAGTGGTAGGATATAAAGTCAGGAGGTAAAAGGTAATGAGATTATTTAAGCTTCACAGGCCTTCTAAGGAATTTGGCTTTTACTCTGAGAGGGATAGTATATTAGTCCGTTTTCACGTTGCTATAAAGACACTACCTGAGACTGGGTAATTTATAAACAAAATAGGGTTAATTGACTCACAGTTCCTCATGGCTGAGAAGGCCTCGTGAAACTTACAATCATGGCAGAAGGTGAAGGGGAAGTAGGCACCTTCTTTACAAGGTGGGAGGAGAGAAGGAGAGAGAGAGAGGGAGAAATTGGGGGGGCGGGGAGAGAGAGAGAGAAAGCAGGCGAAACTGCCACTTTTAAACCATCAGGTCTCAAGAGAACTTCCTTACTATCATGAGAACAGCATGGGGTAAACTGCCCCCATGATCCAATCACTTCCCACCAGGTCCCTCCCTCAACACATGGGGATTACAATTCAAGATGAGATTTGGATGGGGACACAGAGCCAAACCTAACAGATGGTAACACAGTTCCATCCAAATCTCATGTTGAAATGTAATCCCCAATGTTGGAGGTGGGGCCTGGTGGGAGGTGACTGGATCATGGGGGTGGAGTCCGCATGAATGGTTTAGTACCATCCTGTTGGTACTGTTATGATAGTGAGTGAATTCTCATGAGATCTGGTCCTTTAAAAGTGTGTGACACCTTCCCCTTCTCTCATGCGCTCCTGGCTTTTGCCAAGTGATGTGCCTGCTCTCTGTTCATCTTCTGCCATAATTGGAAGCTTCCTGGGACCTCCTCGGAGGAAGATGCCGCTATGCTTCCTGTACAGCCTGCAGAACTGACAGCCAATTAAACCTCTTTTCGTAGAAATTACCCAGTCTCAGGTATTATATTTCTTTATAGCAGTGCAAGAATGGCCTAACACAGATGGAGACCCATTGAAGTAGTTTGAGTAGAGAAGTAATAGCTGGTTGCTATTCCATGAAATCACCACAAAATGTGGTATATATGTACAATAGATTATTCAGCCTTAAACAAGGAGGAAATTCTGACATATGCTATAATACAGATATAACTTGAGGACATTACGGTAAGTGAAATAAGCCAGTCACAAAAGGACAAATACTGTACGATTTCACTTATATGAGGTACCTAAAGTAGTCTGGCAATATAGCAGACTAGTTATAATGACAAATCTTCCTGGTACAAAAAAGCTTACAACTTTGTAGAAATAGAAAAACTTTATTTTAGCTGCATTACCAAGCTGGCAAGAAATTAAGGTAAACTCTCAGAGGTCAAACAGACTGTAGAAGGCACTTTCAAGTAAGTAAGGTGGAACCGAAGCTGGGAGCATCAATTTATCTCTGGTGAGTTTGGTCTTAGGCACATCTAACTGGAGATTTAGGAAAAATAAACACAGAGAATGGGAGAGTGACAATATGTGAAGAGATAATAGCTGATAATTACCCAGAGTCCATTAATGGTCAGATAAAAAAATCACAATAAATGCCAACTACAGCAGCTGAAATTTACATCTAGATACACCACATTGAAAATACAGAATAACCAGGGCAAGAAGAAGAAAGTTCTTAAAAGTTGCAAGGAAGAATATATTAATGAAAACTGACTTCTCAAAAGCAAGAATAGAAGCCAGAAAAACATGGAATGGTATCTTTAAAGCACTCATAAAAATAATCTGTCACCGGGCATGATGGCTCACGCCTGTAATCCCAGCACTTTGGGAGGCTGAGGCGGGCGGATTAAGAGGTCAGGAGTTTGAGACCAGCCTGGCCAACATAGTGAAACCCCCATCTCTACCAAAAATACAAAAAATTAGACGGGCGTGGTGGTGCGCCCTGTAATCCCAGCTATTCGGGAGGCTGAGGCAGGAGAATCGCTTGAACCCAGGATGGGGAGGTTGCAGTGAGCCGAGATTGCACCACTGCACTCTGGCCCGGGCGACAGTGCAAGACTCCATCTCAAAAAAAAAAAAAAAAAAAAAAAAAAAATCTGTCAATCTATGACCGACAGAGAAAGCTTCTTGTGTGCATGAGAGCAAAACTAACATACAAATGAACAAAACAATAACAACAATAAAAGTTGATATGAATAGTATACCTCTAAAATATTTATAAAGAAGTTACTTCAAGAAAAAGTTCTGGGATAGAATGGTGAACAAGGAAAATGACAAACATGGATATTTTTTTTTTTTTTTTTTTTTTTGAGACAGAGTCTTGCTCTGTCACCCAGGCTGTAGTGCAGTGGCACGTTCTCAGCTCACTGCAGCCTTGAACTCCCGGACTCAAGCAATCCTCCCACCTCAGCCTCCCAAGTAACTGGAACTACAGGCACACACCCCATACCTAGCTAATTTTTGCATTTTGTAGAGACGGGGTTTCACCATGTTGCCCAGGCTGGTCTCAAACTCCTGGACTCAAGTGATCAGCCTGCCTTGGCCTCCCAAAGTGCTGGGATTACAGCCATAAGCCACCACACCTAGCCAAAAGTGGATAAATCTAAACAACACTAAATGTAATAATGGTCTATTATACAACTTCATAAAGCAAAATTATTGTTTATGGGATTTAAAAAAAACAAGGAATAACTGAAATGAGGGTAAGTGAAATTAAGACAGTCTAAGGTTCTTGGTGGTTTTATTTTTATTTTTTTGAGATGGAGTTTTGCTCCTGTTGCCCAGGCTGGAGTGCAGTGGTGCGATCTTGGTTCACTGCAACCTCCACCTCCCAGGTTCAAGTGATTCTCCTGCCTCAGCCTCCCAAGTAGCTGGGACTGCAGGCGCATGCCACCACGCCCAGCTAATTTTTGTATTTTTAGTAGAGACAGGGTTTCACCATGTTAGCCAGGCTGGTCTCGATTTCTTGACTTCGTGATCCACCCGCCTCGGCCTCCCAAAGTGCTGGGATTACAGGCATGAGCCACCATGCCCGGCCAGGTTCTTGTATTTTTAGTGGTCAAATATAAAGATTAGAATTAGCTTCAGGTTTTGTTAAGGTGATTATAAATGTTAGATTTTCTCAGGTAACCAGTACAGAATAGAAATAGATTGTAAAACATTTGAATTAGGAGACGGAGAAAAACCAAGAAACAAGAAAAATTCAAAAAGGCAAAATTTATAAAAGAAAGTGAGACAGTGGAAAATAAATCCAAGTCTATTAATAGTACCAAAAAATTTAACTGACCACCATCATTTGGTTAAAAGATAAAGGTTATCAGACTGGATTTTAAAAAATGTTTATCCAAATACTGCTTATAAGAGAAACACATAGCAAATCAGAGAATAAAAGAGTAGGAAAAAACTACATCAAGTAAATATTAACAAAAGGCAAACATAGCTATAACAACATTAAGAGAATTCTTTTTGCTTAATCAGATAGTCACTAGATTTAAAGAGAGTAACAATAATATAAGAATTCACCAGAAAAATAAAACGTTCTAAAAACATACGACCAAATGAAATACCTTCAAAATATAAAAAAACTGCTGTTACAATTACAAGAAAAAAATTTATGTATTTACCACCAGAGTAGAAGTTTCTTTAACATGTCTCCCAGTAATTGATTGCTCAAAGACATTTTTTTTAAATCCATAAGGACACAGAAGATTTGACCAACACAGATAATGAGCTTAATCTAATGAGCAAATATCAAACACTGTATTCAACAACCAGAAAACACATATTATTTTCAAGGACACATAGAATATTTACCAAAACTAGCCCTAAGAAATAAAGCAAGTCTCAAAATACTTTCAAAAAATGTATATTAAAGAGATCCCATTCTCTAACCATAATACAATTAAAAAAGTACCAAACAAAAGTCTTCAATTTCAAACTTCTAAATAATTCACGGATCAAGAAATCATTGAGAACCAGAAAAATAATGGACAACTTCATCTAATAAGTTTGAAAACTTACATCAAAACTAAAAATATTTAGAAAAAAATATCCTAATTGCCTCTAGGAGAAATAGAAAACCTAGAATTTTAGAACATATCAAATTGAATGATTAGTTTAAATTCTTTTAACAATAAAAATTCCAAGCCAAGATGAACAAAGTTCTACCAAACATTCAAAAAACAAATAATTTTTATTTTACACAAATGTTTCTAAAGAAGAAAAAGAGAATTTACGAGACTAATCAACCTTGATTCCGAAATCTGACAAGAAAGGAAAACTGAAGGTCAAATTCACTAATAAATACAGACGCAAAACACCCAAACAAAATATTGGCAAATAGCAACTAGCAAAAAGTGGAAAAGATATAAAGATGGGTTTAACTTTGGAATGCAATGTTGGTTCAACATTTGAAAACGTATGTAATTTACCACATTAAGAGGTGAAAAACTGAAACCTATTAAGAGGTAAAATCACCCACAGATGGAGAAAAACATTTGTTAAAACTCAAAAGCTTTCCACAATGAAACTCTAGCAAACAGGAATGAAAGGGTATGTACCAAAAACTTTTAAACATCAAAATTATTAAAAAAAAAAATGCTAAGGTATTCTTATTAAGAACAGAAGTGGACAAGAATGCCTGTTTTCACTACTTCGATTCATGTTATACTGGAGATACAACAAAAGCAACAGAAAAAGAAATGAAGATATAAGAATTGAAAATGAAGAAACTGCCATTATTCACAAATATGTCTACTCATACATAAAATCCAAACATATCTAAAAATATCAGTATTAACAGGAGAGATTGGCAAGGTTGCTTGATATGAGGCCAATGAATATAAAGTTAATTTCATTTCTATGTATGAGCAACAAACAGAAAATATAGATAACATTTAACACAGCAACAAAACTAATATGTTTAATGTTTACAATTAACAGAAGATGTGCATAGCCTTTTTTGGAGAAAATTATAAAACACTGAAAAAAGTGAAAAAACCTAAATAAATGGAGAGCTATACCATGTTAATGAATTTTTAAAATTTCCAGAATTGATTACAGAATAAATAAAATTTGAATCAAAAGTTAAAATGTGAATCAAAAGTTAACAGCATTTTGTTGTTTTCTGATGGAAATTTACAAGTTGACCCTAAATTTTATATTGATGCCCAAAGGGCAAACAAGAAATTCTAAAGAATTTAAACAAGCTGTAGAGATTTTCCCTAGCAGATAATTATCCTTCTAATAAACTATTTTTATTAAGACAGTGTGGTACTGGTATAAGGAAACAGAGATCAATGAAATTGAATAAAGCTTAAAGTCAAACCCATAAATAGACTAAAACTTGATATATTAAGAGGTAACATTCAGAAAAACAGGCAGAGGGAGCATTTATTCAAAAAATATCTGGGCATTTGGTTTTCCATAAGATACAGAAATTAAATTCTTATTTAAAATAATCCTCAAAAATAAGTTCCAATTGGATTATGGACCTACATATAAAAGGACAACCTTTAAAAGACTATTTTCAGATATCTATATGAACTCAGAACATAGAAAGGTTTCTTAAAGTATCAAAAACATAAGCTACAGGCTGGGTGCAGTGGCTCACGTCTATAATCCCAGCACTTTGGAAGGCTGAGGCAGGCGGATTACCTGAGATCAGGAGTTGGAGACCAGCCTGGCCAAATGGTGAAACCTCATCTCTACTAAAAATACAAAAAATTAGCCAGGCGTGGTGGTGGGTGCCTGTATTCCAGTTATTGGGGAGGCTGAGGCAGGAGAATCGCTTGAACCCAGAAGGCAGAGGTTGCAGTGAGTCGAGATCACGCCACTGTACTCCAGCCTGGGTGACAGAGCAAGACTGTCTCAAAAAAAAAAAAAAAGCTACAAATACACACACACACACACGACAACCTCCCCCAAAATGAGCACCTTAGGAAAAATCACACATGCAAACTGTTTTTCCTCTTCTCTCGCACCACAACAATAAACACAGAAGACTTCTGTGACTGAATGTGGGGATTTCTCTCCACCAACAAGCAAGCAATGAATTCTGCAGTGGGTGTCCTCTACCTCATCTCTATTCTGATACTATCTACCCGGAGATAGCATCAGATCCCTCAGGTTGAGGACTCAGTCCCCAAGACTGCCTACACTTCTGATGCTCTGTAGAGCTCAAAAATTTATAAGAGGCCAGGCACAATGGTTCATGCCTGTAATCACAGCACTTTGGAAGACTGAGGCAGGCAGATCACGTGAGGTCAGGAGTTTGAGACCAGCCTGACTAACATGGAGAAACCCTGTCTCTATTAAAAATACAAAAATTAGCTGGGCGTGGTGGCGTGTGCCTGTAATTCCAGCTCCTCGGGAGGCTGAAGCAGGAGAATTGCTTGAACCTGGGGGGCAGAGGTTGCGGTAAGCCGAGATGATACCATTGCACTCTAGCTTGGGTGACAGAGCCAGACTCTGTCTCAAAAAAAAAAAAAAAAAGTTTATAAGACTACTAAAAGATTTTTTAAAGACTGAGAGGCTTGTGAAACTGAGAGGGGATGGGACTTATTAGAAAGGAGATAGGAAAGTGAGAGAAGTGAAATAATTAAAAACAACAAATGTGGGAGAACATCCTAAATGGCCGCAAATTTTTATGAGGACCTAGAACATTTGAGAAGAATTTGGAAGCCTGAAGAGTGAAGAGGTGATACCTTTGAGTCAGGCTGAGCTGTCACGTGCAAAGATTTTTGCCAATTTCCTCTTCACTAACCTGAGCACAAGCCTTTTGTCAGCTCTCTCTTCACCATCCAGGGTGCTTTTCCTTGTTCCAATAATAATATCACACTTGGTTTGGAAAAGCAAAGTCCTGCAAATACAAAAAAAAAAAGTAGAATTTGGTCATGCTGTGGATATTCCAGAACTCACATTCAATCCTTAGCTCACCAGGGAAAAGGGGGAGTTTACAGTAAGCAAAAAGAGAAATGTGTAAAGGACATGTATTAGAAGGATAAGGAAGATGAAGCTTCAGGCATAGGCCAAGAATATGTTCACTGCCAAATCCACAAACACTAAGCCATTTGTTTGGCATAGGCAGCAGACATTCAGCCAAATTTTGCAGATATTATCCAAAAATTCACAATACTGGTAGCAAAGAGCCCCTTTTGAGCAGAAGCTCAATTTTGCAAGAAGATATCCTTACCCAGTGATACCAAGATCCTGTAGTTCTCCAGCATCACATTACTATACAGATGTCTTTGAGAAGAATCCAGACAATCCCATTCCTCTTGGGAGAAGTCTACAGCCACATCTCTGAAGGTCACCAATTCCTGAAATGAAATAAATGAAAGAACCTTATCTCTTACAATATTCACCTCATTTCCTCTGCCCTAGGCACACTGGGCTCTCTCTCTGATATTACATCCTCAAATATGTAACCATGTTATCATATTTGTACTCAGGGCCTTTGTATATCTCAGATTATTCCAGTATAAAATAGCAATGCTTCCACCCCAATTCCCTATTTCCTAACCCTCCTGTATTTTTCTCCACTGCACTTAATTATTTTATTCATTGCCTGTTCTTCACACTTAATTATTTTATTCATTGCCTGTTCTTCACCCTCCTCAACAAAAATTTAAGCTCCATGAGGGCAGAGTATGTTTTGGCTTTGGTCACTGCTTTATCCCCAGGTACAGAATAGAACCTGGCACACGTGAAGTATTCAAATATTGACTAAGTTGAATTAATCAATGAGTGGTTTGAAGAAAATTTCAAGAAGCTAGAAAGGGATCAGAAATAATCCCAGAAAGTATTCGCTATCTCTCTGAAAACTGTGCTAGACCAAGCAGAGCAGAACGTCAATTCCATTAAAATTCAAATACTTTAATCCAGAGTTCTCAAAATTTTGTGTAAAGAAATGGGTGTTCTACTCATAATATTGCTTCTGCCTACAGGGGTTAGAGAAAGTTTTTAAAAACTTGACGCTGAGCTGGGCTCACGCCTGTAATCCCAGCACTTTGGGAGGCCGAGGTGGATCACCTGAGGTTAGGAGTTTGAGACCAGCCTGGCCAACATGGTGAAACGCTGTCTCTGCTAAAAACACAAAAATTAGCCAGGTGTGGTGACACACGCCTGTAGTCCCAGCTACTCTGGAGGCTGAGGCAGGAGAATCGCTTGAACCAGGAAGGCGGACGTTGCAGTGAGCCAAGATTGTGCCACTGCATTCCAGCCTGGGTGGCAGGGCAAGACTCCATCTCAAAAACAAAAACAAAAACAAAACAAAACAAAAAAAACTTAATGCTGCTGTGATGCCATTGGATTCCAGGTTTCTATAATGTGACCACTTGCTGATGAAGCAATGAAGCAAACATACATTATATGTGTATGTATTAATTTAATTTTTTACAAAATTAAAAGATGTGAAACTGTCAATGCAACTTTTTGCATTTGACACAATTTTGTCACAGTTAAAGAAACTGTCTCTAGGCTGGGCGAGACGGCTCACACCTGTAATCCTAGCACTTGGGAGGCCGAGGCAGGTGGATCACTTGAGGTCAGGAGTTCCAGAACAGCCTGGCCAACATGGTAAAATGCTGTCTCTACTAAAAATACAAAAATTAGCTGGTTGTGGTGGTGCGCACCTATAATCCCCAGTACTCGGGAGGCTGAGGCAGGAGAATCATTTGAATCCGGGAGGCAGAGGTTGCGGTGAGCTGAGATTGGGCCACTGCACCCCAGCCTGGGCAACACAGCAAGACTTTGTCTCAAAAACAAAACAAAACAAAAGAAACTATCTCTACAGAAGCAAAACTCTTCAAGTTCAACCCTTAGTCACCTTTTTTCTTACTTAATTATAGGAAGTAGGTAAATCTCTCCCTCTCTGCTCCTGCTAACAATGCTTCCTAAAATGTTTTCCTTAGCTTATATAAATACATATAATAAATGTATAAATATTTATATGTGACATACATATTTTCCACTGATTCTTGATAGTCAACAAAAATAATTTCTATGTCAACATAGGAGCTTAAATTCTGATCTTAAAATATTTGACCTCTAACAAATACTTGGTTTCAAAATCCATTCACAATTATCATCAAACCAGTCTGAAGCAAAACTACAGTTCCCACTTTTTCCTGTTTTCTTTTTGCCTTTAAAGAAACATGGCTTCCAGCTGAGAGGACGACTTCCCCTGATGCCCTGTCACTGATGAATATTTTATTCCCCACATTCCTTGTACCACAGCACCCGAAGGTGAGGCAGGTCACCTCTTTGCTCTTGTTTCCAAACCATTTCCTCCTCCCTAAACAACATCTAGTTTTAAACCTCATGAAATTAGGATATGTCAATCACAATCCCTCCTTGTGATATATATCTACTAATTTCTGATAGACACCAGTTCTCTGTCATTCCTTAAATTCTTCAGCACCTGACTCACTGTCACTCTCTTCAATGCCATTCCTATCATTCTTTGGTCACTTCGATATCCACATAAATAATACTCCCCACAACCTGGCCTCTTAGTTCTCTGACCCCTCTCTCCTGGAATAGTCTTATCCTCTACGCTTCTACTGTCATTGATTTCCATGGTCATAACCCAGACCTTGTCAGTACCAGTCAGTACCAAACCCTTCATAACCTCAATTATCCCACTCTGACTTCTACCTCCTATACCTCAACTATTGCCCTATGATACCCCAAACTGGATAGTTATTTGACTCCACCAGAAGTCAAATTCTGGAGAAGTACAATTCACTGATCTTACCACTTTTTACCACTTTTTCACTGTTCCTCATCCCCGAGTACCCTCACTTCCCAGCACAGCCACCTGTTATAATCACCCCCTGCATATGCCCTTGTCTTCTCTGCCCCTCTCTCACTTAACTGTGCTCACTTGGTTAAACCACAGCCATCTTTCTGCTTACTCTGTGCCTGTACCCTGCACAGCTGAACTCTGCTAGAGAAAATCATACCAACCATGCTAAGTAGTCTCACTTTAAATTCATGATCACTTAACCTCAAGTGGGCGGAAATGCTGCATGATACATTTCCCTAGTCCATTCATCCCTTCACTCTGCTAAATGACCATTTGATACTGTCCCCTCTCTCCTCACACCTTCAAAATCTCCTTCCCCATGCTCACTCTCAGCTGATAATCTTACTTTTTCTCTGAGAAAACAAAACCCATTGAAAGATAATTCCCACAAACTCCCACCACATCTACACATCCACCTGCACCTGTGCTTGTACACCCTAACATGCCCTTATTCCTGTAACTGAACAATCCACTTTCCTAGAAAAGGCCAAACACTTAGCTCCTCTCACCTACTTAAGCACATTGTTCCAGCAATTCCTTTTTCTCTATTCATCTTCAAATTTACCTTTCTACTGAATCTTTAACATCAGCCTGCCAACATATATCCATCTTTCTGAAACTTCGTCGATTATGACTTTCTCCTTCAGTTACCACCCGTTTCTTTCCTTCTTTTTTTTTTTTTTTTTGAGACAAAGTTTCGCTCTTGTTGCCCAGGCTGGAGTGCAATGGCACGATCTCAGCTCACCGCAACCTCCACCTCCCAGGTTCAAGTGATTCTCCTGCCTCAGCCTCCTGAGTAGCTGGGATTACAGGCATGTGCAACTACGCCTGGTTAATTTTTTGTGTTTTTAGTAGAGACGGGGTTTCTGCACGTTGGTCTGACTGGTCTCGAACTCCCGACCTCAGGTGATCTGCCCGCCTCGGTCTCCCAAAGTGCTGGGATTACAGGCATGAGTCACCATGCCCGGGTCTCTCCTCTTAGAGCTAAACTTTTTTAAAGAGTTGTCTATGCTTTCTATTATTTCCACCCACCCCCTGCCTATAAATAATGACATCATACAACTTATGTATTAACAGTATCACTTTGGCTGCTCCATTGAGAATAGACTAAAAAAGAACAAGAGTGGAGGTAAAGAGAGAAGTTAGGAGAGTACCACAGTAACACAGGTAAGAGATGATGGTTCAGAACATAATGGAAGCAGTGGTGATAGTAAAAAGTACTCTGGGCCGGGCGCGGTGGCTCACGCCTGTAATCCCAGCCTTTGGGAGGCCGAGGCAGGCAGATCACAAGGTCAAGAGATAGAGACCATCCTGGCCAACATGGCGAAACTCTGTCACTACTAAAAATACAAAAATTATCTGGGCGTGGTGGCACGTGCCTGTACTCAGGAGGCTGAGGCAAGAAAATCACTTGAACCAGGGAGAGGCGTAGGTTGCAGTGAGTCGAGATTGTGCCACTGCACTCCAGCCTGGGCGACAGAGCGAGACTCCATCTCAAAAAAAAAAAAAAAAAAAAAAAAAATAGTAGTCTGATTCTGGATTTTGAAGTCTCTAATTTCCTGATGGAAGATTTTTAGCTTAAGCAATGGAGCCAGGGAAGTACGTAAGAGCTTCCTAGTTGAGTTCCCTAATTCTATCCTTGTCCCATTCAGTTTACCCTCAGTAGCAGCCAGAGTGATTCTACCAAAATGAAAATCAGTTCATGTCACTCATGTTCCAAAACCGCCAATGGCTCATTTCACTCCATTTGTAAGATGTTTGCATTTGACATATCTCTTATGCAACCAAATGAAGATGTAGGCAGTCAGGTATACAAGTCTAGAGTTCAAGAGAGAGGTCTGGGCTGTATATAATTTGGTAGTTGTTGGCATATACATGGTATTTGAGGCTATGAGACAGAATGAGATCACCAAGGTAGTAAGTGTAGAGAACAGGATGAGGGACTAAGACCTGTGACACCCAGAGGTAATGGGTGCTTACTAAAAATTAGAATGAATGAACGTTGTTTGGTTAGAGACTAGAGTGAGGAAGTTGGTCTGTATCCGTATCTGAGGGAACAGTATCCCAGGCAGAGAGAATAGCAAGTGCAAGGCCAAGCATTAAGAATGTACTCACTGGCGGCTGGGTGCGGTGGCTCACGCCTGTAATGCCAGCACTTTGGGAGGCCGAGGCGGGCGGATCACGAGGTCAGGAGATCGAGACCATCCTGGCTAACATGGTGAAATCCCGTCTCTACTAAAAATACAAAAAATTAGCCTGGCGTGGTGGTGAACGCCTGTAGTCCCAGCTACTCGGGAGGCTGAGGCAGGAGAATGGTGTGAACCTGGGAGGTGGAGCTTGCAGTGAGCCTAGATTGTGCCACTGCACTCCAGCCTGGAGACAGAGCAAGACTCCGTCTCAAAAAAAAAAAAAAAAAAAAGTACTCACTAGCCAGGCATGGTAGCTCACGCCTGTAATCCCAGCACTTTGGGAGGCCGAGGTGGGCAGATCACCTGAGGTCTGGAGTTTGAGACCATCCTGGCCAACATGGTGAAACCCCGTCTCTACTAAAAATACAAAAATTAGCCAGGCATGATAGCGCACACCTATCGTCCCAGCTACTCGGGAGGCTGAGGCAGGAGAATCGCTTGAACCCGGGAGGTGGATGTTGCCATGAGCCATATTGCGCCACTGCACTCCAGCCTGGCAACAGAGTGAAACTGTCTCAAAAAAAAAAAAAAAAAAAAAAAAGAATAAATAAGAATGTACTCACCACATTACAAGGAAGCTAGTGTTGCTGGAACTGAGTGACTGAGTTAAAGACAGGGTGAGAAAAATTAGATGAAGTCAGAGGGACAGTGAGGGACCAGATTATGCAGGGCCCTGCAGGTCAAGACAAGGACGTATGCATTTATCTTGAATAAGATGGGAATCCAATGGAGAGTGTTGATAAGGGACATGACTGGTTACCCAGAAACGTTTCAGCAGAAGGAAAATTAGTACCTGCTTGTTTTGAAAAGCAGACAGGTATTTAGGAAATCGAGAAAACACCAACACACCTGGTACACGGCTTTAAGAAGCCCAACAGCCATTCTTTCTTCCTCCTGGCTCTTCTCTTGGGAAATAGCAGTGGCCTCAGATGACTGAGATGGGGAAAAGAACATGAGAAACTAGACTTCTCTTGCAGCATCCAGAATCACCAGTCTAGACTTTTTAGGCTTCTCTTTCCTCCTCTTGCAACCTTCCCTCCAACAGAGAGAGCAGAATGGAGACCTAGGAATTTGTTTGCATACAATTTAACTGATGCCTAAGTCATTTCCCAATTCCTTAGCTTAACAACAGATGTTCTAGGCTTTACAAATACACACTCAGAGGAATGTAAGCTTTCGCATAAAGACACAGAACTAACAAATAAGAGCACCAAGATCAAATAAAAGAGGACCTGACCCTACAGTCCTCCTCTCCAATAAAACAGTGGTTCTGAAACTTGGTGGCACATTGATATGACTTGGGCTGGCTTTAAAAGCCTCTCGGTGGCACACAGTCTCTCAATCCCCCACATAATCAGAGTCTGAAAAACAGCAGTGCCAACCACCGTCTTACCCACGCCACAGTCAGAGGCCATGGGTATGGACTGTCTCACACGGGCACCCTTTCTCATACCGGCAAGGCTCAGACACCAGGGTATCTATCACAAGCGACAATCTCACAACCCAGTCACAAAGAGGCCGCGGGTATCGGCCCAACAAGGTGCAGCGAACACTCGCCCGCTCCCGCCCCAACTCACAGCCTCACACTCCACGGTGCCATTGACTTCCTCGCACCCAGTCACACAGGACGTGGACAGGCACACGCGGTGACAGCCTCGCACTGAACGGTACCAACCTCCACTCGCACCGGAGTCACACAGATGGCCTGGGACGAGCTTCCGGAGACCCACACGCCACTCCTCAGCCCACTCCCTACCTGCAGAACAGAACTGGTGGAAGATCCCCTTCCCGCCCCGAAGGCTCGGGGAATCTGCACTCGGGTCTCACCCCTACCCTTAGTTGGATGGAACCCAGCCCCTACGGGACAGGAAAGAAGCGCCTCAGCTGCCTCCGCCCGCGGAGGACACAAAGGGGCCGCCGACCCAGCTCCCGCGGGGTCCGCTGGGAAACGTAGTCCGGAGTAGAAAAGGTCGCGGCGCCGCAGTGTCTGGCAGCAGCTGTGCAGCTTGGCGCAGGGTTTGTAACACCGCTTCCTCCCCACCAGGTCCTCCCACGCTGGCCTCTCCCCGGCCTTCCAGAGAGCCCGAAAGTCCGGATTCCCTGCAGCTCCAAGCCTGGCCCGGTCACAGGGACGGGGCCCAGAGTCACACTACACGAGCTGGTGTGGAAGTGCTCAAGCACAAGCGCTCCGCGCGCCTCCCTTAGCAACCAGGGCGGGGAGTTGAGAACAGCGGGTTGGCTGCAGGGAAAATGTTTGTGCGTGGGAACGCACTAGTGGCGCGTCTACTCAAAATGGGTGGGAGGCGAATTCCTAGAATTGTGCTGGATACCCGAAAAAAGTTGGGAGGGGAGCGGGGGGAGGTGGGTGTGCAGGGAGGTAAACTGCGCAAGCGCACTACACTCCTGGCAGTCTCCCACCGGATACCCTCAGCCTGGCACGGTGGCTCACGCCTGTAATCTCAGCATTTTGGAAGGCCGAGGCGGGCAGATCACGAGGTCAGGAGTTCGAGGCCAGACTGACCAACATGGTGAAACGCCGTCTCTACTAAAAAATACAAAAAAATTAGCCGGGCGTGGTGGCCCGCGCCTTCAATCTCAGCTACTCAGGAAGCTGAGGCAGGAAAATTGCCTGAACCTGGGAGGCGAAAGGAGGCGGAGGTTGCAGGGGGCCGAGATCGCGCCACTGCACTCCAGCCTGAGCGACAGAGCAAGACTCCGCTAAGGAATTGGGAAATGATTTAGGCATCAGTTAAATTGTATGCAAACAAACAGAAACCTCGTGACCTCAAATGATTCGTCCGCCTTGCCCACCCAAAGTGCTGGGATCACAGGCGTGAGCCACCGCGTCCGGCCTGTTATCTCTTTATTAAAGGTATTAAGACCGGCCCCGTGCGGCTCATGCCTGTAATCCCAGCACTTTGTGAGGCCCAGGCGGGAGGATCGCTTGAGCTCAGGAGTTCGAGACCAGCCTGGGCAACATGGCGAGACCTCACCTCTACTAACAAACAAAAATCAGCCGGGCGGGGTGTCCCGTGATTGTGGTCCCAGTTACTCGGAAGGCCAAGGCAGAGAATCACTTGAGCCCGGGAGTTCGAGGCTGCAGTGAGCCAGCATCGCGTCGCTGCACTCCAGCCTGGGCAATAAAGTGAGGCTTTGCCTCAAAAAAAAAAAAAAAAAAAAAAAAAAGACGAAAGGCATAGAGAAGTTAAGTACCTAGTCTGAGATGACACAGCCAGTAAGGCCAAGTCTGTTTAGAATCCAGGCGGTCTGGCCACACTACTTTTCGCTCACGATCCCGGGTCATGAAATCCAGTAACACTGTCACACTCACAATCGAGAAGTCCAGAAAGAACAAATACATGCACATTGTCTCTGACAAAACTGCAAGGTCAGAATCAAACAGCCACGAGAATATAAAACGCGACCATGGTCACACAAAAGGTCTCATATTCGCAGGACCTCAGATGTCACTGGACAAGGTCTCTCGCCCTGGAAACCCCACTCCAAATTCCATGGCCGAAGTTTCACACATACAGTCACACTACGTCACTCCTCCCTGTTCTAGCCGCTGCCAGGACCTTAAGGCTCCAGCTGACCCGGCCTTCACTGGCCCTTGAGCTCTCACCACCTTCACCCCGCTGTATCCTAGTCTCACGTAGAGACCGAAAAAGATGGAACTAAACAGACTGAGCCGGGCTTCCTTCACGGACCTTGCGAACCTGCAGCTCCAGCCGGCTGTAAGAAGGAAGTGCCTTTTTGCAGGTGAGGTCGGGGGGAGTAGAGCCGCGAAGGCCTCTGGGAAATGTAGTTCGGAGCAGGAAGCAGCGGAACGATTCGATTCTTCTCAGCACCAAGTTGCGCACCCAAGCTCTCAGCTGGGCTCGCGGGAGGCCGCTTGTGCAAAACCTAGACTGAGCTCCCCTCCGCGGAGCTGTGAGCCCTGGAACGCCGTGGTCTGCTTCTCAGGACGCGCAAACAGGGAAGCCGGTCCCGCCCGGGTGAGCCGCGGGGGCCTCTGGGAAGCGTCGCCTCTGGTGTAACGGACGGAGACTTGTGGCGCTCTCAGCCACCGACAGCGCCGGCCTCAGTGGCGCCTCTGTCCCAGTCCGCGCCGGCTGTGCCACTTTGGCAGCGTTAGATGTGGAATCGGGGCCTGTGTCCGCGGGCTCGGTGGTGAGTTCTCGGGAAACCGCTAGCTCTGAGCGCCGGACTCTTTGTGCTGGGTGGGAGTAGGGGCTTGCGGACCTGGTGCCCCAATCTTTGGAAGAGGACGCCGGCCGGGGCGATGCCTGTGCTTGTGGTTCCCTGAGGCAGTGGGAGTGGCGTGTGAAGGACTGTGAGAGTGTCATTTGTCAGACATTTGTCTGGCTGAGTGTGGCCCCGGGATCGTGTCCGTAAGCGGATTTCGTGCGGCGCTTTCCCTTTTATCTTTCAGTATGAACCTGGGTGCAAACGTGCATGACAGTGGAATCTTGAATGAATGAAAAACTCTGTGGATGCAAGGTAGGGTGTGCTTGTGGGTGTAGATGTGTGAGACTTGGCGTTTGTGCCAGCGCTGCATGTCTTTAGCCTTGGTCATTGGAAATACGTTGTTTTTTTGTTTTTGTTTTGTTTTTGTTTTGTTTTTGAGACGGAGTTTCGCTGTCGTTGCCCAGGCTGCTGGAGGGCAATGGCGCGATCTCGGCTCACCGCAACCTCCGCCTCTCGGGAACAAGCGATTCTCCTGCCTCAGCCTCCCGCGTAGCTGGGATTACAGGTGCCCACCACCACGCCTGGCTAATTTTATATTTTTAGTAGAGACGGGGTTTCTCCATGTGGGTCAGGCTGGTCTCGAACAACTGACCTCAGGTGATCCACCCGCCTCGGCCTCCCAAAGTGCTGAGATTACAGTCGTGAGCCACCGCGCCTGGCCGGAAATATGTTTTTATATGAAACATGGATATCCCCAACACTTTAATATTTATTTATTTTTAATTTTATTTTCGTGTATTAGCTACGTTGTTTTGTATACTTACTAAACTCATTCTCCTCGTCCCCTACTCCACCCCATTTGAGGAGTGGAATGGGGTGGAGAAAAATACAGAAAAGCTCGAAGAACAAAAATCATTCATAGTTCTACCAGCCATGCAACTACTGTCAAAATTTACTTTCCATCTTTTCACCCCCGCCATTGTGAATACATATGTATACATTCATATGTTCTATATGTGTGCATAATGGCTTCAAAATTGCAGTCACACTATACATACAGCTCTGTAACCAACCTTTCTTATTTAACAATATATGATTAGTATCTTTCCATCTAAACAATCACAAATTATGCCATCATTTTAAGGTATTTCATGGTATACGTTTACCCCTGTTGATGGGTGACTTAGTTCTCTCTAGCTTCTTGAAATTATAAACTGTGTTTATCAGCAGCTATTTGGCATGTGTTTAAATATACTTTTCTAAATTTTTTTGGAGGGGGAGCAGGCTCCTAAAAATAGAATTGATAGGTCAAAATGTATGCTCTTATTAAAGGTTCCCTGAACCTATCCAATTATTTTATAAAGTTCCAATAATCTGCAGTATTACTGGCATAGTATAAGACTGCTTATATCCTCATACACCGTTGATAACAATGGATATTCTAAATAGTAATAATCTTTGTTAACCTCATGGATATAAATTAATTTGCTATAAAACAATTGTTTCATTACTTATTGAAGTCAAGCATTTAAAAAAACTTTTGTAAATTATATGTTTTCTAAAGTAGTGTTCTGTTTTCAAATTTCTTTTCCAGAGTTCTTCATATATTAAGGATTCATTCATTCATAGACTCATTTATTGAAGGCTGTCTATGTAACAGGCACAATCCTAGGTGCTTGGGATATAGCAGTGAACAAGAGACAAACCCCCTACTATCATGGTACTTCCATTTTTGTGGGCTGGATAATAAACAAGGTAAGTAAATTAAATATGAAGTATGTTAAATGGTGAAGAATACTAAGAAAAAAAGTGAAGTGAGAGGATATTTAGAACTAGAGATGGGAGTTTGAGTTTTAGATGGGCTCGCCAGGGAAGGCATCCTGAAAAGGTAGTAATAAAGATATGAAGGAAGTAAAGGAGCTATTTATGCATAAGCGAGAAAAGTTATTCCAGGCAGAGGGAACAGCAGTTGTAAAGGCTCTGAAGTGGCAACATGCCTCTTAATGAAGAGGCTGGTGTGGCTAAAATAGAATAATTGAAGGGGAGAGTAGTGGGAGAGAAGAGAAGAAAGGTAAGTGGATGGGAGGAGGGCAGATCAGATTGGACTTTATGGCCCGTAGTACTAATTTTGGCTTTTCCTCTGAGTGAGATGGGAAGCTGCTGGAGGGTTTTTGAGCATGGAAGTGATACTATCTGCTTACAGTTTAAGAAGATAGCTTTGGCTGCTCTGATGAGAATGGCCTATGGGAGGACAAATGAGGAAAGAGCAGGGAGGTCAAGGGAAGAAGCACAGAGACCAATTAGGAAGCTACAATTGTGTTGCTTAATGATGGGGATACATTCTGAAAAATGCATGGTTAGACAATTTTGTCCTTGTATGAACATCATGGAGTATACTTACACAACCTAGATGGTATAGCCTCCTGCAAACCTAGGCTATATGGCACAGCCTATTGTTCCCAGGCTACAAACCTGTACAGTATGTTACTGTACTGACTACCATAGGCAATTGTAACACAGTGGTAAGACTTTGTGTATCTAAACATATCTAAACACAGAAAGATACAGTGAAAATGCAGTATAAAAAGATTGAAAATGGGCCAGGCATGGTGGCTCATGCCTGTAATCCCAGCAGTTCGGGAGGCAGAGGTGGGCGGATCACGAGGTCAGGAGATCGAGACCATCCTGGCTAACACGGTGAAACCCCATCTCTACTAAAAATACAACAAATTAGCCAGGCGTGGTAGCACACGCCTGTAGTCCCAGCTACTTGGGAGGCTGAGGCAGGAGAATCGCTTGAACCCAGGAGGCGGAGCTTGCATTGAGCTGAGATTGCGCCACTGTACTCCAGCCTGGGCAACAGAGTGAGACTCCGTCTCAAAAATAAATAAATAAATAAGATTAAAATTGGTACACCTATATATATATATTTTTGTGTGTGTGTGGTGGTGAGTGAATATGAAGGGTTAGGACATTAGTGTACGCTACTGTTGACTTTATAAACACCATACACTTAGGCTACACTAAATTTATAAAAACATTTTTCTTTTTTCAGTAATAAATTAATCTTAGCTTACTGTAACTCTTACTTTATAAACTTTTAAATTTTTTAAACTTTTTTACTCTTTTATAATAATACTTAGCTTAAAACACAAACATAATGTACAGCTGTACAAAAATATTTTCTTTATATCTTTATAAGCTTTTTTCTATTAAAAATGTTTTAACTTTTGAAACTCCTTTGCTGAAAACTAAGACACAAACATATTAGCCTAGGCTTACACAGGGTCAGAATCATCACTATCACTGTCTTCCACCTTCACATCTTGTTCCACTGGAAGGTCTTCGGGGCAATAAACATGCATGCAACATGCATGGAACAATAAACATGCATTGTTATCATCTCCTGTGATAATGTCTTCTGGAATACATCTGGAAGGACCTGCTTGAGGCTAATTTATAGTTTACTTTTTTTTAAGTAGGCATATACTCTAACAATAAAAAGTATAGTATAGTAAATACATAAAGTGGTAACAGTCATTTATTATTATTTTCAAGTATTATGTACTATACACATGATCAATAATCAATAATGTTATCAAATACTAATACCATACACAACTGTATGTGCTATACTTTTATACCACTATCAGTGCAGTAGGAGTGTTTACACTAGCATCACCACAAACAACATAGAGTGTACTTATATAAACCTAGGTTACGTGTGTAATGCATTGTGTTATGATGTTATGATGGCTATGATGTCACTAGGTGATAGGAATTTTTTAGCTTCATTAAAGTCTCATAGGACCACTGTTGTATATGTGATCTGTTGTTGGCTGAAACATTGTTACACAGCACATGACTGTATTATAGTACTTTAGGGAAAAGATATTGGTGATCTGGACCAGAGTAGTAAAAATGGTAAGAAGTAGTCATGTACTAGATATAATTTAAAGGTAGAGCTGCTGTGATTTGCTGACAAACTGAGGTAGAGTGTGAATGAGACAAGGTGACACAATACTGTTTTTATGAGTAACTTGAATGGGTGTGTCATTAACTGAGAAGGGGAACAATGTAGGAAAAACTGACTTGGAATGTAGGGAAATAGTGAGATTTCAGTTTGGAATATAGTATGTGAAATGTGAGAATGCCCATTAAACATTCAAGTGGAGATATCAAGTTGGCAATTGGATATACAAGTATGAAATTCAAAAAGAGAGACAAAAGGGAGATCTAAGATCTAGGGTGGAGACATATATTTGGGAATTATCAGGATATAAATGGTATTTAACACGAGACTGAATGAGATCATTTAGAGGATAGGATAGATAGAGAAAGGTAGAGGCAAAGGACTGATCTCTGAGTCACTCCAACATAACAAACTCTGGGAAGTAAGGAGGAATTAGCAAAAGAGACTGATGGGGACTAGCTTGAAACGTTGAAGGAAAACTAGGTGAGTGTGATATTCTGGAAACCAAGGGAAGAATGCGTTTTAACAAGAACAGTGTCGGGTGCTACTGATAGGCCACATAAAATGAGGAGTGAGAAAGAAGCATGGAATTTGGCAACATGAAATTCATTTATTAGGGACCCTGAAAGCAGTGTCCGTGGAATTTTAGGCCAAAGAGAGAACTGGAAAAGAAAACATTGGAGATATCAAGTCTAGATGACTCTTGAAGACTTTTTTTTTATTTTTTCTAAATGGAAGAAGTGAAATGGAATGGTAGCTGGAGTTAAGAGGTACACGTTCTGTTTATATACTGATTGAAATGATCCAGTAGAGAGAGAAACTACGATACAGGAGAGAAAGCAGATAATATAAAAATGTCCTTAAGTAGCCAGAGCAAATGAGATCTAGTGGCAGAGTTTGGCTGAGCTTGGAGCTTGACCATGGTAATAACAGGAGAGAAGGGAGAAGTACCCAGGCACAGGTACGAGTAGATGGGCAGATGTGTTGGTGAGAACTTGTGAACCTTCTCTTATGATTGTTTTAACTTTATAGCGAAGTACCTAGCAAGAGACACAGAAGAGAGTGAGATTGGTGGAGGAGGTGCTAGAGTTTGAGAAGAGCAGGGGGAAAAAAATCACAGAGATTGGGGCAGAGAATAGAGAAATTATGATTTTCAGGCACCATCAAAGACCCACTTAATGTTAGTATTTATGAATTTAAAGTGAGCCTGTTCTGTATAGCTGTGTGATTTTTCTCCTGCAGTGTTCATCCGCATAGTTGCAGCCACAGACAGGCTAGGGGGAGATTTGGATTTAACCAGAATGTTGGTTTCATGAAGCAAAGAGGAATAATGTGAGAGAGAGGCAAAAAGAGTCTTAAGTTGGCAAAATAATTGATTGTTGTTTTGATTGTGGATTTCAGGCTAGGTAAGTGGAAAAGTGAGGATAGGAAGAGGGTGAAGGACAGTAAAAAATTAGTAGAATCAAGGAATGGAAGCTCCTGACAGGGTTAAGGACTATTGGGTTGTAATATTAGAGGAAGTAAGGTGAGACATAGAAGGATGGGCTGGGCACGGTGGCTCATGCCTGTAATCCCAGCACTTTGGGAGGCCATAGTGGGCAGATCACGAGGTCAAGCGATCAAGACCATCCTGGCCAACATGGTGAAACCCTGTCTGTACTAAAAATACAAAAATTTGCTGGGCATGGTGGTGCACACCTGTAGTCCCAGCTACTCCGGAGTCTGAGGCAGGAGAATCACTTGAACCCAGGAGGCGGAAGTTGCAGTGAGCCAAGATCGCGCCATTGTACTCCAGCCTGGCGACAGAGCGAGACTCTGTCTCAAAAAAAAAAAAAAAAAAGAAGGATATTTTTCATATGTTTTAAAAATAGAACAGTTCTTCTTCTTACCCCTCTACTGGTTTTAGAAACATGGATGATTACTAACTAGACCCATTATTTCAGTAAGGGCTACAAAATGGCAATATTCTAATTCTGTCATTACTTCATTTACTAGCTAGAATATTTTCCTAAGGAAAAAATTTTTTTCACCCTTGGGTACAGTTTTTACAGAAAACGCAGAATAAATGGATTCTTTCCCTTTATACGATTTTGAGTTATTGGAGTGGTTCCCTGGCATCTCCTAGTGGGTTGTTTTTATTGTTATCACCATTATATATTCATCATTTTTAGCATATTTGATGTGTTTTAAATCACTGCACTTATTTTCTTTTTGAAGCTCAAATTTTCTCATCTTTGGCTACTATTTCAAGATAGCTTCTGAGTCCTTTTAACACATCCCCAGTAGTGTTTGATGGTGTTCTATGTTTCTGATATGTTAGGACGTCCCCAGATCATTTTGAACATTTTCTGCCCTAGGCATGAAATCAATCTTTTCTGTATGGTGCCCTGATTGCTTTAAGTAGGAAATGGTATTTTGAGACCACAGTTATACGGCTTATTGCGGTTGGAATTGTTATTGTTGCTAGAGGGTTTTTGGTGTGTGTGGACAGAGCTAGGATATATATATATATATTTTAACAACTTGATTAAGATATAATTCATAACAATACATTTTACCCTTTTAAAGTATACAGTTTAATATTTTTAAAAATATATATTTGGCCAGGTGCAGTGGCTCATGCCTGTAATCCCAACACTTTGGGAGGCCAAGGCGGGTGGGTCACAAGGTCAGGAGTTCGAGACTAGCCTGACCAACATGGTGAAACCCCATCTCTACTAAAAATACAAAAATTAGCCTGGCATGGTGGTGCGTACCTGTAATGCCAGCTATTCAGGAGGCTGAGGCAAGAGAATCACTTGAACCTGGGAGGCAGAGGTTGTAGTGAGCCGAGATCGCATCACTGCACTCCAGCCTGGGTGACAGAGTGAGATTCTGTCTCAAAAAATAATAATAATAATTTTATATATATATAATACGTGGATATATGTATATACACATATATATACACATATAATACATATATACACATGTATATATATGTACACACGTGTATATATACACGTGTATATATGTACACACGTGTATATATACAAATATATGTATTTTTTTATAGGGTTATGAAACTACCACCACAATGGAATTTTAGAGCATTTTCATCACTAAAGGAAACATGGTACTCATTAACAGTCAATCCCATATTCCCCTAGCTCCTGCCCAACCTAATCAACTACTGATTTTTCTGTCTCTGTAAATTTGCCTATTCCACATATTTCATATAAATGAAATAATATATTATGTGACCTTTTTTGACTGGCTTCTTTCACTTGGCATGTTTTCAAGGTTCATTCCTATTGTAATAGGAAATATGTTCTTAACAAAATGAGCATCATGAGTTCATACTGCTGTTTCCAATGTTAAAAATTTTAAATTATAAAGTTAGAGTTTTAACTTTGGTTTTTATTTTTGTATCTTTTATTTGCTCAATGATCCATCTGTATACCTATGTATGTATATATAAATAAGGCAATTTCAGAGCAACATTAGTAGTTCTTACAATATTACTACAGGAAATAATTTTAACTTTTTTTATCAATCTATTTGCTGCTAGAATATATTCCTCTAGAGAAGTACAGTCCAATTATTGAGTTTTAATGTAACTATAACTAATTTCCATGGGTTAAGCTGAAAACTTGATATATGATTAGGTTCATTTGTTTCATTTTGCTTTTGGTTTTTAGATATAGCTTTTGTTTTAACATTTGATCCAATTTAATTTTTTCTATAATTATATAAAACATTTACATGGTTGGAAAGTCAAATATACAAAACAAAGTATATTAAAGCATATACAAAACAAATATAGAAAATAAAGAGAAGTCTAGTTTTTATTCTATTTGTGTCTCTACCACCTATTAGTAACCGTTTTTAAATTAAGTTTTTTGGTTTTCCTTCTACTTTTTAATGTAAGCAAATATGCATAAAATGCTAGTTTACTATCCATGTTGTTTTTTTGTTTTACTTGTCCAGCTTTCTCATCGTAAATAAATTTGAGGATTGGCTTCATAAGTTGAGTGAAAAAATTTTTGGTCATTATGATTTAAATTATATTAATTTTATAGATAATATTGGGAAAATAGGCATCTTGTGAACCTTAATACATTTTCTTGACTATGCTCTTATACAGCTTTTGTTTGAATTATTCCTGTTGTCTTGGAGTTTTTGTCACTTTTGTAAATTGTGAATAAGTTAGTTAAAATGCCACAGAGACCTGCCACCATGTTTAACACACCTTTCTGCTGGTTAAGTGTTTGCTTGGGTGCAACCTTTGACTATCTCCCAGAATTTCTGAAAATCTGGTTCTGACAGGTTTTGCCTTTTGTTTGTTTTTTTTTCATTTCTAGGGAAGGATAGGCCACCAGTCTCATCCATTGATTTTTTTTTTTTTTTTTTTTTTGAGACAGGGTCTCACTGTATTACCCAGGCTAGTGTGCAGTGACCATTCACAGATGCAGTCATGGCACACTGCAGCTTTGAACTCCTATGTTCAAGCAGCCTTCCTGCCTCAGCCCCCGCAAATAGCTTGGACTACAGGTGCATGCCACCACACCTAGCTTCATCTCTTTACTTGTAACTTGAATGTTAAAGTGGGTTTCTTGTAGACATATATAGTTGGTTTTTTGTTTTTTGTTTTTTTTTTAAATGTACTCTGACAATCTGTCTTCTAATTGCTGTGTTTGGACCATTTACACTTGGTGTGATTATTTTTGTAGTTGGATTAACATCTACCATTGGCCAGGCGTGGTGGCTCACGCCTGTAATCCCAGCACTTTGGGAGGCCAAGGCAGGCAGATCACCTGAGGTCAGGAGTTTAAGACCAACCTGGCCAACATGGTGAAACCCCGTCTCTACTAAAAATACAAAAATTAGCCAGGTGTGGTGGTGCATGCCTGTAATCCCAGCTGAGGCTGAGGCAGGAGAATCGCTTGAACCCAGGAGGTGGAGATTGCAGTGAGCCAAGATCGTTCCACTGCACTCCAGCCTGGGCAACAGAGCGAGACTCCGTCCCAAAAAAAACAACAAAAAAAACAAAAAACACCATCTTCCTAGCTGTTTTCCATTTGCTTCATATGCAAATAGAGAATTTTTTTATTTCTTTGTTTTGTTTCTTCTCTTCCCCCCTCCTTTTGTCTGATTACTACAGTTTTCACTGAGCATTTTATATGATTTCATTTTATCTCCTGTTTGCTTTATCATTTATTCTTCTTTTAAAAAATTTTAGTGTTGCCCTAGAGTTTTCAATATGTATTTTTAACTAATCTAAATTCACTTTTGAAAAATGTTATACTGCTTCATATGTAGTGCAGGAACTTTACAAGAGTATTCCCAGTTCCCCCTTCTTCTCCATTGTTACGTCATTTGTGATGTCCCTGTCATTCATTTCACATATCCGTGTGCTATAATCACCTAATACATTGTTATCATTATAGCCTTTAACAAACATCTATCTTTTAGATCAATTACTAATAAAAGAACCAAAAGATTTTGTCTTACCTTCATAATTTCATCTCTGTTGCTCTTCCTTTCTTTATGTAAATCCATGTTTCTGACCTGTATTGTTTTTCTTCTGCCTAAATAACTTTTTAACATTTCTTACAGGGTAGGTCTGCTGGTGATGAATTCCCTTAGTTTTTGTTTTGAGAAAGTCTTCATTTCTCCTTCAATTTTGAAGGATAATTTCCCTGGATAGAGAGAATTCTAGGTTGGTGGCTCTTTTTCATTTAATGCTTTAGATATTTCACACCACTTTCTTCTTGCTTATATGGTTTCTGACAAGACGTCTGCTGTAATTTTTATCAATGTTGTTTTATAGGTAAGGTGTTACTTTTCTCTGGGTTCCTTGAATACCTTTTGTTTGTTTTTTTGTTTTCGTTTTTTCAGTTTCAATATGATATACACGTGTGGTTTTTTTTGGTATTTATCCTGCTTAGGGTTCTCTGCGCTTCCTCAATCTGTGGTTTGATGTGTGTCATTAATTTGAAACATTCATGGACATTATTACTTACAATATTTCATCTGTGTTCTCTTTTTTCTCCTTTTGGTTTTCTAATTGGGAAAATAGATGACTGTTTAATAGATACATGTTTTGATATTGTCCCATGGTTTGGATGTTCTCTTTTGTTTTTCATTCTTTTTCCTCTGTGCATTTTAGTTTGGGAAGTTTCTTTTGAAGTTTCTATTTTCAAGTTCACTGATTGTTTCCTGTACTGTGTTGAGTTTGTTGATGAGTCCATTGAAAGCATTCTTTGTTTTTAATATGTTTTTGATTTCTAGCATTTCTTTTGATTCTTTCTTATAGTTCGCATTTCTCTGCTTACAGTACCCATCTCTTTTTCTAACTTTCTCATAGAGCACTTGAAATATTAATCATAGTTATTTTAAATTCATTGCACAAACTTTTACTGCACATCTTTTCTTATATAGGTTGTGCTGGGCCATGAAACATCAAACCATATGACCAGTCTCTGCCATAAGTGGTTCACAGTCCTACTTAGACAGATAAATCAGTGGGTGCATTGGCAGAGTGACAAATGCCACAAGATGGTTAAGCTCATGAGATACAGAAGTACAAATAGATCTACACAGAGGGATATCCCAATCAAATGATAAAGTTGTTCTTAATCTGATCTCTTTAAGAACAAGAAGGTATTGGTCAAAGGCAAGAAGGAACTGATGATCAGCAATCAAGAGATAGTTTCTAGGCATGGGAACGTAATATACAGTAACTTTTAAGGAGCAATGCTTTGTATATTTTAAGAAAGGTATGTAATTATGTATGGCTGGAGTTTACTTTCAAGGAGTGAAAGATGAAGCTAATGAGGTATTCAGAAACAAAATTATAAAAGTTGTCATTGAAGTAATTTAAGGTAATACCCATGTAACAAACAAGCACATGTACCCCTTGAATCTAAAATAAAATACAGTTTTTAAAAAGGATTCCATAAAGAATATAAAAATATCAAGCTGGGCATGGTGGCTCATGCCTATAATCCTAGCACTTTGGGAGGCCCAGGTGGGCAGATCATTTGAGCCCAAGTGTTCAAGACCAGCCTGGGCAACATGGCAAAACCCCATCTTTACCAAAAATATAAAAATTAGCCAGGCATGGTGGTGCATGCCTGTGGTCCCAGCTACTTGGGAGGCTGAGATGTGAGAATCACTTAAACCTCGGAGATCAAGGCTGCAGCGAGCCATGCGCTCCTCCAGCTTGGGCAACAGAGCAAGACTCTGTCTCCAGAAAAAAAGAATATAAAAACATCTAAGATTTTCTAGTTTTATTTTGTTTATTTTTTTTTTTTAATACTTTAAGTTCTAGGGTACATGTGCACAACATGCAGGTTTGTTATGTATGTATACATGTCCCATGTTGGTGTGCTGCACCCATTAACTCGTCATTTACATTAGGTATATCTCCTAATGGTATCCCTCCCCCTTCCCCCCACCCCACGACAGGCCCCAGTGTGTGATGTTCCCCATCCTGTGTCCAAGTGTTCTCATTGTTCAGTTCCCATCTATGAGTGAGAACATGCGGTGTTTGGTTTCCTGTCCTTGTAATAGTTTGCTCAGAATGATGGTTTCCAGCTTATCCATGTCCCTACAAAGGACATGAACTCATCCTTTTTTATGGCTGCATAGTATCCCATGGTTATTTTGTTTATTCTTAAACGTTATATACCAATTCCACATTCCATCGCTCTCTTTTTCTTTCATATTTCCACATACCTCAGTTTCTCTGTTACCATAAGCCAATAAATTTTGGGCAAGGGGAAAAAAAGAAGTTTAAACATGGGAGTGTTAAGATGCATTTTATAAGTATAGAATTCTCAATTAAATCCTGAATTTATTTTTAAATTGGTTTTAAAGGATATTGTTGTGACAACTAGGGAAGTATAAATAGAGATAATATATTTTATTGTACTAATGTTTAATATCTTTGGTGTGATAATGGCATTGTGTTTATGTAGGAGACTTCTTAGTTTTTGGAGGTATATTCTGAAAGAGTTAAGTGTGAAGTTTGTGTATATGTTTTTAGAGAAGGAAAGAGAGGTAGAAAAATGTGGCAATTGCTGAATATAGGTTAAGGGTTTTAGAAGTATTCTTTGTACTGATCTTCCAACATTTTTGTAGTTCGAGTTTTGTGTTTTTTTGTTTTTGTTTTTGTTTTTTTGAGACGGAGTCTCCCTCTGTCGCCCAGGCTGTAGTGCAGTGGCGCGATCTAGACTCACTGCAACCTCTGCCTCCCAGGTTCAAGCGATTCTGCTGCCTCAGCCTTCCGAGTAGCTAGGATTATAGGTGCCCGCCACCATGCCCAGCTAATTTTTTGTATTGTTAATAGAGGCGAGGTTTCACTACGTTGGCCAGGCCGGTCTCGAACTCCTGACCTTGTGATCCACCCGCCTCGGCCTCCCAAAGTGCTGGGATTACAGGTATGAGCCACTGTGCCTGGCCTCGAGTTTTCAAAAGTAATAAATTTTGGAAGAAAATTTTTAGAATGTATACATACAATTATGTTTAGAGTGAACTAGAGGGAAGGAAAGTAGGAGGCAGTTAAACTGTTTTATGAAGCTTCAACTCCCTGTCTAAAGAAAAAGTTTTCTTAATGGAGAGCTCTGTGACCTAATGTTTAACTAACATGAGTGGGAGCTTCCTTCTCAAACATATGGGCCCTAAGAGAGAAGTAGAAATGTTAAGAGATAAAATATAAGACACTCAGATGATCATTTTAAGGGATAGATCATCCTATTCTTAGGAATTATACGTAAGAGAAAGTAGAGAAAATGACAACAAAAACATGCAAGAAAATTTCCTAGAAGAGAACAATAAATATACGGGTTGAAAAGACCATATGTCCATGATATATACTGACCAAAAGCTCAGTGCGATTAATGAGAAAAACCCACACCAACTATCGGAAACCAACAGGAGAGAAGAAAGGCCAAAAACTTTCTACAGAGGAAAAAAAAAGTTGGAATGATCTAGGAGTAGAATGTCAACATACAGCAACACTAGAAGTCACTGGAGCCACAAAGTGAAGTCACATTGCTTTAAATTTCTAAGGAAAAATAGTTTTTCTGAGAAGCCTACAGTTAGCCAGATTATTATTTGAGTATGAGAGTAGAAATAAAAATGTTTTCAAACATGCCAACCAAATTAAAGAGAAAACAAAGTAAAGAAGCTTTTGAGAAATTAAATTTTTGATTTCTGTAGGTTGCAACTGGCTTTGGCAACTTTAGATCCCAGATAGGGTGGTACCCACAGAGTTTAATGCTGTTCTTCCAGCCATCAGTGGTGCTAATGTCCAGCCCTTATATCCTTCTTTCATGTGTCATTGGCCCTTTTCCCTTGTGATTTAAACATGTGTTGCAAAGTGGTGTGGTAGGACCTGGAATCCAGGGACACATGGAAATAGTGGAGAAAAGACTAGGAAAGAGTTGGGGGTGGGGGATAAAATACTGTTGTCCACCACAGAGCCATGTCCCCAGTCTGTGAGTTAGTTCACGCTGACTAGAGAATTTCTGCCTTGAGAAATGCTGCCAGGTGTAGAGCTTTCAATGAGTTTTAGATTTTTGGCAAAATGTGGATTCAAGCAAGCAGAGTGTTAAAAAATATATATTATTATGTAGATATGGCAGTTGCTGTAAGCATCTTAACTGTATCAGAGCTCATTTCAGGAGGGAATCATGCATGATAGTCCAGAAACTAAACAAATTGATATGCCTGGAAGTAAGTTCTTTGCAGAGGAAAGAAAAATAACATTTGTTATGAATATAACATTTAGTTTGTGAATTTATTTCTAAAGTATTTCCTCAATTAGCTTAAAGCTGAGTTCCTCTGATATACTGAATTCTGTCTTTTCTGAGGCCTTACCAATTGCTACTGCTTTGCTTGTAACGCTTTCCCACCCCTACTCCATCCTAGCTAATTTACTTGACTTTAAACTGTTATCCTAATCCTAACTTTATGTGCAAGGTATTTTTGAGCCCCATGACAAAAGAAACTGAAGGACTTCTCAAAAGTTTATTGTAATGAGGGGACTTTGGGTTTCTCCTTAGGGATGTAAACAGCTGGGAAGAGCTTTGCTTCAATCATTACAACAAGGAAACTACAAACTTCTACCCTACAACAAGGAAATGGACAAACTACAAAATAACTTTTCTAGGACCCTTCAGAGAACTGAGGTCACAGGGCAACCAAGTAATCTTAAATCTGGGGAAAGAAAGATGCCAGCTGAGAGAAACAGGACTCAAGCTTTACTTACCTGGGATGGACTCTGCCAGACACCATATAAGCCAGTAAGAAACTACAGCTATCAAGTTTTTAAACAAATTTTTAAAGTGTGAATGTCAGCTAATGAAAGTGTGAAACCACTGGGGGATTTGCAAAATTAGGGAGGTGGGGGTTGCAATCTCTTGTAGGCTTTTCCTCTAGGAATCCCAACAGGTACTCATAGGGAAGATGGGGGTGAATCCTGAGAAGTCTTTCCTTGTGGTGCTAGCTGGGGGAGGGCAACAGCAGCCCAAACCCATCTTCCTTATCACTGCATAATGAAGAGCAGCAAAAACAGTTGCCTTAGGAGACTTGTAGAAAGCTATTGCAGTTTAGGAAAGGGACCTGAAAAAAAGTAGTATCTCTGGGAGTAGGGGAGGAATATGCTCTAGGCCTAGCGCTACAGCTGGCAAAGTGGCAAGAGCACTTGTGAAGGTCACATCCCCAAGACTTAGGGATATGGTGTCTGCCTAAGACTGAGGCTCAGCGAGATCATAAGAGAATGCTTTCCCTCCATCTACTCAACCCCCACCAAGATAATAAGAATCAAATAGAAGCAATAGTAGAGTACAGCCAGGAAGTCTGCAAGAGAGGTTCTCGCTGGGGAGCAGCACAAATGGGACACCAAAAACTAAAGGAGAAACATGCATTGAGAAAACAACCATGGGAAATCAACCCTTACCTTAAACACAGATATTATTAGAGGATATTATTGAAGCCTGTGGTACACTCAGTGTAACCACAGCAATGACAAACCTCAAACCCTGTCCAGCTATTGAATAGATCAGCATAACCCCCCAAATTAAAAACCTAGCAGAAGGAAAGGCATACTCATGTTTAAGCATAAAAACTTCTTAACCTTCATATCTACTGTACTACCCAAGATGTACAGCCTTCAGCGAAGATTAGGAGACATGTAAAAAGGCAAGAAGAAAAAGAAAAAACATACTTCAAAGAGACAAAGCAATAAATCATAACTGACTTAGTTATGACATAGATGTTGCAACAACCCAACAGGAATTTAAGATAACTATGACTAATATGAAATGGACCTGATGGGTAATTGCAGCAGAGATGGAAGAAAAGTATTTAAATAAATGATGGCTGAGAATTTGCCAAGTTAGTGACACCAAACCATAGGTCCAAGAAGCTCAGCAATAAATACCAAAACAAAAATTTAAAACACATCTAAACATATTATGTTTAAACTGCTGGAAACCAAAAAGGGGAAAATCTTGAAGATAACAAGAAAAAAAATTGTCTATTGAGGAACAAGAATAAGAATTACATATAGCAGATCTATTATCAGAGACCATGCAAGCAAGAAGACAAGGGAGAATCATTTTTAAAGTGCAGAAAAAAAAGCTGTCAATCCAGGATTTCACACCAAGCAAAAATATCCCTTCAAAATGAAGAAGGGGGGATGACATCAGCAAAATGGTGGTGTAGGAAGACTTGGACCCTTTCTCACCTTCCCAAATACTAATTCAGCAACAATTCACAGACAAATTCTGTTGGTGAGAAATCAGAAACTAATTGTAAAGGCCTTGCATCCTGGGAGAACATGAAACAAGACTAGTGAAGCTAGTAGGGAGATTCAGGATACCCCGTTGCTAGAGATACTGCCCCTGGTACAGTACCATACAGTCAGGAAGAGATGCCCTAACTCATCCAGGGGAGAGAAAGGGTTGGTTTGCACAACCAGTACTCCATCTTTTCTTTGTGGGCTCCCCAGAGAATTGGCTGAAACATTCACTAGAAGGATTCAACATCAGACTAAATAAAGCAGAAGAAAGGATTAGCAAACTGGAAGACAAGCCATTAGAAATAATTCAGTCAGGGGAGTGATAATAAAAAATAATGAAAAAGAATGAAGAAGGCTTAAGCGGGTTATAGAATACCATCAAGCAGACTAATGTATACATTATAGGAATCTCAGGAGAAAATAGAGAAAAAGGACCAGAAAGCTTATTTTAAAAGTAATGGCTGAAAACTCCCCAAAGCTGGGGAAGGAAATGAACATCCAGATTCAGGAAGCACAGAGGACACAAAATAAAATGAAACAAACCCATACCAAGATGCATTATAGCAAATTGTCAAAAGTCAAACACAGAATTTTAAAGCAGCAAGAGAAAAGCAACTTGTCACATACAAGGGAACATGTATAGGACTATGAAGGGATTTTTTTCAGCAGAAACTTTGCAGGCCAGAACAGAGTAGAATGATATATTCAAAGAGCTGAAAGATCAAACAGACAAAACAAACAACAATAACAAAAAATCCCTGCCAACCCAGAATATTATACTTGGCAAAACTATCCTTTAAAAATGATGATGACAGAAAGACTTTCCCAAACCAAAGCTGAGGAAGTTCATCACCACTAGACCTGCCTTATAAAAAATGCTAAAGGGAGTTTTCAAATAGAAATGAAAAAGCACCAAACAGCAAAAAGATGGTATAGAAAAATATGAAACTCATTGATAAAGGTAAATATATATGTAAATACAGAATACTGCATTACCATAATGGTGGTAGGTAAATAACTTTTCATTCTACTATAAAAGTTAAAAGACAAAAGTATTAAAAATAGATATGAAATATGTTAAAAGATACACTATGAATAGATGTGAATTGTGACAATTATAACCAAATGTGAGCAGGAGAATTTAAAATGAAGAGTTTTTGTATGTGAGTGAACTTAAGTTTGTTACCAGCTTAAAATAGACTGTTAATCTATATTTTACTTAAGCTCCAAACTAACCACATATGCCAGAAATTACCCATAGAGGCTACATAAAAGAGAAAGAAGTCAAAGCATATCAATACAAAAAACTAACAAAACACAAAGGGAGACTGCAAGAGAGGAAGAGATGAAGGAAGAAGACTAACATGAAGCAACTAACAAAATAGCAATAGTAAATTCTTCCCTAGCAATAATGATAGGAAATGCACATTAAACTCCCCAATCAAGAAACAGAGTGGCTGAATGGATATATAAACAAGACCCAACTATATGCTGTCTACAAGAAGCTCACTTCAGATCTTAAGGGCACACATAGGCTGAAGGTGCGGGATGGAAAAAGATGATCCATGCAAATGGTAACCAAAAGAGCAGGGTAGCTATACATATATCAGATAAAATAGGATTTAAGTAAAAAACTCACAAAAGACAACGAAGGACATTTTATAATGATAATAGGGTCAACCCCCTGGGAAGATAGAATGATTATAAATATATATGCACCCAACACCAGGACATCTAATATGTAAAAGAAACATTGGCAAAATTGAAGAGAGAAATATACAGCAATACAATATAATAGGAGACTTTAATACCCCACTTTCTGTCCATTAATAATGGACAGAACTTTCTGACAAATCAATAAGGAAACATTTGACTTGAGTAACACTGTAGACCTAATGGATCTGATAGACATATACAGAATTTTTTATTTTTATTTTTATTTATTTTTTTTAGATGGATTCTTGCTCTGTCACCCAGGCTGGAGTGCAGTGGCACAATCTCGGCTCACTGCAACCTCCGCCTCCCGGGTTCGAGTGATTCTCCTGCCACAGCCTCCGGAGTAGCTGAGATTACAGGTGTCCACCACCATGCCCGTCTAATTTTTGTATTTTTAGTAGAGACAGGGTTTCAACATGTTATCCAGGCTGGTCTCAAACTCTTGACCTCAGGTGATCTGCCTGCCTCAGCCTCCCAAAGTGCTGGGATTACAGGCATGAGCCACCGTGCCTGGCCATATACAGAACTTTATACCCAACAGCTGTAGAATACATATTCTTCTCCAGTACACATGGATGTTTCTCCATAATGCATCACATATTAGATCACAAAACAAATGTTAAAAAATTTTTAAATATCTAAATCATACCAAATATATTTTCTGACCACAGTGGAATGAAACTAGAAATTAATATAACAAGGAAAACCAAGAAATCTACAAATATATTGAAATGAACAAAAACTTGAATAACCATTGAGTCAAAGGAGAAATAAAAAATGAAATTAGAAAATACCTTGAGGCAAACAAAAACACAACATACCAAAACTTATAAGTTGCAGCAAAAGCAGAACTGAGAGGTAAATTCATATGGATAAGCTCTTACATGATAAAAGAAGAAAGATCTCAAATAAACAACTAACTTTACATCTCAAGGAACCAGAATCAGAAGAGCAAACTAAGCCCAAAGTTAGCAGAAGGAAGGAAATAAAGGAAATGAGAGCATAAATAAATTAAATAGAAAAGTGATAGAAACTAACAGTTGGTATTTTGAAAAGATAAATTGACAAACCCTTAGCTAAACTATGAAAAAAATAGAGAAGACTCAAATAAATAACATCAGAATTGAAAGAAGAGACAATACAACTGATGCCACAGAAGTAAAAAGGATCTTAAGAAAAAACTGTTAACAATTATATGTCAACAAACTGGATAACCTAGAATAAAAAATTAAATTCCTAGAAACATACAAACTACCAAGATTAGATCACGAAGAAATATTATTAAAAGTCTGAACAGACCTATAACTAGAGTGGAAACTGACGCAGGAATCAAAAACCTCCTAATGGAAGAGCCCTGGACCATACAGCTCCACTGGTGAATTCTACCAAACATTTAAAGAAGAATTAATGGAAATCCTTCTCAAAATCTTTCAGAATATTGAAGAGGAGGGACCAGTTCCAGACTCATCTTATGAGGCCAGCATTAACCTGATACCAAAGCAAGACAGAGACACAAGAAAACTGCAGGGCAATATTCCTGGTGAGCACAGATGCAAAAATCCCCAACAAAATACTAGAAAACCATGTCCAACAGTACATTAAAAGGTCATACACAATGACTAAGTGGGAGATAAAATGGAATAATAAAAAGTGTGCAATTAAACGAAACCAAAGGAGAAAAGTAGGGGAAGGAGAGTAAAAAAGAAAAAGGAGCAAATAGAAAACAGCTAAGAAGATGGTACATCTTAATCCAGCTATATCAGTAATCAATTTTAATATCATTCTGAATGCACCAGTTACAGATAGAGCTTATCACGTTGTATAAAAGAGCAAGATTCATCTAAATGCTGTTTTACAAGAAACCCATTTTAACTACTACACTACAAGGTGGAGTAGCCTAAGATACCCATTTTAAATATAAAGATAAATAAGTATATTAAAAGCAAATGATATAGAAAAAAATGCCACAAAATATTAACCAAAAAAAGAAAAAAAGAGGAAGCAACTTTAATATTAGACAAAGCTTAGAACAAGGGATTTAATCAGGGATGAAGAAACATAATGCTCAGGGGGTAAGTACGAAGAGACAACAATCATAAATGTGTATGCAGCTAACAACAGAGCTTCAAGATATACGAGGCAAAAACTGATAGAACTTAAAGGAAAAATAGACACATGCACAATTATAGTTGGGGACTTAAAACTCCTCTTTCAGGAATCAATAGAACATGAAAGCAGAATATCAGAAAAGTTACAGAAGACTCCAAAACAGCATTATCAACCAACATGCAAGTATTGAATGTCAATTTTTTCGGTGTTCAAATGTGAGTGACATTTATAGAACACTCTAAACAGCAGCAGAATACATGTCTTCCTCAAGTGCACGTGGACATTCACCAACATAGATCATATTTGGGGCCATAATAGAAATCTCAAGAATTTTAAAGACATAAAAGTCATTCAAAGTCTGTTCTTAGCACATAGCAGAATAAAACTAGAAGAACAGAAAGGTATCTGGAAAATGTCCAAATATTTCAAAGTTAAACATACTTCTAAATAGTCCACGAGTCAAAGAAGAAACATTATAGGAAATTAAAAAATAATTTGAAAGAAAATGGAGATACAGCACACCAAAATATGTGAGAAGCAGCTAAATTAGTGCATACAGGGAAGTTTGTTGCATTAAATGATATAAATAATTAGAAGAATCATTACTACACTTCTGCCTTAACAAACTAGAGGGGGAAAAAGCAAACTAAACTCAAAGCAAACAAAAGGAAGGGGATATTAAAGATTACAGCATAATTCAGTACAATTTGAAACCAAAAATAATGGAGAAAAATCAGTGAACTAAAGGCTTGTTCTTTGAAAAGATCAATAAGAGTTGAAAAAATGAAACAAATTGCTAATATCAGGAATGAAAGACAGGGTGTCACACTCACCCCCACAGATTTGAAAAGGATAATAAAAATACTGCAAACAACTCCATACCTATGAATTTGACAACTTGGATGAATGAGTGAATTTTTTGAAAGACATAAACTACCAAAATTAAGAAATAACCTGAATAGTTATATATCTATTAATGAAATTGAATTTGTGATTAAAAACCTTCCAAAATGGAAACTCCACACCCAGATAATTTCCCAGGTGAAATACTAAACATCTACGGAAGAAATTCTAACGATTCTATACAAACTTTTCCAGAATATAGAAGAGGAGGAACACTTTTCAACTCATTTTATGAGGCCAGCTTTGCCCAGATACCAAAGCCAAAGATACTACAAGAAAACTACAGACTAGTATTCCTCATGGAGTTAGAAACAAAAATCCTCAACAGCATATGGGTGAATTGAATCTAGCAATATGAAAAAAGTATATCACAATAGGGTTCATCTTGGGAATATGAGATGAATTTCCAGTTCATCCTTTGAAAATCAATTACTATAGTTGACTGTAATAAGAGAATAAACATATGACTCTTATCTCAGTAGATGCAGAAAAGCACTTGACAAAAGTCAACATTCATTCATGTTAACAACAAAAAACAAAACAACTCAGCAAACTAGGAATTGAAGGGAACAACCTTTACTAAAGGGCATCTTCAAAAAACCTAGAGCTACATTACAGTTAATGGTGAGATACTGAATTCTTTATCTCTAAGACTGGGAACAATGCAAGGATGTCCTCTCTTACTACTATTATAATAGTCACTATTGTACTGGAATTCCTAGCCAGTGCAATAAGGGAAAAGTACATAAAAGACATAAAGATTGAAAAGGAAGGAATATAACTTTCTATTTGCAGACAACATAATTAAGTAGAAAATGCCAAAGAATCTACAATAAACCTCTTCTGTAGTACAGTTAAATTAATGTGTCATATTCTACATTCTATTTTAGATTCCACCTCCCAGAATTCACATCCTGGTTGAATTCTATTTGTATACAGTAAAATTCACTCTGTTTTTATGCCTTTATTTTGTTCCTTTTTATATATAGGCTGGTTCCATATTTTTGCAATTGCGAATTGTGCTGCTATAAACATGCATGTGCAAGTATCTTTTTCCTATAATGACTTCTTTTCCTCTGAGTAAATACCCAGGAGTGGGATTGCTGGATCAAATGATAGATATACTTTTAGTTCTTTAAGGAATCTTCACACTGTTTTCCATAGTGGTCGTACTAGTTTACATTCCTACCAACAGTATAAAAGTGTTCCCTTTTCACCATATCCATGCCAACATTTATTATTTTTTGATTATGGCTATTCTTGCAGGAGTAAAGTATCATATGGTGGTTATGGTTCGCATTTCCCTGATAATTAGTGATGTTGAGTATTTTTTCATATGTTCGTTGGCCATTTGTATATCTTCTTTTGAGAATTGTCTATTCATGTCCTAGCCCACTTTTTGATGGGATTGTTTTTTTCTTGCTGATTTGTTTGAGTTCCTTGTAGATTCTGAGTATTACTCCTTTGTTGGATGTACAGATAGTGAAGATTTTCTCCCATTCTGTGGGTTGTTTACTTTGCTGATTATTTTGCTGTGCAGAAGCTTTTTAGTTTAATTAAGTCCCATCTGTTTATCTTTGTTTTTGTTTTGTTTGCTTTTCGGTTCTTGGTCATGAAGTTTTTGCCTAAGCCAATGTCTACAAGGGTTTTTTGAATGTTATCTTCTAGAATTTTTATGGTTTCAGGTCTTAGATTTAAGTCTTTGATCCATCTTAAGTTGATTTTTGTATAAGGTGAGAGATGAGGATCCAGTTTCATTCTTCTTTTTTTTTTTTTGAGATGGAGTCTCGCTCTGTCACCCCAGGCTGGAGTGCAGTGGCGTGATCTTGGCTCACTGCAACCTCCGCCTCTCAGGTTCCCGCCATTCTCCTGCCTCAGTCTCCCAAGTAGCTGGAACTACAGGCACCCACCACCACACCTGGATAATTTTTTTGTACTTTTAGTAGAGACAGGTTTCACTGTGTTAGCCAGGATGGTCTTGATCTCCTGACCTCGTGATCCGCCTGCCTTGGCCTCCCAAAGTACTGGGATTACAGGGGTGAGCCACCACACCCGGCCCCAGTTTCATTCTTCTACATATGGCTTGCCAATTATCCCAGCACCATTTGTAAATAGGGTTTCCTTTCCCCACTTTATGTTTTTGTTTGTTTTGTCGAAGATATGTTGACTGTAAGTATTTGGCTTTATTTCTAGGTTTTCTATTCTGTTCCATTGGTCTATATGCCTGTTTTTATACCAGTACCATGCTGTTTTGGTGACTGTGGTCTTATAGTGTAGTTTGAAGTCACATAATGTAATGCCTCCAGATTTGTTCTTTTTGCTTAGTCTTGCTTTGGCTATGTAGGCTCTTTTTTGGTTCCATATGAATTTTAGGATTGTTTTTTCTAGTTCTGTGTAGAATGATGGTGGTACCTTGATGGGAATTGCATCAAATTTGTAGATTGCTTTTGTCAGTATGGTCACTTTCACAATATTGATTCTACCCATCCATGAGCACGGGATATGTTTCCATTTGTTTGTGTTATCTGTGATTTCTTTCAGCAGTGTTTTGTAGTTTTCCTTGTAGAGATCTTTTACCTCCTTGCTTAAGTACATCCCTAAGCATTTTATTTTTTTGGCAGCTATTGTAAAAGGGGTTGAGTTCTTGATTTGATTCTCAGCTTGGTTGCTGTTGGCATACAGCAGGGCTACTGATTTGTGTACATTAATTTTATGTCCTGAAACGGCTGAATTCAATTGCCAGTTCTAGGAGCTTTTGGGATGAATCTTTAGGGTTTTCTAGGTATACAATCATGTCATCATCAGCAGCAACAGTGTGACTTCCTCTTTGCCAATTTGGATGCCCTTTATTTCTTTCTCTTGTGTGATTGCTCTGGCTGGGGAAAAGTACGGATTTAACTCTCTTACTATCAGTACCTCCGATACACATTACTCACACATAAAAACTTTTTATTTGTTCCTCAAGATATAATTATATCACCTTTTAAATTCTTTTAAATTGTTACTTCTTTCTTAAATGCTATTTATTACTGTCTTAAATGTCTCAATACATTAAAATACTTTAGGTGTTTTGTCAGTTTCATAATTTTCCTGCATATATGCTTTCATGACGCTACATGTATTCTCTGATACAGAGCTCCCACATATGCACCCCTGTTTCTATCCACCCTGTGCCCAAGCTCTGCATGATTATTCCAATCATCCTCACACCTATTAAGAACCTTTGTGGTGTGAATATTCTTGGCATTTCTGATAGATTTAATTATCATTCCACTACAGGGTGACCTTTAATCCACCCTGTGTGTGCATGTTTCTGAAACTAAAGACAGGCCTATTTTAATGACTTTTATTCTCTTGCCCAGATCTACTTCTGCAGGCCCCATCCCTTCCCAGAAAGAAGAGGAAATGACTGAGTCCCAGGTAAATATTAAATAGTGTATTTGTTTCTTGCCTTACTCTCCAATGCAATTTAAGGGGATTGCAGTAATTCATACAGTAAATTATAAAGGCCTATGCACATAAAACATATTTTCAGGGGAAATAGAGTTGAATGATTAAAACTAGGGAACAGTTAAAATGTGGGTATTTTATGAAATTCATTCAGAGAGATTAAAGCTGGGCTTCAAATTTAAATTTCCTTTTTACAGGTAAAGAAAACCAGAGCAAAAATTTGTTACATAATTTTCATTGTATGTAACAATAAAAAATCAACATTTTCTAACAGAAATAAGCTTTTCATTGATACCTAGGTCAATGAAAACACTGTAGTGTTACTTCTTGTAGTTGATAAACCTAGCTCTTTTGATGTACTCTTTTGATCAAGGATAAAACAAAGTGTAACTATCAAAATAGCCCAGCATTAGAAACAATGCAAATGAACATTAACAGGAAAAGGAGTAAATTATAGTATTTTACATGGTGAAATACTACTTAACAATAAAAAAGAACAGATGACTGTTACACACAACAACTAACATGGATAGATTACACAAACATAGAATGAAAAAAGCCAGAAACAAAAAAGTATTATCATAGGGTTCCATTCATATAAAGTTGAAAATGGGCAAAACTAATGTATTGTGACAGAAGTCAGAATACTGGTTACCTCTGAGAGGGTATTTACTGTGAAACAGCATGAAGAAATCTGGAGGGCTGAAAATGTTCTATATTTTGATTTACTGGTAGGTACCCATGTCTATAAATGTATACAAATTTATCAGATTTTATGCTTAAGACTAGTCCATTTTACCACATTACTCTATGCATGTCATACATAAATTTATTTATTTATTTATTTACTTATTTATTTATTTTTTGAGATGGAGTCTCTGTTGCCCAAGCTGGAGTGCGATGGCACGATCTCAGCTCACTGCAACCTCCGCCTCCCGAGTTCAAGTGATTCTCTTGCCTCAGCCTCCGTTGTAGCTGGGATTATAGGCACCCACCAGCACGCCTGGCTAATTTTTTTTGTGTGTTTTTGGTACAGATGGGATTTCACCATGTTGGCCAGGCTGGTCTCAAACTCTTGACCTCAAGTGATCCACCTGCCTTGGCCTCCTAAAGTGCTGGGATTATAGGTGTGAGCCACTGTGCCCGGCCCGTAAATTTAAAGAGAGAAAACTAGACTATCTTAAGAAAGAGGTGGGATATGTGTCTTTCAAATGACCCTATGTAATTATCTTTTTCAATTACATATCTTTTTCAATTGCTGCTGATTGAGCCACACTGTAATCATTTCTGGTAAATTCTTAAAATTTTAACCACTAGAATGTGAGCAGAGAATGTGTTTTACTTTGTTTACTGCTGTATCTCCAGCACCTAGAAGATCACCTAGTACACTTGATATTCTGTGAATACTTGTGGTTTTCTTTCAGATTTATCCTACACTCTCAGATACTGAACATATTTTACTTTTTACCCTCAGCTCAAAGCTTTGCTCTTCTGAGATATTCCTTTCTTTGACCGTGGTTTTTTTTGTTTTTTGTTTTTTGGAGTCTCACTTTGTTTCCCAGGGTGGAATGCAGTGAATGCGATCTTGGCTCACTGCAACCTCTGCCTCCCAGATTCAAGGAGTTCTCCTGCCTCAGCCTCCCGAGTAGGTGGGATTACAGGCGTGCACCACCACACCCGGCTAATTTTGTATTTTTAGTAGAGATGGGGTTTCACCATGTTGGCCAGGCTGGTCTCCAACTCCTGACCTCAGGTTATCTGCCCGCCTCGCAAAGGCTGGGATTATATGCGTGAGCCTCTGCGCCCGGTCGACCATGTATTTTTATCTACCAGCTTCTGTATATCTCTAGTTTCTTCCTCAGGCACACTCAGTTAATTTTCAAAATGAACACACCTGTGTAACACAGTGCACACACTCAGTGAATAAATACAGAATTACCCTAGCACTCTAGGATACCTTTTCTATACTTCCCAGTCATCACCCCCACCCCAGGAGTGTTCAACTTTTATCACCATAAATTGTTTCTCCCTGTCTTTTAACTTTATATAATCTGTGTATTCTGTGTCTGGCTTCTTTTGTTTAATATTATGTTTGTGAGATTCATCCATGTTAAATTGTTGCAGCTAGTTGTAGTTCAGTTAATCTCATTGCTGAATATTATTATATTCTCTGATCAACATTTCCATGGATCTTATAAACCATGTCACTTCATTTCTTACCTGGAACTACTCTGGCAACTGCCTACTAATCTCCCTGTATCCACTTCTGACCATCTATTGTCCATTTTCCATAGAACAACCAAAGTGATAATTTAAACCTAAGGTTTTATTATGACTTCTCTGCTTAATACCATCTAGTGTCTTTCCTTTACATGTGGAATAATGTCCCTTACAAAGCCCTTCTTGGTATGCCTTCTGCCCATGTCTTCACCATTATCTTGTGCTACGTTCTCCCTCATTCACTGTGTTTCAGCCTCACTAACCTTACCCCCCTTTGAACAGACCAAGTTTGTCCTGCCCCAGGAACTCTGAACATGCTTTTAAATGTTTCTACCCTAGATATTTATATGACTGGTTCTTTCTCACCATTCAGGTTTCTGCTGAAATGTCATCTTCCTCAAGGTGTTGTCTTTGGTTACTAAATTCAAAGTAGAGTTTCTGATTCATTCCATAACCCATTACCTTTATTGCATTTTCTTAACTTATCAATATCACATTTTACTTCACTTATTCACTTGCTTATGTTTTCATTTCCGTGTCCCCAAAGTAGATTCTAAGCTCCAAGAGGCCCAGAATGTTTCTAAACTCGCTCTGCTATCCCCTGTGAGTTCTGATTGATAAAATGAAAAAACTAATTTTAATGCAGTCTGATTCAAAACTTAGTTCAATCAGCAAATTGTTCTCTTGGCAATTATTTAGTCATTCAGATTCTACTTTGTATCCCTGTTCTCTGTTAAGGTGGTGTTTGAGATAACAGGAAAGATCTTCATAGCTTGGGTATGTGCTGGATGATTTAGCTAGCTCCTTTTTTAGGACATTCAGTGGCTGATGAGTTTATGGTGTATTTCACAGCTCAGTGATGGTCCAAGGACCTCTCTTTATCAACTGGCCTCCTTTGGTTCTTGCTATCTCTGTAGATCTCTCTGAATCTCTGTCATGCTCTAGATGCTTCCTGGGTCCCCTAAACCCCACAGCATGCTTGTAGGAGCATCTTGCCTTCTTTTTTTTTTTTTTTTTTTTTTTTTTAAACACGGTCTTACTCTGTCACCCAGGCTGGAGTGCAGTGGCACAATCTCAGCTCACTGCAACTTCTGCCTGCTGGGCTCTAGCAATCCTCCCTCTTTCAGCTATCCAAGTAGCTGGGAGTACAGGCACGTGCCCCCATGCCTGGCTAATTTAAAAAAACAATTTGTAGAGACAGGGTCCCACTATGTTACCCAGGCTGATCTCGAACTTCTGGGCTCAGGCGATCCTCCTGCCTCTCGGCCTCCCAAAGTGTTGGGATTACAGGCATGAGCCACTATGCCCAGCCTCATCTTGCCTTCTGAAATGACCCTATTTCATCCTACTCAGGGTCTGTGCTACATGGGAACTGAAAGCTACTTAGAAGTTATTCTCTCAGTTTGACATGACACTCTTCCCACTTAACTCACTGCCTCTCTCCCATTTCACACTCATGCCTTGGAGTGTGGGGAGTTCTAGGCACATATTTAACTGCTTGCCTCCCTACCTTTAAGGCCTTTGTTTCCTCTATTCCAGGCCTGTAAGAGGAAGGAGAGGATTTTCCCCTTTCATCATCTCCTCTGTCTTTCCTTTTTCAATAAAGTTAAATGGAGAAAATGTATGAGGCATAAGGAAACATACATTAAAATGTGCTTCAAAACTAGTATACTGCTGAACGTGTTTGGAGCCAGTGAGCGCTGAGTAGAGGCCAAGGCAGCATAAAATAAGGCCATGGAAGGTCTCGAGATATTCTTGGTGATAAAGCGCATTGATAAAGAAGAAAATTAGCCAGCCCATAGAGGAAGAATATCACATTTATTTGTTCTGTTGTTGCCATATTAAGTCTTCATCTACAAGTAAAAGGTTCACTTCTCCAGAAACGTAGGGCAGAGTACCTAAGAAAATGAAGGTAGTTCAGCTGATGATTACTTATGGAGCCTACTGTGTGCTCTGCATTCTGCTTAGTGCTTTATTGGAGCTCTTCATTTTTTCATGTGGATTTTAATTGTTTTTTGTTACTTCCTTGCAGTCTGAATAACTTCCTTCCATGTTTCTTATGAGGCTAGTCTGCTAGCATTGAATTCTTTGTTTTTATTTATTTCACCTTATTTTTTTTTACCTGAAATTCACATACATATTTAAAATTAATCATTCAACAATTCAGTGGTCTTTAGTACATTCACAGTGTTGTATAGCCACCACCTCTATCTGGTTCTGTAACATTTTTATCACCTCAAAATAAAACCCCATACCCATTAAGCATCTGTTCCCCTATCCCTCTCTTACTCCTAGCCCCTGGCAAACACCAATCTGCATTCTGTCTCTGTGGATTTACCTATTCTGGCTATATTATCTATTCTGAATATTTCATATATATACAACAAGAAAATATGTGACCTTTTGTGTCTGGCTTCTTTCACCTAACATAGTCACCTTCATTTTTGAAAGGTAAGTTTCCTAAATATAGGATTCTTTGTTGATAGTTTTTTTTTTAATTTTTAGTTTTTGTGGATACATAGTAGGTGTATACATGTATGAGGTATACATTTATGAGGTACATGAGATATTTTGATACAGGCATACAATGAGTAATAATCACATCAGGGTAAACAGGGTATTTATCCAAGCATTTATCCTTTGTGTTACAAACAATCCAATTTACTCTTTTGGTTATTTTTAAATGTACAAATAAATTATTGTTGACTATAGTTGTCCTGTTGCACTATCAAATATTAGATCTTATTCATTCTAACTATATTTGTATCTATTAACCATCCCCATTTCCCCCACCCACTGTCCTTCCTAGCTGCTGGTAACCATCATTCTGTGCTCTATTTCCATGAGTTCAGTTGTTTTAATTTTTAACTCTCATAAATAAGTGAGAACATGTGAGGTTTGTCGTTCTGTGCCTGGCTTATTTCACTTAACATAATGATCTCCAGTTGCATCCATGTTGTTGCAAATGACAGGCTCTTCTTTTTTATGGCTGAATTTTCTTTATCCATGCATTTCCTGATGGGCACTTAGCTTGATTCCAAATCTTGGCTATTGTGAATAAACAAGGAAGCAGTAAATAAGGGAGTACAGATATCTCTTTAATACACTGATTTCCTTTCTTTTGGGTATATACTTAGCAGTGGGATTGCTGGATTATATGATAGTTCTATTTTACTTTTTTGATGAACCTCCAAACTGTTTTCCATCTGGTTGTACTAATTTACATTCTCACCAACAATGTATGAGGGTTCCCTTTTCTCCACATCCTGGCCAGCATTTGCTATTACCTGTCTTTTGGATAAAAGCCATTCTAAGGCAGGGCATGATGACTCATGCCTGTAATCCCGGCACTCTGGGAGGCCAAGGCGGGTGGATCATCTGAGGTCAGGAGTTCAAGACCAGCCTGGTCAACATGGTGAAACCCCGTCTCTACTAAGAATACGAAAATGAGCCAGGCATGGTGGTGCACACCTCAAATCCCAACTACTCAGGAGGCTGAGGCAGGAGAATCGCTTGAACCCGGGAGGCGGAGGTTTCAGTGAGCCAAGATTGCGCCACTGCACTCCAGCCTGGGCAACAAGAGTGAAACTCCATCACAAACAAACAAAAAAAACCATTTTAATTGGGGTGAGATGATATCTCACTGTAGTTTTGATTTGCATTTATCTGATGATCAGTGATGTTGAACACCTTTTCATATACCTGTTTGCCATTTGTATGTCCTTTGAGAAATGTCTTCAGATCTTTTCCCCCTTTTTAAATCAGGTTATTAGATTTTTTTCATATAGAGTTGTTTGAGCTCCTTATATATTCTAGTTATTAATCCCCTGTCTGATGGACAGTTTACATATATTTTCTCCCATTTTGTGGGTTGCCTCTTCTCTTTGTTGATTGTTTCCTTTGCTGTGCAGAAGCTTTTTAACTTGATATAATCCCATTTGTCCATTTTTGCTTTGGCTACCTGTGCTTATGGGGTATTACTCAAGGAACCTTTGTCCAGTCCATTATCCTAGAGAATTTCCTCAGTGTTTTCTTTTAGTCATTTCATAGTTTGAGGTCTTAGATTTAAGTCTTTAATCCATTTTGACTTGATTTTTGTGTATGGCAAGAGATAGGGGTCTAGTTTCATTCTTCTGCGTATGGATATCCAGTTATTGAAGACATTGTTCTTTCCCCAATGTATTTCTCGGCACCACTGTTGAAAATGAGTTCACTGGAGATGTATGGATTTGTTTCTGGGTTCTCTATTCTGTTCCATTGGTCTATGTGTCTGCTTGTTGTTATTCTTTGTTGTCGCTGTTTGTGACAGGATCTTGCTCTCTTGCTCAGGCTGGAGTGCAGAGGTGTGAACATGGCTTGCTGTAGCCTCAACCTCCTGGGCTTAGGTAATCCTCTTGCCTCAGCTTCCCAAATACCACAGGTGCACACCACCATGCCTAATTTTTTATTTTTTTGTAGAAACAAGGTCTCACTATGTTGCCCAGGACTCAAACTCCCAGGCTCAAGCAGTTCTCCCACCTCAGCCTCCCAAAGTGCTGGGATTACAGGCACAAGCCACCCTTCCTGGCCTATGTGTCTGTTTTTATGTCAGCACCATGCTATTTTGGTTACTGTAGTTTTGTAGTATAATTTGAAGTCAGGCTCCTCCAGTTTTTTCTGTTTGCTCAGGATGGCTTTGCCTATTCTGGGTCTTTTGTGGTTGCATATAAATTTTAGCATTTTTTTCTATTTCTGTGAAGAATGTCATTGGTATTTTGATAACAATTGCATTGACTCTGTAGATTGCTTTAGGTAGTATGAACATTTTAACAATATTGATTCTTCCAACCCATGAGCATGGACTATCTTTCCATTTTTTTTTTGCATCCTCTTCAATTTTTTTCATCAGTTCTTTATAATTTTCATTGTAGAGATCTTTCAATTCTTTGGTTAACTCTTAGGGATTTTATTTTATTTTTAGCTACTGAAAATGGTATTAATTTCTTGATTTTTTTGTCAGATTGTTTGCTGTTGGCATATAGAAATGCTACTGATTTTTCTATGTTGATTTTATATCCCGCAACTTTACTGAATTTGTTTATCAGTTCTGGTAGTTTTTTTTGCTGGAGTCTTCAGGTTTTTTCAAATAGAAGATCACCTGCAAACAAGGATAATTTGACTTTTTCTTTTTTAATTTGGATGCCCTTTACTTCTTTCTCTTATCTGATTTCTCTTGCTAGGATTTCCAGTACTATGTTGAATAACAGTGGTGAAAGCGGGCACCCTTGTTATATTCCAGATCTTAGAGGAAAGGCTTTCTGTTTTTCCCCATTCGGCATACTAGCTGTGAGTCTGTCATAGATGGCTTTTATTATATTGAGGTATGTTCCTTCTGTACTCAGTTTTTGAGGGTTTTTATCATGGAAGGGATGTTGAATTTTATCAAATGCTTTTTCAGCACCAGTTGAAATGATCATATGGTTTTTGTCCTTCATTCTCTTGATCTGATATATCACATTAATTGATTTGCACATGTTTAACCGTCCTTGCATTTCTAAGATAAATCCCACTTGGTCATGATGTATTGTCTTTTTAATGTGTTGCTGAATTCAGTTTGCTAGTATTTTGTTGAGGATTTTTACATCAATGTTCAGCAAGGATATTGGCCTGTAGCTTTCTTTTTTTTTGATGTGTCTTTGTCTGGTTTTCATATCAGCATAATATTGCCCTCCTGGAATGAGTTTGGAAGTATTCCCTCTTCCTCTATTATTTGGAATAGTTTAATTAGGATTGGTATTAGTTCTTCTTTAATTGTTCAGTAAAATTCAGCAGTGAAGCCATTGGGTTCTGAGCTTTTCTTTGCTTGGAGACTTTTTATTACAGCTTCAATCTCATTACCTGCTATTAGTCTGTTCAGGTTTTGGATTTCTTCATGGTTCAATCTTGGTAGGTTGTATTTTCTAGGAATTTATCTATTTCTTCTAGGTTTTCTAATTTATTGGCATATAGTTGCTCATAGTAGCTTCTAATGATCCTTTGAATTTCTCCAGTATTGATTATAATGTCTCTTTTTTCATCTCTGATTTTACTTATTTGGGTCTTCTCTTTTTTTCTTAGTCTAGCTAAAAGTTTGCTGATTTCATGTTTTTAAAAAACTGATTTTTTTATTTTGTTAATCTTTTGTATCATTTTCTTCATTTCATTTATTTCTGCTCTGATCTTTATTATTTATTTTCTTCTAATAATTTTGAGTTTGGTTTGCTCTTTTCTAGTTCTTTTAAGATGCATCATTAAATTGTTTATTTGAAGTTTTTCTTCTTGTTTGATGTAGGTGCTTATAGCTATAAACTTTCCTTTTAGTACTGCTTTTGCCATATCCCATGGGTTTTGATGTGTTGTGTTTCCATTATCATTTATTTCAAGAAATTTTTAAATTTTCTTCTTAATTTCTTCATTGACCCAGTGATCATTCAGGAGCATGTTGTTTAATTTCCGTGTGTTTGTATAGTTTCCAAAATTCCTCCTTATTGATTTCTAGTTTTATTCCATTGTGGTTAGAGAAGATATCTTACATAATTTTAATTTTTTGAATGTTTTAAGACTTGTTTATGGCCTCACATGGTCTATCCTTGAGAGTGATCCATGTGCTGAGGAGAAGGATGCACATTCTGCAGCCATTGGATGAAATGGTCTGTATGTATCTATTACGTCCATTTGATCTGTAGTGCAAATTAAGTCTGATAGTTCTTTGTTGATTTCTATCTGGATAATCTGTCCAGTGCTGAAAGTAGAATGTTGAAATCTCCAGCAATTATTCTATTGGGTCTATCTCTCTCTTTTACTGTAATAATATTTGCTTTATATATCTGGGTGCTCCAACGTTGGGTGCATACGTGTTGACAATTATTATATCCTCTTGCTGAATTGACCCTTTATCATCATGTAATGACCTTGTTTGTCTCTTTTTATAGTTTTTGTTTTGAAGTCTATTTTGTCTATAGCTAGTCCAGCTCTTTCTTGGTTTCCGTTTGCATGAATATATTTTTCCATTTATTTATTTTCAGTCTATGTGTGTCTTTATAGATGAAGTGTGTTTCTTGTAGGCAATGGATTTTTGGGTCTTGTTTTTTGTTTGTTTGTTTGTTTTTATAATATAGTCAGCCACTCTGTCTTTTGATTGGAGAGCTTTACATTCAAATGTTAGTCCATTTACATTCAATGTTATTATTCATAAGTAAGGACTTAGTCCTGCTATTTCATTATTTCCAGGTTGTTTTGTGGTCTTCTTTTCCTCCTTTCCTGCCTTCCTGTCTTCCTTTTTGGGAAGGTGGTTGTCTCTAGTGGTATGTTTTAATTTCTTGCATTTTACTTTTTGTGTATCTGTTGTATGTATTTTGATTTGAGGTTGCCATGAGGCTTGCAAATACTATAACCTATTATTTTAAACTGATGACAAATTAACACTGATTGCATAAACAAACAGGCCAAGAGAAAGTTAGTACTCTACACTTTAACTTTGTCCCCCTGCTTTTTTAGCTTTTTGCTGTTTTTACTTTTTATTTTATTTATGTATTTATTTTTGAGATGGAGTCTCGCTGTGACCAGGCTGGAGCGTAGTGGCGTGATCTCAGCTCAGTGCAACCTCCGCCTCCCGGGTTCAAGCGATTCTCCTGCCTCAGCTTCACACGTGTCCGTGTGAAGAGACCACCAAACAGGCTTTGTGTGAGCAGCAAGGCTGTTTATTTCACCTGGGTGCAGGCGGGCTGAGTCCAAAAAGAGTCAGCAAAGGGTGGTGGGATTATCATTAGTTCTTATAAGTTTTGGGCTAGGCGGTGGAGTTAGGAGCAATGTTTTGCGGGCAGTGGGTGGATCTCACCAAGTACATTCTCAAGGGTGGGGAGAATTACAAAGAACCTTCTTAAGGGTAGGGGAGATTACAAAGTACATTGATCAGTTAGGGTGGGACAGAAACAAATCACAATGGTGGAATGTCATCAGTTAAGGCTATTTTCACTTCTTTTGTGGATCTTCAATTGCTTCAGGCCATCTGGATGTATACATGCAGGTCACAGGGGATATGATGGCTTAGCTTGGGCTCAGAGGCCTGACACCAAGTAGCTGGGACTACAGGCTTGCGCCACCCCACGCCCAGCTAATTTTTTTGAATTTTTCGTAGAGAGAGGTTTTCACCATGTTGGTCATGATGGTGTGGATCTCCTGACCTTGTGATCTGCCCACCTCGGCCTCCCAAGGGGTTGGGATTACAGGTGTGAGCCACCGTGCCCGACCTGCTGTTTTTATTTATATTTTATTGTACTGTGTCTTGAAACATTGTTTTAGTTATTGATTTATTTATATTGATTCATCTTCTCATCTTTCCTTTTTTTTTGAGACGGAGTCTCGCTCTGTCACCAGGCTGGAGTGCAGTGGCACAATCTCAGCTCACTGCAACCTCTGCCTCCCAGGTTCAAGCGATTCTCCTGCCTCAGCCTCCTGAGTAGCTGAGACTACAGGCATGTGCCACCATGCCCAGCTAATTTTTGTATTTTTAGTAGAGATGGCGTTTCACAGTGTTGGCCAAAATTGTCTCTATCTGTTGACCTTATGATCTGCCCGCCTCAGCCTCCCAAAGTGGTAGGATTACAGGTGTGAGCCACTGTGCCCAGCCCATCTTCTCATCCTTCTATTCAAGATATGAGTAGTTTACACACCACAATTACAGTGTTCTAACATTCTGGATTTTCTGTGTACTTTCTATTGCCAGTGAATTTTGTACTTTCACATGATTTCTTATTGTTCATTAATGTCCTTTTTTCAGGTTGAAGGACTCTCTTTAGCATTTTTTTGTAGGACAGGTCTGATGTTGATGAAATCTCTCAGCTGTTGTTTGTCTGGGAAAGCCTTTATTTCTCCTTCATGTTTGAAGGTTATTTTCACCAGATATACTATTCTAGCATAAAAGTTTTTTTCCTTCAGCACTGTAAATATGTCGTGCCACTCTTTCCTGGCATGTAAAATTTCCACTGAAAAGTCTGCTGCCAGACATATTGGAGCTTCCATTGGTATGTTGTGTCTTTTCTCTTGCTGTGTTTAAATGGATCCTTTCTTTATCATTGACCTTTAGGAGTTTGATTATTAAGTGTCTTGAAGTAGTCTTATTTGGTTTAAATCTACTTGGTGTTCTATAACCTTCTTGTACTTGAATATCAATATCTTTCTCTAGGTTTGGGAAGTTCTCTGTTGTTATCCCATCGAATAAACTTTCTACCCCTGTCTCTCTATCTCCTCTTTAAGGCCAATAAGTCTTAGATTTGCCCATTTGAAGCTATTTTCTAGATCTTACAGGCATGCTTCATTCTTTCTTACTCATTTTTCTTTTGTCTCCTCTGACTGTGTATTTTGAAATAGCCTATCTTAAAGCTCACTAATTCTTTCCTCTGCTTGATCAGTTCTGCTGTTCAGTGACTGATGTGGCTGCGGGGTGGTGGCTCATGCCTACAATCCTAGCATTTTGGGAGGCCAAAGCATAAGGATCACTTGAGCCCAGGAGTTTGAGACCAGCTTGGGCAACATAGTGAGACTACCATCTCTACAAAAACATTAAAAACTTAGTTGGGTATGGTGGCATGCATCTGTGGTCCCTGCTGTTTGGGAGGCTGAGGTAGAAGGATCACTTGAGCCTGGCAGGTTGAGGCTGCAGTGAGCCATGATCACACCACTGCATTCCAGCCTGGATTACAGAGACTCTGTCTCAAAAAAAAAAAGACTGATGCATTCTTTAGTTTGTCCATTGCATTTTTCAGCTCCAGAATTTCAGCTCTATTCTTTTTAATTATTTCAGTCTCTTCGTTAAATTTATCTGATAGCATTCTAAATTCTTTCTGTGTATTATCTTGAATTTCATTGAGTTTCCTGAAAACAGCTATTCTGAATTCTCTATCTGAAAGGTCACAGATTTCTGTGTCTCCAGGATTGGTCCCTGGTACTGAGTTCAATTTGGTGAAGTCATGTTTTCCTAGATGGTCTTAATGCCTGTTATTGTTTGTTGATGTCTGGGCAGTGAAGAGTTAGGTATTTATTGCAGTCTTTGCAGCCTGAGCTTGTTTATACCTGCCCTTTTTGGCAAGGCTTTCCAGGTATTTGAAGGGACTTGGGTGTTGTGATCTAAGTTTTTGGTCACTGCAACCATATCTGCATCAGGGGGCATGCCAAGCCCAGTAACACTGTGGCTCTTACAGAATCATAGAGGTACCACCTTGATGGTCCTAGATAAGATCCAGAAGAATTCTCTGGAAGAATTCTCTGGATTACCAGGTAGAGACTCTTGTTGTCTTACTTTCTCCCAGAGTCTTTCTGTGCTGAGCTGCCTGGAGCTAGGGGAGGGGTGACACAAGCACCCCTGTGGCCACCACCACTGGGACTGCGCTGGGTCAGACGAAGCCAGCACAGCACTGAGTCTCACCCAAGGCTCACAGTAACCACTGCCTGGCTATCACCTGTGTTCACTGAAGGCCCTATCGCTCTACGGTCAGCAGGTGGCAAAGCCAGCCAGTCTTGTATCCTTCCCTTTAGAGTAGCAAGGTCCCCCCAGCCACGGGCAGGTCTAGAGATGCCATCCAGGAGCCAGGGCCTAGAGTCAGAAACCTTAGGAATCTACTTGGTACTCTATTCTACGGTGGCTGGACTGGCAACCAAGCCACATGGCAAAGTCCTTCCCACTCTTCCCTCCCCTCTCCATAGGCAGAGGAATTTCTCCCTGTGGCTACCACTGACCCAGGCCCATGGCAAGTATGGCCTGGCTACCGCCAATGTTCATTCCAGGCCCAAGGGCTCTTCAGTCAGCTTGTGGTGAATGTTGCCAGGCCTGGGATTCTCCCTTCAGGCAGCAAGCTCCCCTTTGGCCCAGGGCAGGTCCAGAAATGCCATCCAAGAGGCAAGGCCTGGAATTGGGGACCCCAAGAACCCACTTGGTGCTGTACCACTGTGGCCAAGTTGGTACCTAAGCTGCAAGACAAAGTTCCCTGTACTTTGCCCTCTCCTTTTCTCAAGCAGGAGTCTCTCCCTGTAGCCACCACGCGGGAAATGTGCTGGGTCACACCTGAAGCCAGCATGTCTCTGAGTCTCACCCAAGGCCCATGGTGAGTACTACCTGGCTACCACTGCTGACTGTTCAGGGCTCAAGGGCTCTTTAGTCAGTAGGTGATAAATGCTGCGAAGACTGAGTTCTTCCTCTCAAGGCAACGGGTTGCCTTCTGGTCCAGGGTGTGTCTAGAAGTTGCATCCAGGAGCTAGCGCATGGAATGGGGGCCTCTGCCTGGTGCCCTATCATACTGTGGCTGAGCTGGTGTCCAAGGTGCAAGACAGAGTCCTCTTTACTCTTCCCTCTCCTCTTCTCAAGTGGAAGGAAGGGGTCTCTCCTGGAGCTGCGAGCTGCACTACCTCGGGTTAGGGAAAGGGTGGCACAGGCACTCCCTTGGCTACCCTGGCTGGTGTCTCACTGGGTCCCATGCCCCCCTAGTCCACTGGCTCCAAGCCCAGCACAGCACCAGGACTTGCCCAGGAATTGCAATTCCTGTGGCCTAGACTGCCTTTCAAGTTCACTTAGGATCCTAGAGCCCTTTAGCCCATGGTGGTGAGGCTTGCCAGAATTCAGGTTTCTACTGCTACAATGGACAATTCCCCTAGACTGTCTGGGGCTGGTCTAAATACTTCTGGTGTGGGCACCAACTGAGTTCTCCCTGGTGTTGCCTTGTGCTGTGACAGGGCATCACTGAGTTCCAATGAAAAGTCCTGCAATCACTCTGGTCTCCCTCCTCCAGGTGCATAGATTCTCTCTCAGCACCATATGGCAACTGCCAGAGGATAGGGGAGGGATGGCGTTAGCAATTCACGACTGTCTTTCCTGCCCTCCTCAGTGCCTCTTTCAGTGATGTGAAGTTAAAACCAGATACTGTGATTGCTGACCTGATTTTTGGTTATGATGAAGGTGCTTTTTTGTGTGGATAGTTGTTCAATTTGGTGTTCCTGTGGGGAGTATGATTGGTGGAGGCTTCTACTGGGCCCTCTTTCCCTGCTTCCTCTCTGGTAGTTTTTTTTTCTTTCAGAACTTCGAATATGTTGTCCCATTGCTATTTGTCCTCCATTGTGTTTGATGAGAAGTCAGCTATTAGTTTTATTGTGGTTGGTGAAGATAATGAATTATTTTCCCTTGCTGTTTTCAAGATTTTCTCTTTATTTTTATTTTCAACATTTTGACTATGATGTGTTTAGGTGTGTACCTTGTTGCGTTTATCCTACTTGGAATTCATTGAGCTTGAATGTATACATTAGTGTTTTTCATCAAATGTGGGAAGTTTTCAGCCATTATTTCTTTGAATATTTTTCTGTCCTTTTCTCTCTCCTCTCTAACTTATACTTAAATTATGCATATGTTGATGCACTTATTGCTCTAGCTCACATTTATGAGTCTATATTCTTTTTTTTTTTTGGGATAGGGTCTCACTCTGTCACCCAGGCTGGAGTGCAGTGGCACAATTATAGCTCACTGTAACCTTGAACTCTTGGGCTAAATCAATCCTCCCACCAATGTCTCCTGAGTGGCTAGGACTATAGGCATGTGCCACCACACCTAGCTGATTTCTTAAATTTTTTGGTAGAGATAGGGTCTCATCATCTTGCCCAGGCTGATCTTGAACTCCTAGCCTCAAGTGATCCTCCCACCTTGGCCTCCCAAAGCACTGGGATTACAGGCATGAGCCACTGTGTCCAGCTCGTATTCATTTTTCTTCATCCTTTTTTCTGTCTCTTCTTCAAATTGGATCATTTTTATTGATCTGTCTTCAAGTTTACTAATATTTTTTTCTGCCAACTCAGACCATCCTGAAACTGTGAGAAAGTCTCAGCCAGGCCAAAGGGGAGTTGCTGACCAAAGCTTTCCCACTAGAGGAAAACCATATCAAGTGTAATAGTCCAGACTTTAATAGCCTCACTATGCTGAGCCTGTGGCTGGAAGCAGTGTTGGGGTATCATGACCTCAGCATGAAAGTGGAGCAGCTGGAGGCTGTTTGCCAACTATGCTTCTCACAGTGGATTCCCTTAAAGAGAATTTGAGCACCATCCCTTCATAGCTGCCAAAGGATGGCCAGATCTGGCATGAACATATTAATCTGTTAGTATTACACTTGACTGCCTGTGATAGAAAGCCCAGATAACCTTTGCTTAAACAAGATATAAGTTTATTTGTCTCTCATATTGAAGTTCAAGGCTGGTCCTGTAGCTCCAAAGGGCAGAGAACAAAACTCTTTCTCCTTCATTGCTCTGCCATTCTCGGTTGTTGGCTTCTGCCTCATTATCTCAAATGGCTGTATTTGCTCTCGACTCTGGTAAGTCTCATTGACCTACCAGTCTACAGGAAGGTAGAAGCTTAGGAGAAATGGTATACCTCATGCCTTTATGCTCACTTATCAGCAGTTGCATGCAGTCCTTTCATTTCACTGTGCAGAACATTATCATATAAACATATTAATACTTATTTCAGCAGACCATATGCCTGGCCAGAAATTGGGAAGACAGAATAAATATTGGAATAGAAGAATAACAGTGGGTGCTACAGTATTGCACTGTTGGGATTTTCTTCTTTTTTTTAAGATCAGTCTTAGGCTTATGTTTCCCTTTAACCTATTCATTTCATTATGAATTTAAAAATTTCAGGCTGGGTGTGGTGGCTCACACCTGTAATCCCAGCACTTTGGGAGGCCGAGGCAGGCAGATCATTTGAGGTCAGGAGTTAGAGACCAGCTTGGCCAACATGGGGACACCCCGTCTCTACTGAAAATACAAAAATTAGCTGGGTTTGGTGGCGCACGCCTGTAGTCCCACCTATTTGGGAGACTGAGGCAGGAGAATCACTTGAATCCAGGAGACGGAGGTTGTAGAGAGCCAACATCACGCCACACTGCACTCCAGCCTGGGCAACAGGGCGAGACTCTATCTCAAAAAAAAAAAAAAAAATTCAACTGCAGATATATACTACTTTAAATATCAATTAGTTTTAATGGTTTTTCCTAATTTGGGTTGTTTATTTTTCTTCCTTAAACTTACTAAACATTTGCCTAATTCATTCTTCTTAAACTATCAACTTTTTTTTTTTTTTTAAGAGACAGGGTCTTGTTCTATTGCCCAGGCTGCTGGAGTGCAGTGGTGAGATCATGGCTCACTGCAGCCTCAAACTCCCAGGGTTAAGCAGTCTTCCCACCTCAGCCTCCCAAGTAGCTGGGACTATAGCCACGCACCACCATACATGGCATTCATTCATTCATTCATTCGTTCATTTACTGTGGAGATGAGGTTTTGCTATGTTGCCCAGACTGGCCTTGAACGAGCCTCAAGCAGTTCTCCCACCTCGGCTTCCCAAAGTGGTAGAGTTACAGGCGTGAGCCACCGCACCTAGCTCCAGCTTTTAAATATGGAGATTTATGTATATGTAAGTTCTACATTTTTCACTTTAAATTGTTTCTGTTTTTGCATTTACTAAATTCTTTTTCCCAAGTATTTTCTTCAAATGTATTTTAATGATTTCTTTTGGGATTCTCTCACTCTTGAGCTAGGGGCAATTAGGATTTTCTTGTAAAATCTGTGGTGCCGATTTTTAAAATTTATTTACTAGTTTAATGATATGACCTCCTGAAGAAAATACAACTTCTTGAGGAAAAAGTCTGCAGCTGAGGTAGTCCCAGCAAAAGTGCATCTTATGTGCTCATGTTCTTCCCTGTAATTGGTGAAACTATTATACCAGGGCCAGATTTTCACATCATGCTTTCTCCTCAGTTCCGCTTCCTCACCAAATGCTTTATCCGAGCTTATTTGGATCTTCCTCCCAGATGAGGGGAAATATTAAAAACCCCTGGATTTCAGGGTTTTTTTCCTCTGACACTTTGTCTTTTGCTTCTTGAACATGTTTATTGCAAACATCATGATTTTCAGCAGGAAGGGCTTTCAGGAGCTGATCTCCCATCAGTACCACAGCTTTCTCTGAGCCCTTAGTGTTAATGGATGTTCATGCTCATAAGCTCCTTTTAGGACCTAGAAACAAATTCTTAGATACATTGTGAACTAGCTATTGGAGACTTTCTTTTTTCTCACCTACCAGTCTCTGGTAGAAATTCCTGAAACAGTAGGAAATATGGATTGCTCCCTTTTTTCCAGGCTGAGTGCTATTTAAGATTTTTTCTTATGTTCATATACATTTGGGCATTTCCGTTTTGAACTAGGAAGAGTGCATTAGATTTCTATATTCAAATCACATTGCCTTTAAGAAGTTCACCAGTTTTTTTGAAATTCATTCAATAGCTTTTTTTTTTGAGACAGGGCCTTGCACTGCCGCCCAGGCTGGAGTGTAGTGGTGCAATCACGACTCACTGCAACCTCCACCTCCCAGGCTCAAGCAATCCTCCTACCTCAGCCTCCCGAGTAGCTGGGACTACAGATGCACACCACCACACCTGGCTAATTTTTGTATTTTTTGTACAGACAGGGTTTCGCCACATTGCCCAGGCCCGTCTCAAACTCCTAGGCTCAAGGGATTTTCACGTCTCAGTCTCCTAAAGTGCTGGGATTACAGGCATGAGCCATGTAATGCCCAGCCATTCTATAGCTTTTTAAATACACAGTTTCAGTTATAATTCTATTTCTGACCATTAAAAAACAAATGGTCATCAGGGCATGTGTTTTTTCATGGTTGTCTCTGAGATTCTATCTGTGGCCCCTTTTCCAGTACATGTAAAGTCTTTGAGCAATCAGATCCCATTTTCATGGCTGCAGACACATACTACAGGCTGATGACCCATAAATCTTCATTTCCAGTGTGGATTTCTCCTGATCTCATGAACAATATGTCCAACTGCTAAATCAGTGGCTATCTCCAATTGCATTTCCCGCCATACCACAGATTTCACCTATCATTCTGTCCCCTGCTTCTGCTTCCATCTAAGCCTTGCTTTCATTTTTTCCTGCCTTTGGTATCTTGTGAGATCTCAAACCACTTAACTTGGTTAAAGTTTTATTTTTCTGTTTCTTTCACACTCAATATAAATTGGTACCTAACATCTCCCTTTTAACTCATAGTAGATATTAAAGACATGTGCTTGCTAAATCAGTGAATGAACATAAATGACAGGATGCTGCTAATATGATGGGCTTTTTTAATAACCTCTGATTAATATCAGAACAAGGTTCAATATATTTTGTTTACAATCACCCAAATGGATGACTTCAGATTGAGTGGGAGTGTGTTGTTACAGGGAACAGTAACATTCAAAGATGTGGCTATCGACTTCACCCAGGAGGAGTGGAAGAGATTGGATCCTGCTCAGAGAAACCTGTACCGGAACGTGATGCTAGAAAACTATAACAACTTAATCACAGTAGGTAAGAGTAATTTACTATATAATTCAAACTCTGGAAAGAAAGTACCTTTTTTTCTCCCAGTGTTTCTGGAATACATGGGCCTTTTAAATATTAGAGTGAGCTTGGCCTTGGGATGCTTTTGCTCGTGTGGATGTCCGTGCTGCAGTTTTCAGAGCAAAAGGGGACAGCATCCCCGAAGCCACATTTTCTTGTCCTTTACAAAGCCTGGTTTTCCTGGGCCAGCCTCAATTTTTGGGTGGTTCTTTTTTCCTAGTATGTATGCCAAAATCTATGTAACTTCCCTTTGACAGGCTATCCATTCACCAAACCTGATGTGATTTTCAAATTGGAGCAAGAAGAAGAACCATGGGTGATGGAGGAAGAAGTGTTAAGGAGACACTGGCAAGGTTAGTGGAAGGGAACCAGACAGGTGAGGAGAGGTCAGGGCCCTGTTAATGATTAATCAGTGAATGGTTGATCCCTCTAAAATATTCTTCAAAGGTATTTTCAGAGGTTGGCATGGTGGTTCATACCTATAGTCCCAGCACTTCGGGAAGCCAAGGTGGAAGGATTGCTTGAGTCCAGGAGTTTGGGACCAGCCTGGGCAACATAGTGAGACCTCATCTCTTAAAAAAAAAGAGAAAAGAAAAATTAGGCCTGGCGCAGTGGCTTGCACCTGTAATCCCAGCACTTTGGGAGGCCGAGGTGGGTGGATCATGAGGTCAGGAGATCACAACCATCCTGGCTAACACAGTGAAACCCCATCTCTACTAAAAATACAAAAAATTAGCTTGGCGTGGTGGCACGCGCCTATAATCCCAGCTATTCGGGAGGCTGAGGCAGGAGAATTGCTTGAACCCGGGAGGCGGAGGTTGCAGTGAGCCAAGATTGCACCACTGCACTCCAGCCTGGGCGACAGAGTGAGACTCTGTCAAAAAAAAAAAAAATTAGCCACGTGTGGTGGCATACACTTGTGATCCCAGCTGCTTGGAAGGCTGAGGTGGGAGGATCACTTGAGCCTAGGAGGTTGAGGCTACAGTAAGCCATGATCACAGCACTGCACTCTAGCCTAGGCAACGGAGTGAGACCCTGTCTCAAAAAATATATATTTTTTTTCAGAAAGCATGTAGACCTTTTTTTTGTGTGTGTGTGTGTGTGTAACAGAGTCTCACTCTTGTCACCAGGCTGGAGTACAGTGGCACGATCTCGGCTCACTGCAACCCCCACCTCCCGGGTTCAAGTGATTTTCCTGCCTCAGCCTCCTGGTAGCTGGGACTACAGGCGCGTGCCACCACACCCTGCTAATTTTTTGTATTTTTAGTAAAGACAGGGTTTCACCATGTTAGCCAGGATGGTCTTGATCTCCTGACCTTATGATCTGCCCGCCTTGGCCTCCCAAAGTGTTGGGATTACAGATGTGAGCCACCATGCCCAGCTTTTTTTTTTTTTTGAGACAGAGTCTCACTCTGTCACCCAGGCTGGAGTGCAGTGGCGCAATCTTGGCTCACTGCAACCTCTGGCTCCTGGGTTGAAACGATTCTCATGCCTCAGCCTCCTGAGTAGCTGGGACTATAGGCATGCGCCACCACGCCTGGCTAATTTTTTGGTATTTTTAGTAGGGATGGGGTTTCACTATGTTGGCCAGGCTCGTCTTGAACTCCTGACCTCAAGTGATCCGCCCACCTTGGCCTCCCAAAGTGCTGAGATTACAGGCGTGAGCCACCGTGCCTGGCCTGACGTACACTTTTGTAGTACAAAAGTGACCATTGATGTAAACTCTTTTATAAACCTAAGATGTCATTTCTAGATACCATTCTTAATTTCTTTCCTCAGAACTTAGAGATCTGGTTGGGTTTCTTACCTGTGTGCTAGATACCAACCTTTCCTAATAAGTTTCCAGCCTGACTTTGATAATCATTCTATTATTAGCATCTTCAGTGAAGCAGAATTAGAAGTAGAGCCGGAAGATGTGACTGAATTGCTGCACTCTCGTGATTGCAGAGATAAGGATTACTTCTTATGGGTGAACAAAGAAAGTCATTTCTTTAGGCTCTACTCCTGGTGAAGATGCTGTGCACATTGTGGAAATCAATGATTTAGAATATTCCATAAATATAATTGATAAAGCAGTGGTAGGATTTGAGAGGAGTGACTACAATTTTGAAAGAAGTCCTACTGTGGGTAAAGTACTATCAAACAACATCACATGCTACAGAGAAACTTTTTTTTGAAAGAAAAGCCAATCAATGTGACTCTTCATTGTTATCTTAAGAAATTGGGGCTGGGCGCAGTGGCTCACGCCTGTAATCCCAGCACTTTGGGAGGCCGAGGTGGGCAGATCACAAGGTCAGGAGTTCAAGACTAGCCTGGTCAACACAGTGAAACCCCGTCTCTACTAAAAATACAAAAAAAATTAGCCTGGTGTGGTGGCACGCTCCTGTAATCCCAGCTACTCAGGAGGCTGAGGCAGGAGAATCGCTTGAACCTGGTAGGCAGAGGTTGCAGTGAACCTGGTAGGCAGAGGTTGCAGTGAACAGAGATCGAGCCACTGCACTCCAGCCTGGGCCACAGAGGGAGACTCCATCTCAAAAAAAAAAAAAAAAAAAGGAGAAGAAAAAAATTGCTACAGCCACCCCAACTTTCTGCAATCCCCCCCTTGATTAGTCAGCAGCCATCAACATTGAGGAAGACACCTATCAGCAAAAAGATTATGACTCACTGAAGGTTCAGATGATTGTTAGCATTTTTTAGCAATATTTTTAAATTAAGGTGTAGTACATTTTTTAGACATGATGCTATTATATACATAATAGACTATAGTATATAGTATTAAATTTTTTTTTTTTTTGTCTTGAGATGGAGTCTCTCTTAGTCACCCAGGCTGGAGTGCAGTGGCATGATCTCGGCTCACTGCAGCCTCCACCTCCGAGGTTCAAATGATTCTCCTGCCTTAGCCTCCCAGTAGCTGGGGTTACAGGCACCTGCCACCACGCCTGGCTAATTTTTTTGAATTTTTAGTAGAGACAGGGTTTCACCATATTGGCCAGGCTGATCTTGAACCCCTGACCTCAAATGATTCACCCACCTCGGCCTCCCAAAGTGCTGGGATTACAGGCGTGAGCCACCGCACCTAGCCAACATAACTTTTATATGCACTGGGAAACCAAAAAAGTTGTGTGACATGCTTTCTTGTGGTGGTGTGGAACTGAACCCACAGTATCTCTGAAGTATGCATATGTTTCTATTTTGAATTACTGATTTGTAGATTTTATTATCTTTTTGTATATTCATTGTAATACATTTAGTCAAGATTATCATTTATGTAAACTATCAGTAAACAGACAACCTACAGAATGGGAGAAAATATTTGCAAACTATGCATCTGACACAGGCCTAATATCCAGCATCTATAAGGAACTTAAATTTACAAGAAAAAAACAGCCCTATTAAAAGGACATGAACACTTTTCAAGACAAATATGGCCAAGAAGCTTATGAAAGAAAGTTCAGTATCACTGATTGTTAGAGAAATCCAAATCACCATGATGAGATACCATCTCACACCAGTTATAATGGCCATTATTAAAAAGTCAAAAAATAACAGATGCTGGCAGAGAGGAGAAAAATTTCCATTTTCCTGTTGGAAGTAAGCAGCAATAGGGAACTGAATATCTCAGCCTTGTTAAGTATGTAAACTTTTGCTTGTTCTCCTTGTTTGGGCCAGTTTATTTTCCCTGTAGTCTTCTGCCTGGTGTCCCTGACTCTAGAGTCTGTCTGGTTCCATTTCTCCAGAAGCAGAGAGTGGTCTCCCATCTTCTCTAGGAAGTGGTAGGTGCCTCATTGCACAGTGCAGGCAATTGTTTGCCTTATAGACTTCCATTCAATTCTGTTATTTTTTAGGGCCCCTGTTCATTTTCACCTTTCACGGTGCATGATTTCTCTAATTTCTCAGCCTTTCTTTAGTTATATAGTAGGAACTTGCTTTTTGACATCTTCGTCTGCAGGCACATGGGTTTTAGCGTTCTCAGTTCTTCTGTTAGATAATAGTCCTTTCACTTCTTCCACCTGCTAAAATTATGTTTACATCTATCATCCATTGTTATCTGTTATGGTCTTTGTCTTCGCTGGTTTATGCCTTTTAAATGATACCATATTAGTGCACTTTTGGATAGAATCTGAGCTAAACTCATGTATTTATTATACCATATTTAACCTCAACTTCTTACTATTTTTTTTCCCTCTGCTCACTATATTTGCCCCTATACAGTTAACCTAGGTGGGCCCCTCCAGTTTTATGTTCCAATTCTGTCATCCGGTTTTTAACCTTCGTATTGGTTCTTCTCATTTTATTGATTATTGCAGTGTTCAGAACAATTTTATTTGTTTACACTGGATATATAACACATACTCATAGAACAGAACTTTTATTTTATTTTATTTTATTATTATTATTTTTTATTTATTTATTTATATTTTTGAGACGGAGTCTCACTCTGTTACCCAGGCTGGAGTACAGTGGTGTGATCTTGGCTCACTGCAACCTCCGCCTCCCAGGTTCAAGCGATTCTCCTGCCTCAGCCTCCTGAGTAGCTGGGACTACAGGCACATGCCACCACGCCCAGCTAATTTTTGTGTTTTTAGTAGAGACGGGGTTTCACTATGTTGGCCAGGCTAGTCTCGAACTCCTGACCTTGTGATCCACCTGCCTCAACCTGCTGGGATTACAGGTGTGTGCCATCGCACCCTGCCAGAACAGAACTTTTAAAGTACAAAAGGATATATGTTGAAAAGTAATTCTTCTCTTACACATTTTTCACTTCTATAGTGGCAGCCCCCAGTATCATTTTCCTTTGAGCTATTCTATTTTCAAACATTTTTATTGAAACTGCTTTAAACTGATATATTAACTTATGAATGTCATCTTTATGCTATTGAATTTTCTTGTCTAAAATGCTTTAATGCGTTTTTCTTAGTTTCCTAGGGCTGCTGAAACAAAGTACCACAAACTGGGTAACTTAGAAATAACAGGAATTGGCCACGCATGGTGGCCCACGCCCGTAATCCCAGCACTTTTAGAGGCCGAGGCGGGTGGATCACCTGAGCTCAGGAGTTTGAGACCACCCAGGGCAACATGGTGAAACCCCATCTCTACTAAAAATACAAAAAAATTAACCAGGTGTGGTGGCACAGGCCTCTAGTCCCAGCTGCTTGGGAGGCTGAAGTAGGAGAATCGCTTGAGCCCCAGAGTCGAAGCTTGCAGTGAACCGAGGTCGCGCCACTGCACTCCAGCTTGGGCTACAAAGTGAGACTCAGTCTCTAAAAAATAAAAAAAAAAAAAACTATTCTCACAGTTCTGGAGGCCAAAAATCTAAAATCAAGGTGTCAGTAGGGCCATACTCCCTCTGAAACCTGTAGGGAAGGATTCTTCCTTTCCTCTTTCAGCTTCTGGTATCCCCAGACATTCCTTGGTTTGTGGCAGCGTAACTCTACTCTGTCTCTCCATCTTCGCATGGCATTTCTTCCGTGTCTCTTGTCTCTTCATGTAGCATTCTTTTTGTAAGAACACGAGTTGTATTGCATTGGGGCTTCTCTTATTCCAGTTTGACCTCATCTTAACTAATTTCATCTTCAATGACCCTATTTCTAAATGAAGCCTCATTCTGAGGCACTAGGAGTTAGGACTTCAATTCAATCCATAACACAATTCAATCCATAACACCATTCCTTTTATTCAAGTCTGTGTGTTTATTTTAAACTTTTCATCATATGGTTTTTGGAGATTTTTTATTTTTATATATTTTTCATACTTTTTGTTGTCATTGTAAATGTAGTTTTAAATTCTATAATTTCTAAATATAGTCAGCCCTTTCTATCCATGCTTTCTGCAACTACAGATTGAAAATATTCAGGGGAAAAAAGCAACAAAAAATAACAATACAACAATAAAAAATAATACAAATTTAAAATTATAGTATAACAATGATTTACATACATTTATATTGTATTCAGTATTATAAGTAATCTGGAGATTATTTAAAGTATACAGAAAGATATGCATAGGTTATATGAAAATACTTTATCATTTTATGTAAGGCATTGAGCATCCATGGATTTTGGTATCTACAGGAGGTCCTGGAACCAGTCCCCAATAGATAATGAGGGATGACTATAGTTGTTTGTATATGAAGGTTTTAAAAAATAAATATTGATTCATATGTAGTGAATTTCTTACTTTTCATAATTGTTCAGATGACTTTTTTCAGGTAAACAGTTTTGTTTCTGACAAATAATGTTAATTTTCATTTTCTTTTCCCTTTTTTTTAAATTTGTGTTTTGAGACACAGTCTTAATCTTTCCCCCAGGCTAGACAGCAGTGGTGATCTCTGCTCACTGCAACCTTAACCTCCTGGGCTTAGGTGACGCTCCCATCTCAGCCTCCCTAGTAGCTGGGACTACAGGCGTGCACCACTACACCCAGCTAATTTTTGTATCTTTTGTAGAGGTGGGGTTTTGCCATGTTGCTCAGTCTGGTCTTGAACTCCTGGGCTCAAGAGATCTGTTTGCCTCAGCCTCCCAAAGTGCTAGGATTACAGGTGTGAGCCACTGCACTCACGCCTTTTAATTAAGAAAAGAGGGGCAACTCTTTTCTTAATTTTTTTTTTTCTTTTTTCTTTTGAGACAGAGTCTCACTCTGTCGCTCAGGCTGGAGTGCAGTGGTGTGACCTTGGCTCACTGCAACCTCCACCTCCCAGGTTCACACCATTCTCCTGCCTCAGCCTCCCAAGTAGCTGAGACTACAGGCGCCTGCCACCACGCCTGGCTAATTTTTTTTTTTTTTTTTTTTTTTTTTGTATTTTTAGTAGAGACGGGGTTTCACTGTGTTAGCCAGGATGGTCTCGATCTCCTGACCTCGCGATCCGCCCACCTCGGCCTCCCAAAGTGCTGGGTGGGATTACAGGCATGAGGCACCGCGCCCGACCTCTTAATTTTCATACCTCTGATTTATTTCTCTAATTTAATTGTACTACCTAGTACTGCAATGAATGGTGACAACTCATCTTTTCTTATTTCTGACTTTAATGTGAATGCTTCTGGATGTTTTCCATTAAGTAAAGTGCTGGTGTTTGGGCTGTACTGTACTTTATTCTCAAATTAAATGTTATTTGTTCCTATTTTATATAAAGGATTTTTTAGTGAAAAATAGATGTTGAGTTTTATGATCTTAATATTAACAGAAATGATTACTTGATTTTTTCATTTTTTCAAATGTCATTACTTGACATTTTTCATTAATTTATTTACTTATAGTAATATACTTTATATTATTGAAACGTATCCCTGGAAAAAACGTACTCAACTCAAATATGATATATTTTATATTTAATGTACTTCTGGGTCACTTTTTTCCTTTTGGGTCATTTTGATGTTTTACATAGAATTTTTACAATGGTTTTCATAAATGAAATTGGATAGTTTGCTTTTTTAGTGTGTCATCTTTGTCAGGTTTTGGTATTAATATATGTTTCATACACAAAAACATTGGGAATTTTTGTCTTTTTTCTTTCACAACATTTTAGACAACATAGGAGTTGTCCTTTAAAATCTGTTAGAATTTTCATGTGGATCTCTGGGTTTTTCCTTTTTGTTTTAGGGAATTACTTTTCATATTTCTTTTCATTTTATGGAAATTGGTTTAGATAAGTTTTTTGCATCTTGTAGAGTCAGTGTTGGTAATTTACAATCCAGAAAAGTGTTTAGATTATAAAAATGTATTTTAATAGAGTCCTGCAAAATGATCTTATAGTTTTTAGCTTCCTGTTTTTGTTTTTTCTCTATCATTATTTCTTCTTACTTCATTTGTACATTCTGCATTTCCTATTTATTTACCTATTTGTTTTCTATCAGATCCTTTTTTAAAGCAATCAAAGCTATTTGTATTTATAAATATATGCCTCTACTCGTATTTCCTTTCCTGAATTTCCTTCTCAAAACTTCAGAGATAAGAGATATATGCACTTGAAAATGTTTTAATAGTGGGAGAGTAGAGCTTAAACCAATAATCAGTCCCATAATTGCATATTTTTCAAAATGTTCTTCATATTACAATATTGGAAAAAAATTTGTAAGTGATATTTATTTGCAATCTGTTTTAGGAGAAATATGGGGAGTTGATGAGCATCAGAAAAACCAGGACAGACTTTTGAGACAAGTTGAAGTTAAATTCCAGAAAACACTGACTGAAGAAAAAGGCAATGAATGTCAAAAGAAATTTGCAAATGTATTTCCTCTGAACTCTGATTTTTTCCCTTCCAGACACAATCTCTATAAGTATGACTTATTTGGAAAGTGTTTAGAACATAATTTTGACTGTCATAATAATGTGAAATGCCTTATAAGAAAGGAACATTGTGAATATAATGAACCTGTGAAATCATATGGTAATAGCTCATCCCATTTTGTCATTACCCCCTTTAAGTGTAATCATTGTGGAAAAGGCTTCAATCAGACTTTGGACCTTATCAGACATCTGAGAATTCATACTGGAGAGAAGCCCTATGAATGTAGTAACTGTAGAAAAGCCTTCAGTCACAAGGAAAAACTTATTAAACATTATAAAATTCACAGTAGGGAGCAGTCTTACAAATGTAATGAATGTGGTAAAGCTTTCATTAAAATGTCAAATCTCATTAGACATCAAAGAATTCATACTGGAGAGAAGCCCTATGCATGTAAGGAATGTGAGAAGTCCTTCAGCCAGAAATCAAATCTTATTGATCACGAAAAAATTCATACTGGAGAGAAACCTTATGAATGTAATGAGTGTGGAAAAGCCTTCAGCCAGAAGCAAAGCCTCATTGCACATCAGAAAGTTCATACTGGGGAGAAACCTTATGCATGTAATGAATGTGGTAAAGCCTTCCCTCGAATTGCATCCCTTGCTCTTCATATGAGGAGTCATACAGGAGAAAAACCTTATAAATGTGATAAATGTGGTAAAGCCTTCTCTCAGTTTTCCATGCTTATTATACATGTTAGAATTCATACAGGTGAAAAACCCTATGAATGTAATGAGTGTGGAAAAGCCTTCTCTCAAAGCTCAGCCCTTACTGTACATATGAGAAGTCACACTGGTGAGAAACCCTATGAATGTAAGGAATGCAGAAAAGCCTTCAGCCACAAGAAAAACTTCATTACACACCAGAAAATCCATACTAGAGAGAAACCTTATGAGTGTAATGAATGTGGGAAAGCTTTTATACAGATGTCAAACCTTGTTAGACACCAGAGAATTCATACTGGGGAAAAACCCTATATATGTAAGGAATGTGGGAAAGCCTTTAGCCAGAAATCAAATCTCATTGCTCATGAAAAAATTCATTCTGGAGAGAAGCCCTATGAATGCAATGAATGTGGTAAAGCCTTCAGCCAAAAGCAAAACTTCATTACACATCAAAAAGTTCATACTGGAGAGAAACCTTATGATTGTAATGAATGTGGTAAAGCCTTCTCTCAAATTGCATCCCTTACCCTTCATTTGAGAAGTCATACAGGGGAAAAGCCTTATGAATGTGATAAATGTGGTAAAGCCTTCTCTCAGTGCTCACTGCTTAATTTACATATGAGAAGTCACACAGGTGAGAAGCCCTATGTATGTAATGAATGTGGGAAAGCCTTCTCTCAAAGAACTTCCCTTATTGTGCACATGAGAGGCCATACAGGTGAAAAACCCTATGAATGTAATAAATGTGGAAAAGCCTTCTCCCAAAGCTCATCCCTTACTATACATATACGAGGACATACAGGTGAGAAACCCTTCGACTGTAGTAAATGTGGAAAAGCCTTCTCTCAAATCTCATCTCTTACCCTTCATATGAGAAAACATACAGGTGAGAAGCCCTATCACTGTATTGAGTGTGGCAAGGCTTTCAGCCAAAAGTCACACCTTGTTAGACACCAGAGAATTCATACTCATTAGAAACCCTATGAATATTATGAATATGGCAAGGCCATCTGAAGGAATTAACACCTCATTGCACATTACATGATCACTTCCAGAGTAGAAAACTGTGAATGTGGGATAGCCTTCTGAAAAAGCCACAAATTTATGAAACATTAGAGAATTCTTCCAGGGTGACAAATTATATAATGAAAAAGCTGATTATCAGAAACTTTCAGCAGACATATTATTGATAATATTTAATCAGCATTCTCATTGAAATCTGAAACAAGGTATCTGCTGTCAGCATAACAACCCGATACTTGAGCTCCTAGCCAATGTATTAAGTAAGGAAAACAAGATTGGGAAAACAAGTATCAATGAAGAACTATAAAAATAACTTTTATACAAGAAATAGTTAATTGGAAAATGTGTTGATAGAAAAACCTAAGAATAAACACAACAATGAATTGAGGTCTTTATCAAGTTATAAAACATGTTGAAAGGCACAAAAGAACACCTGAAAAATGATATTTTGTCTGAAAAGACATTGTAAAAATATAATTTCTCTCCCAAATCACTAAGTTTAATATACTTCTGAAGTTTACATCAGTTTTATTTTAAGGAACTTCACAAACTTATCCAAAAATTTTATGTGGAAAAGTAAAGAAACACAAATAGCTGAAACAAACTTGACAAAGCAAATAGAGAAGACACACTCTATTATTAGATATATCATATACTTATTTAAAGCTGTTGTCATTTAAACAATGTATTACCGAGTGAATAAATCAAGCAGTAGTAAGATAGTGAGCATTCATACAAAAATCCAAGAAGATACAGGAATTCTGTGTATGACAGTGCTATTGAAATCATTGGGGAATGAATGGCTTATTTAATAAATGGAAGGTTCATAGGAGAAAAATTTTAGCTTTCTACTTTATATCATATACAAAAATAAAATCCTACTAAAGACCAGAATATAAAAAGCAAAATTCTAAAACTATGATGAAAGTAGAATCTATTACTTTAGGGTAACAAGATTTCTTTAAAAAACACAGACATGGAATAGTCCATTGAATTTTGGTGTATTGGCCTCACAGGCACCCGCAAATGTACACAAAGAGATATGTATCACTGTGTTCCTGAATCATGGTTTGTATTGCCCAAAATTGGATATAACAAATTTTTATAAATGTGGAATAGATGAATAAGTGTGCTCATTTCTGTGATAAAATACAGAATTTAGAAAGAAAATCTACCTATAGTTATATGGATAGATTACCATATATAATATTGAGAGAAAAAATTAAAATGCACAAAGGAACACAGTATAACATTTGTATAATTGAATAAGATCTTGCAAAGAACAGTACTGTGTATTGGTCACGGATCCATATACAACTTGGTTGCCTTTCAGGATGTGGGAAAGGTTTGGTGGGAGTTGTTATATTTATCTGTAATATTTCTTTAATAAAAGAGTGAAAGCAAATATGACAGTGGTGACAAATCTAGTTGTCCAAATTAATTATATGGGTTTTTAAAATTGTTTTTTCTTGCTTTTATTTTCCTAATTTCTCAAAAATAAGAATCAAATGGGTGGGAGAAACCTGGGCCTGGAGAAATAATTTTAAAATGGATTTTTATTCTTGATCAGATACTAGCATTTATAGAAGATTCTCTTTACACAAAACATACCTGACAAGGTATTATTTTGTTTACTGTCTCTTCATGTTAATTGGAATAATAAAATCAGCAGTATTTTCGCATTTATTTGAGGCCAATTTTTAATTTTAAACAAATTTTTTTCTAGTTGAAAGGAGTATAGAAACAAAACAATTATTTTATTATTGGGATAATTGGCTATCCATTTGGGGGAAGAAATCCACCTTCATTTGGGTTGGTTTTGGAGTGAGGGAAAGAGACCATTCATGCATACTGTAAAATATAGTTTACATTCTAATATGTCAAGCCAAGAATAGTTATCGGTATTAGAGTAGAAGCAATTTCTATATATCTCAACAAAGCTTTTCTTTGTTTCTGGATCAATAAATAGGGATGCAGATGCTGGTGATTTTCTGTATGCCAGGTAAGGGCCCAGTGGATGTGAAAAAATCACTTCATTCTGTTCCACAGATGTTTTATATTCAGGCCTTTCAAATATTTATGTTGTGGCCAGGTGCAGCGGTGGCTCACACCTGTAATCCCAGCACTTTGGGAGGCTGAGGCAGGCGGACCACTTGAGGTCAGGAGTTTGTGAGCAGCCTGGCCAACATGGTGTAACCCCATCTCAACTAAAAATACAAAAATTAGCTGGGTGTGGTTGCGTGCGCCTCTTATCCCAGCTACTTGGGAGGCTGAGGCACGAAAATCGCTTGAACCCAGGAGGCAGAGGTTGCAGTGAGCCGAGATCACGCCACTGCATTCCAGCCTGGGCAACAGAGTGAGACTCCATCTCAAAAAACAAAAAAACAAATATGTTGCCTCCAATTTCATTTTCTGTGAATAGTCTATTCATATATTAAGTCTGTTTTTTTCTACTGGAACTTCAAAAAATGTTTTTCTTGGAAACAATTATGGATTTATAGGAAGTTATACAAATAATACCATATAGTACTATTTAGTCCTTGTACCCCACACCTCGTTTCTCCTAATGGTAACACCTTATATAACAGTACAGAACCAAATTTGACATTGGTACAATCCACAAACATTACCAGTTTTATGTGCACTTGTGTATGTGTCTGTACAGTTCTATACAATTTTATCTCATGCACAGATTAGTGTAACTACCACTCCCAATAGTCAATATATAAAACTTATAACACCACAAAGATCCCTTGTTCTATCCATTTATAGTCACACCCATCTTCCTGTCCTCTCCTCACTCCCCATCCCTAACCCCTGGCAATTACTAATCTATTCTCTATCTCTATAGTTTTTTCATAATGGATTTTTTTCTTATTTTTTGTGTTATAATATATTCTAGACACAAATCCTTTGTCAGTTACTTGCATTCTAAAAATAGTTTTGTTTTCAGTTTATTTCAGACACAAAAATTTTAAAGCTGAATGTGAAAATTAGTCTGATACATTTTGAGTTAACTTTTTATAAGGAATAAAATTTAGGTCAAGGTTCATTTTTTGGATGTCTACTTGTTACAATGCTATTTGTTGAAAAAGTTGTTTCTCCATTGAATTGCTTGGCCTACTTCTGTGTTTCTGAATGCTCTTTTCCAAAAATCTATGCATCTATCCCTCTATCAATGCCACACTGTCTTGATTACTATAGCTGTATACTGATTGCTCTCATTTTTTTAATTCTTTTTCTTTTTTTTTTTTCTTTTTTCTTTTTTTGAGGCAGGGTCTCACTCCTGTTGCCCAGGCTGGAGTGCAATGGTTCAGTCATAGCTCACTGCAGAATCAGATGATTCTCCCAGCCAAGTAGCTGAGACTACACGTGTGTGTCACCACACTCAGCTAATTTTTGTATTTTGAGTAGAGATGGTTTTGCCATGTTGCCCAGGCTGGTCTCAAACTCTTGAGTTCAAGGAATCCTCTGGCCTTGGTCTCCCAAAATGCTGGAATTACAGGCGTGAGCCCACCACACCTGACCTATTATTCATTTTCAAAATTTATTTATCTATTCTACTTTCTTTGCTCTTCCATATAAATTTTGGATTAGCCTGTCTGTGTTTTCAAAAGCTCTGCTTAAATTTTGATAGAAATTGCATTAAGCCTTTATTTCATTGTGGAAGAATGGAAGTCTTTACTATACTGAGCCTTCCACTCCATAAACACAAGATGTGTCTTATGTAGGTCTTCTTTGAGTTCATCAGTTTTAATCATTGTTTTGTAATTTTTAGCTCCTGTAAATGTATTAGATTTAAACTTCACTGCTTCACTGGATGTGTGTGTTGTGATATTCTTGTTTGTAAATTCCTTTAGATTTTCTATGTAGAAAATAATATCATCTGCAAATGGGGCCAGTTATATTTTGTTCTTTCCTATCTATATGCTTTCTTTTTACTTTTCTGGCTTTATAAATTGTCAATAAGCTTCTGGAATGGGATTTTAAAGCTGACTTCTGGGAGGAAATCAGTTAAGCCATCATCAAAAGACCAAAACATAAGAGGCAATGAAAACATAAGAGGCAATGAAAACATAAAAGGGGGCAAGGATTGAAAAAGTAACGAGTGGGTATCGTGCTCAGTACGTGGGTGGCAGGGTCATTTGTACCCCAGACCTCAGCATCACAGGTTACATTACCCAGGTAACCTGCACATGTACCCCCGACTCTAAAAATTTATTAAAAAGAGATGATATTTAAAGGAGAAATGGGATTGCCCTATACTAGAGTAACAGTCACTTGTACAGATAGAATTCCATTGTTTTTATCCCTAAAGTGGCCTGAATTTCAAAGAACCTAATTGAGATAGGTAATCTGGGTGGAGCTTTGCTCCCATCAGCCAACAGCAGGAATGATCAGTTGTGAATACTGTGGGATCTCACCAGAGATTCCTTCCTGGAATCCCAGTTGAAAAAACAGCGACCAGGTAATTAAGGTCTCTATCAGTTCTCGAACTCCCGACCTCAAGTGATTAACCCGCCTTCGCCTCCCAAAGTGCTGGGATTACAGGCATGAGCTACCGGCCTGGCAGGGTCTCTATCAGTTCCAACCATTTTCTCTTGAGCCATGTACACGAATCCAAGAAAGTCCCTTTCTCATGGGTAAGCTCCACAACACAATTAATAAGGGTACTACATGGGTACACATGGACATAAAGATGGGAACAATAGACAATGGGGACTACTGGGGGGAGGAATGGAGTGGGGTAAGGGCTAAAAAACTACCTAGTGGGTACCATGCTCACCACCTGGGTGACAGGATCATTTGTACCCCAAACCTCAGCATCATGCAATATATCCATGTAACAAACCTGTACATGTACTCCCTGAATCTAAAATAAAAGTTAAAAAAAAATTTTAAGGTACAACAGTGAAGATCAAAACTGGTTCCTGAAGTCAGCCTTGTGATTTTTGCAGGTGTGGCCCATTGTATGTGCAGGGAAACAGGAATCAAAGCAGCAGTAGGGGGTGAAGTGGGAATCAATTTTAGGTCTAATCTATGGTATGAAAAGAACATAGGTAATTTTAATAAAATTCTAACAGTAGAATAGGGTGGTAGAATATATGCTCTTTTATAAAATTAAATGAGTCCCAGCGTGGTGGCTCACGCTCGTATTCCCAGCACTTTGAAAGGCCAAGGTGGGAAGATTGCTTGAGCTCAGGAGTTTAAGACCAACCTGAACAAGTCAAAACCCTGTCTCTACAAATTAAAAAAAAAAAAAAAAAGCTGGACATGGTGGTGCAGAACTGTAGTCCCAGCTACTTGGGAGGCTGAGGTGGAAGGATCAGTAGAGGCTGGGAGTTCGGTGAGTTCGAGGCTGCAGTGAGCTATGGTCATGCCACTGCGCTCCAGCCTGGACAAGAGAGTGAGACCCTGTTTCTATTTAAAAGAGAGGGAGAAGATGGATTAAAGACTTAAATGTTAGACCTAAAACCATAAAAACCCTAGAAGAAAACCTAGGCAATACCATTCAGGACACAGGCATGGGCAAGGACTTCATGTTAAAACACCAAAAGCAATGGCAACAAAAGCCAAAATTGACAAATGGGATCTAATTAAACTAAAGAGCTTCTGCACAGCAAAAGAAACTACCATCAGAGTGAACAGGCAACCTACAGAATGGGAGAAAATTTTTGCAATCTGCTCATCTGACAAAGGGCTAATATCCAGAATCTACAACAAACTCAAACAAATTTACAAGAAAAAAACAACCCCATCAAAAAGTGGGTGAAGGATATGAACAGACACTTCTCAAAAGAAGACATTTATGCAGCCAACAGACACATGAAAAAATTCTCATCATCACTGGCCATCAGAGAAATGCAAATCAAAACCACAATGAGATACCATCTCACACCAGTTAGAATGGCGATCATTAAAAAGTCAGGAAACAACAGGTGCTGGAGAGGATGTGGAGAAATTGGAACACTTTTACACTGTTGGTGGGACTGTTGTGGAAGACAGTGTGGCAATTCCTCAGGGATCTAGTACTAGAAATACCGTTTGACCCAGCCATCCCATTACTGGGTATATACCCAAAGGATTATAAATCATGCTGCTATAAAGACACATGCACACGTATGTTTATTGCAGCACTACTCACAATAGCAAAGACTTGGAACCAACCCAAATGTCCAACAATGATAGACTGGATTAAGAAAATGTGGCACATATACACCATGGAATACTATGCAGCCATAAAAAATGATGAGTTCATGTCCTTTGTAGGGACATGGATGAAGCTGGAAACCATCATTCTCAGCAAACTATCGCGAGGACAAAAAAACAAACACTGCATGTTCTCACTCATAGGTGGGACTTGAACAATGAGAACACTTGGACACAGGCAGGGGAACATCACACACAGGGGCCTGTTGTGGGGTGGGGGGATGGGGGAGGGATAGCATTGGGAGATATACCTAATGTAAATGACGAGTTAGTGGGTGCAGCACACCAACATGGCACATGTATACATATGTAACATACACAGGAAGGGGAACATCACACACCGGGGACTGTTGTGGGGTTGGGGGAGAGGGGAGGGATAGCATTAGGAGATATGCCTAATGCTAAATGATGAGTTAATGGGTGCAGCACACCAACATGTCACATGTATACATATGTAACAAACCTGCACGTTGTACACATGTACCCTAAAACTTAAAGTATAATAATAAAATTAAAAAAAAAACCCTGCACATTGTGCACATGTACCCTAGAACTTAAAGTATAATAAAAATATGTATATATATATATACAAAATAAAATAAAAGAGAGGGAGAGACCCTGTCTATTTAAGAGAGAGAGAATATAAAAATTAAATTAAAATGACCAGGGCCACAACCAGGCTGAGTTGTGTTTAGGATTTGAATCTCTTCAACAGACTCAGAGACCTGTGCTTCCTTTGACTAAAAGATTGGAAATCATACTGTAGAGCAAGTGGTGAGTCTCGTGAATTGACCCTGCATAGTTTTGTGTAGATGAAAATACAATTTGGGGAAAGGATTATCTTAAAAACACTGAGTGATAGGGATTATGACAGGTTCAGTTTTTTCTTCCCTCTCCCACTCACCCTTTGGCTTATGGTTCGCCCCAGGGAGCATGCCAAAACTTCTATGCTACAGGTTTATGCTCTATGGACTGTACAACACCAACAGTGAACTCTATGGACTTTGAGTGATAACAGTGTATCAACGTAGATTCATCAGTTATAACAAATATACCACACTGATGGGAGGTGTTGAGAATGGGGGAGGCCATCCAGGTTTTGGGGGAAGGCATATGGAAAATCTCTGTACTTTCTGCCTAATTTTGTTGTGAACCTAAAATTGCTCTAAAAAAATTAGTCTTTGGAAAAAACACCTGACAATAGGGATTGGTGAGGGAAAGAATCAAATGGAAAAATGAACTCATACATTAATAGTGGGAATGTTAACTAACAATATTAGTGAGGCTGAGGACACCTATACCGCCAAGTCCCAAAAAATTCACTTCTAGGTATGAACCAATAAAACCTCTTTCACACATTAACAGCAGTGTTATAGCGACACTGTAGTATCTACCAACAGGAGAATGAAAATTGATTATCTATAAAACAATTACCATTGTTTTATAAACAAAGCTATAAATATCAAGCACAAATAAATTGCATAAATATGTTGAAGGTAAAAAGCAAGCTGTAGAAGAATATATATTATATAATACTTAAATACATTTCAAAATCAGGCAAAACAGTAATACTATATTTCAAGGATGCTAAGATGTTATCAATTATTGACACACTATTATTTCATGTGCAAGTAAGAAATACATCATTAAAATATGAAACTGTCAACCGTAAGATGTATTCTGATGTCAGAATGTTAAAATGTACACTTTGGCATTAATGAAATCCAGAAAATATTGTTTAGGGATATATGCACTAAAATTCTAAGGAAATATATGGGAAGGATACTTTTCTAATCTATTATAGTGGTTACCTCTGCAGGAAGAGAGGAACAGAGGGAGTGATGATATGAGGGAGAGGTTAAAAATAATACAAGGTGGCCTATTATAAAAAGAAATAATATGTATGTGTTACTTATATACAAATTATCTCCAAAAAGGTAGATAAGACATGTGATCCTGCAAAAGTAATACCACACCCCTTGTCGGAAGACGTTGCCTTTTTTTTTTTTTTTTTTTTTTCTTTTTTTCCGAGACAGAGTCTTGCTCTGTCGCCCAGGCTGGAGTGCAGTGGCGCGATCTCGGCTCACTGCAAGCTCCGCCTCCTGGGTTCACGCCATTCTCCTGCCTCAGCCTCCCAAGGAGCTGGGACTACAGGCGCCCGCCACCACGCCCGGCTAATTTTTGTATTCTTAGTAGAGACGGGGTTTCAGCATGTTGGCCAGGCTGGTCTCAAACTCTTGACCTCGTGATCCGCCCGCCTCGGCCTCCTAAAGTGCTGGGATTACAGGCGTGAGCCACCGCGCCTGGCCCAGACGTTACCCTTTTAATCCATGACCCTGTGCAAGCAGTGCTTTATACCACTTTGTCACAATTTAACAGCCAGACGTGGCTGGCCAAAAAGGCCTCCCAGGCATGGAAGCTGACCATAGACTATCACAGGCTGAATGTCAAGACAGATGGTGGAGGAACATACAAGAGACTGATAGGCAGCACGCGGTCACGTCATCTCACCAACCTGATGATGGCGTCACAGTCACACGACCCGTCACAATCCTGCCTGAGACACACACAGTAACGCACACACAGGTCAAGCGCGGGCCCCCACAAACAAGCTATTCCAGCCACACAGATGCAAACCTCATAGCAACACGAGACAGAAGACACACACACGCTCTCGTGAGCAGGCTCGGACTACGCACCGGCAGACGCACGCGAATACCCATAAGCAGCCCCAGACACAGACCGTCCTACAGCTCCCGGTCGGCACAGGCTGGCCTCTATGAAGCATGCAGCCGCCCTACCTGGTTCTCCCGGATACAAGCACCACCGCCTCGCACGTGCTCGTTCACCCTGGGAACACGGGGGCCGCAGCTCCATGGCCAGGCAGGACCGTCCCGCAGTGGCCTCTGGGCAATGACTTGAGACAGGCGAAAGGCGGGAAACGCTCGGCGCGAAGGGCTTTGGGGCTTGTAGTTCGGAGGGCGAGGCCTGTGCTCTCAATGATGCAAACCGCGTGCAGGCCAAGATAATTCCCAGAGCCACAGCCCCGCACCATCCCAGGGTCCAGCTGCAAGAACTAAGGCTGAGGCCCCAATCGCCGCCCCTGCACAGGGAAGGGGCGATGCGGGGAGAGGAGGAGCGGAGGGCACCGAAGTCAGAAGTGGAAAGGAACAAGCTCTTCGGATGGAGGAAGGGAGGGTTCCAAGGACCTCCTGCCCACCGCCTCAGCTCGAAGGTGCTGCTGTGAGGAAGCCCCAGGGGTGGGAGGCTCCTCCTGGGAGAGGAGCGCTCTGGGGATGCAAGTCCAAGGGGACCGACAAGCAAAGAAGTTAGATCTGCAGTTCACCTTAATTTGGGCAGCTCACTGTATCATGACGGAGCTCAGAGGCTGGAAGCTAAACTGGGAGGTTCAGTTTTGTCCCAAGCCAGCCAGAGCAGGCGAAAGAGACCGTGAGGACTTGAGGGAACAACAATGAAAATGTCTGTCTTTGGAGGAGGTGGAACTCCTGACTCCCAGCTAGGAAGGGAGAGGGAACTCTATGTCAGGACAACCCATGATGCAAGTACAGTCTTTCATGGGTGTTGGGCCCCCGGGAGGGGTCATATTTGGGGATTTCCAGCACCAGGGCTCACCAGCCTTTATCCCAGGTGCTACCCAAGGCAAGGCAATGGCTTCCTATGGCCAACGTATGCTCAAATTTTCGGCAAGAGTTGGGGTATTCGACCTTTATCTTTGGGACCACTATAAGCTAACTACCTGGATGGTGTGGAGGAAAGGATTGCCCTCTTGATGGCAGTGAGAAGGAAGGGTCAGCAAAAGGGACCAACAACAAATGGTCCAGGTCATAGTGCTTCCCAGCCTTCATCATGGCACAACCAGAAAATGGTACTATTTGTATGGCACACTGGAGTTGTAAAATTAGAGTATAGGTTAAGCTGATATAGTAAAGACCCCAAAATACATATTCAATGACCTGAATACCATATATTTATTTGTACCTCGTGTAAGAATCTAGGGCTGAGCAGTCCAGGGCTGGTGGGATAGCTCTGCCTTCCAGAGTGAGTAGTATCCATCTTTGGGGCAAAGGGGGATGTTAAAACTCTCAGCATCTCCCAGCCAGTAGGGCAGGAGAGGGCAGAGGATGCAGGCACAGTGCTTTCTAGGGTTGCAGTCCAGAAATTACACTCATCCCTTTTGCTCACATCTCATTTGTTAAACTGCACTTCATAAAAATTAGAAACTGTGATGCATCACAGGACATTATGAAGACAGTAAAAAGATAGCCTAAAGATGGAGGAAAATATTTGCAAATCAGGTATAGGATAAAGGTCTATTATCTAATACATATTAAGATCTCTTTATGACTCAACAATGAAAAGACAAACAACAAAATTAGACTTTGGGTAGAAGACATGAGTAGACATCTAGCCAAAGAAGATATACAAATGACCAATAAGCATATGAAAAGATGTTTGACCTCATTAGTCATTAGTGAAATGTAAATGAAAACCACAATAAGGTACCACTTCACATCTACTAGAATGGCAATATTCAAAAAAAGGAAACTGGGTGTTAGTGAGGATGTGAAGATATTGGAAAACTGATACATTGCTGGTGGGAATGTAAAATAGTTCAGCCACTGTAGAAAACGATTTGGCAGTTCCTCAGAAAGCTAAACATTGAATTACCGTATGACTGAATAATTCTACCCCTAGGTTATACCCAAAAGAACTGAATACAAGAACATGCACATACATGTTCATAGCAGCACTATTTGCAATAGCCAAAAGGTGGAAATAACCCAGATGTCCATCAACAGAAGATGAATAAAGTTACCAGGTTACCAAATAGATGAAAGTTACCAAATAGACAAAATTACCAGTTGTGGTAATTCATACAATGGAATATTATTCAGCCATAAAAAAGAATGGAGTATGCATAACGCCACAACATGGATGAAGCTGCAAAACATTATGCTAAAGAAGGTGGATACAAAAGGTTACATATTGCATGATTCAGTTTATATGAAATACCTAAAATAAATAAATCCATAGCGATAGAACACAGATTAGTGGTTACTAGGGAATAGAGGAAGGGGAGAAAGGGGGAGAAAGTGCTTAATTGGTAAGAGGTTTCCTTTGGAATGATGGAAATGTTTTGGAATTAGAAGTGGCTATTGCACAACACTGTGAATGTACTAAATGCCACTGAATTGTTCACTTTAAAATGATTACTTTCATATTATGTGATTTTTACTCAATAAATTATATAAAATGTGGAAATGGCCTAAACATCCCAATAAACAGAGATTTTCAGGCTGAATTAAAAAAACACCCAATTATATGATGCCTATGAGAAACCCATTTTAAATATAAAGGTTATATTTAAATTACAAAGGTCATATTTAAATTATAATAAATAAGGTTATAATTATATTAAAAATATAAATAGGTTAAAAGCAAAACAAAAAAAAGAAAAAGATATACCATGCTAATGCTAATTTTAAAAAGCTAAAGTAGACCAGGCGCTGTGGCTCACGCCTGTAAACCTAACACTTTGGGAGGCCGAGGCAGGAGCCCAGTTTAAGACCAGCCTGGCAACACAGGGAGACCTCGTCTTTATAAAAAATCAAAAAATTAGCCAGGCATGGTGGTGTGTGCCTGTGGTTCCAGCTACTCGGAAGGGTGAGGTGAGAGGATCACTTGAGCTCAGAGGTCGAGGCTGCAGTGAGCTGTGATCGCGCCACTGGGCTTGAGCCTGGGTGACAGAGCGAGACCCAGTCTGAAAAATTAAAAAACACTAAGCTGGAGCAGATATACCACTATCAAAGTAGATTTGAGAGCTAAGAATATTAACAGGGACAAAGAATGTCATTTTGTAATAATAGGATCAATTAACAGTACATAACAATCCCAAACGTTTATGCATTTAGTAAAAAAATCTCCAAAATACATGAAGCAAAAACTGATGGAACAAAAAAAGAGAAATGGACAAATTCACAATTATAGCAGGGATTTCAAAGCTCTTCTCTCAAGAAACAAGCAGACAGTAGACTTGAACAAATTATTGCAACAGAACAGGAAATACATGAATGTACCCAAATACATCTAGTAATTAGGTATATGTTCAAGGTGACATTTCAAATATGTGGCAAATATTGAATTATTTGTAAATGATCATTGGAAACTAGGTAACTGTATAGGGGTAAAGTTGGATTTGTACACACAAAAAAAATTAAAGGAAAAAAATGAAAGCAAAACCATAACAGGAGGAAATCATGGGAAAATTTTAAAATTATCTCAGGGATATGGTTTGAATGTTTGTGTTCCCCTCAAAATTCCTAGGTTAAAACCTAATCCCTAATGTGACAATATTAAGAGGTGAGGCCACGTATGGGATTAGGACCCTTTTAAGAGTACTTGAGGTTGGCTGGGCACGGTGGCTCACGCCTGTAATCCCAGCACTTTGGGAGGCTGAGGAGGGCAGATCACGAGGTCAGGAGTTCGAGACCAGCCTGGCCAACATGGCAAAAACCCATCTCTACTGAAAATACAAAAATTAGCCGGGCGTGGTGGTGGGTGCCTGTAATCCCAGCTAGCAGGAGAATTGCTTGAACCCAGGAAGCGAAGTTGCAGTGAGCCAGGATTGTGCCATTGCACTTCAACCTGGGCAACAAGAGCAAGACTGTCTCAAAAAAAGAAAAAAAAGAAAAAGAAAAGGACTTGAGGTTAAAGGAAGCTCTCTCTTGCTTTCTTACCCCTTTTGCCTTCTGCCATGTAAGGATGGAGCAAGAAGGCTCTCACTAGATGCCAGCACCTTGATCTTGAATTTCCCACACTCCAGAACTATAAGAAATTTCTGTTCTTTATTATTTTACCTAGTCTGTGGTATTCTGTTAAAGAGGCAAAAAAGACTAAAATAGAGAAGTGGGGTGTGCTATTAAAAATACCTAAAAATGTGGAAGGGGCGTTGGAATTGACTAATGGGCAGAGGCTGGAAGAATTTGGAGGAGCAGGCTAGGAAAAGCCTATATTGCCATAAATGAAACATTAAGAATGATACTGGTGAGGGCTCAGAAGACGAGAGCTGTAGAAAGAGCCTACGTATTAGAGATTATTTAAGTGGTCATGAACAGAATGTCGGTAGAAATCTGGACCATAAATGCTATTCCGATGAGGTATTGATGGAAATGATGAATATCTTATTGGAAATTGAAGGAAAGGCCATCTTTGTTACAAAATGGCAAAAGACTTGGCTGAATTCTGTCCATCCCTGAGGGCTCTATCAAGGAAGAAGTTAATAGCAATGAACTAGGTAGGATATTTGGCAGAAGAAAAATATTGAAGGAGCTGCATGGCTTCTCTTAATTGCTTTTAGTAAAATGTGAGAAAAGAGAAAAAAATTGAAGACACAATTTATAATTAAAAGTGAAGCAGAATATAAAGATTTGAAAAATGTTCAGCTTGGCCATGTAAAGAATAAAAAAGGGTATTTAGATGAAAACCAAGGGTGTGGTCAAGTGGCTATTCAGTAAGATTAGTATGGCTAGACGGAAGCCAGGTTCTGTTCATCAAAATAGTGAGAGGATGACCCCAAAGACATTTTAGAGATCTCTGAGGTTGCCATGCTCACCAAAGGCCCAGAGTAGCAGGGCTTTGAGGACAGAGAGGTTTTGAGAGAGAGGCCAGGGTGCCCATGGTACCTTGAAGCTCACTGCCCAGGGCTGCCTCAGGTCTCTGCTCCCTGCATTCCAGCACAGCACTCCGCTGCTTCTGCTGTGGCTGAAGCTGGCCCAGGATGTTGCTCAGGTTGCTGCTCCAGAGGGCACAAGTGGTGAGCTTTGGTAATGGCCACATGGTGCTAATTCTGCAGGTGTGCAGTGCAAGAGCTGTGGAGGCATGGCTTCCTCCACTTAGATTTTAAAGAATATCTTGGACAGCCTCAGGGCCACTACAGAGTCTCCACTATGGCAACTCCTAGTGGAGCCATGCAGATGGGGGGCAGCCTTCAAGACCCCAAACTGTAGAGCCACCCGTGTACATCACCAGCCTGGGAAAGTTGCAAGCACTGAACTTCAACATGTGACAGCTGAAGAATGGGCTGCAGTCAGCAAAGCTGTGGGGGTGGGGCTGCTCAGGGATTTGGGGGCCCAACTGCTTCCCTAGTGTGTGGAAAGTAGGACATGAAGTCAAAGATTATTCTCAAGCCTAAAGATTTAATACTGTTTGCCCTTTTGTGTTTTGGACTTCATTGAGACCTGTTACATCTTCCTTCCTATTTCTCCTTTGGAATCAAAATGTCTACTCTATGTCATTGTATTTTGAAAGCACAAAACTTGTTTGATTTCATAGGCTTACAGCTGGAGGTAGATTTGCCTCAAAATGCACTGTGCCTTGAGTCTCACTTAGATCTGATTTGGATGAGACTCTGGACTTTAGACTTTTGAGATGATGCTGGAATAAGATTTGGGGGCTGTTAAGATAGAATTAATGTATTTTTTCATGTGAGAAAAACAAAATTTTGGGAGGTGGGGGGCTCTACAGGTGGAATGCTATGGTTTGAATGTGTATGTCCCCTCCAAAATTCATAGGTTAAAATCTTATCTCCAATGTTATAGTATTAAGAGGTGGGGCCTTTAGGAGGTAATTAAGTCATGAGGGCAAAGTCCTCATGGATGGGATTAGGGGCCTCATAAGAGGGTTTGAGGTTGAAGGGAGCTCTCTCTTGCTTTCTTGCCCCTTCTGCCTTCTGCCATGTGAGGATGCAACAAGAAGGCCCTCATCAGATGCGAGCATCCTGATCTTGGATGTCCCAGACTTCAGACTTATGAGAAAATAAATTTATATTCCTTTTAAATTACTAATCTCAGGTATTCTGTTATAGCAGCACCAAACGAACTAACACACCCAAGATGCAGAGGGCCTTTTAAACGTGAACCAAAACTAAGAAGACTTAAAGGAACAAACTGGCAAATTAGATAATATTATCAATTTTTCATGGCAAAAGGACCATAAACAAATTCAAAAGACAAATAGCAAACTGGAAGAAAATATTTGCAACTCACATAAAGTGCTAATTTCCCTGCTATATAAGAAAAACGCTAGAGTCCAGTTGAAAATTGGGCAAAAATATCATGAGAGTTCACAGAAAAGAAGTGCAAACTCATTCATAATAAGAAAAAAGCAAATTAAAACTACATTGGGAAATCATGTTCTACCTATCAAATTGATAAAAATCCAATAGTTGGTTGGCTTGAGCTAACAGACGAGGAATTTACACCCCAAAAGCTTGCAATACCTATACTTTATTTATTTATTTAGAGATGGAGCCTCGCTCTGTCGCCCAGGCTGGAGTGCAGTGGATCAATCTTGGCTCACTGCAACTTCCATCTCCCAGGTTCAAGTGATTCTCCTCCTCAGCCTCCCGAGTAGCTGGGACTACAAGCGTACACCACCACACCTAGCTAATTTTTGTTCTTTTGGTAGAGACGGGGTTTCACTATGTTGGCCAGGATGGTCTCGATCTCTTGACCTCATGATCCACCCACCTCGTCCTCCCAAAGCGTTGGGATTACAGGCATGAGCCACCGCGCCCGAGCTGTCACATTTATTTTTAAAGTATATGGAGGCCAGTCACGGTGGCTCACGCCTGTAATCCCAGCACTTTGGGAGGACGAGGTGGGTGGATCATGAGGTCAAGAGATGGAGACCATCCTGGCCAACATATTGAAACCCTGTCTCTACCAAAAGTACAAAAATTAGCTGGGTGTGGTGGCGTACGCCTGTAGTCCCAGCTACTCAGGAGGCTGAGGCAGGAGAATCGCTTGAACCTGGGAGGTGGAAGTTGCAGTGAGCCGAGATTGTGCCACTGCACTCCAGCCTGGGTAGCACAGCAAGACTCCATCTCAAAAATAAATAAATAAATAATAATTTTAAAAAGTGACAGTTATGAAAATTGATCACGTATGAGGCAGTAAGCGAAGCCTCATTCAGTTCCAAAGAACAAATGTAAACATCTGACTATCCTGCAATAGCATTAGAAAAAGATAGCCAAGTCTTTTGAATTAAAAAAGAATACATACATTACAAAACATGTGAAAATGAATAACAATGAAAACATTAAACGCCAAAATTGTGGGACATAGCTTATGTAGTACTTAGAGGAAAATTACAGCTTTAAATACATTTATCAAGAAAAATAAAAATCAAATTCTCAATTTACAAGTGTGGAATAGGAGGAAGAAAGCACACTAAAAGAAACAAAAAAGATTATAAAGATAAAGAAATCAATAAAATAGAGAATTAGAAAAAAGTAAGAGAAAAGGATAACAAAACTGAGACAGGGTTTTGAAAAGATCAATGATCAATAAGTTACATAAACCTCTGTTAAGGCTGATATTCAAAAAATGAGCAAAGATTCAAATGAGAAAATGAAAAAGATGCAAATAAACATGAAGTTAAAATAATAAAAATATTATAAAGGACTATTTGTAAGAAAAGTTGATAACCTAACAAAATGAATATATTTGCATAAACCTAATAAATTGAAGTCATATACAGAGACATTCTTTCGGGGAAAAAAAGTCTGAAGGCCAGATGGATTTTCAACTAAATCTTAACTTTTATGAATAGAGTTGATAAATTATTTGATAAGGGATAAACAGGGTAAGAATAAACGCTTCATAGAAAGTGTCCAAGTGAGTGACAAGTATACAGATGTGCTCTAATTCACCAGTAGTCCTTAATAATGCAAACGAACACATTCAAGAACAAGTGTTTGCAAGGATGTGTAGAAAGAGGTGCTGCTGGTGAGAATGTAAACAGTTGCAGCCATTCTAGAAAGCAATCTAGTTGTTCCTGGGAACATTGAGTGTACAAAAAACTCTTTATCCCACTAGCCAATTGCCAGGCAAATAGTCTAATCTAGTTCCAGTCTGCAAGAATATTCTTTGTGGTAGTCAGGAGTTGTATCCATCACTACAGGAATAGATAAGTAAAATGTAAATATACACAATGAATTACTACACAAATGTTAGAAGGGATGAACAGTATTAGAGCACTATGCACAGAGAAACATGACAAATCTAAAAATCAGTTCCCACTAGAAAAAAATGAATTGGTAGCATAGTACCATTCGTACTATGGGAATGCACATTCATTTAAGAATGCATTTCAAACATACCTGTGTGTGTGCCTATGAAGAATAGGAATTGGGAATGATGGAGTGGGGAACAAATCAAGAAATTGGTGTGACAGTAAATTATTTTGATAATGTACTATGAATTGAAGTCTAAAAAAAATCAATGCAAAATGAAACAAAAACAAACAAAACCAAGAGCTATGCCTATCTTTTTCTTTTCCTGGCCTCTGTTAATAAAAGTCAGCATCCTGGCCAGGTGCCTGTAATCCCAGTCCTTTGAGAGGCTGAGGCGGGTGGATCACCTGAGGTCAGGAGTTTGAGACCAACCTGGACAACATGAAACCCCGTCTCTGCTAAAAATATAAAAATTAGCCGGGCATGGTGGCAGGTGACTGTAATCCCAGCTACTCAGGAGGCTGAGGCAGGAGAATCGCTTGAACCCAGGAGGTGGAGATTGCAGTGAGCCGAGATCGCACCACTGCACTCCAGCCTGGGAGACAGAGCCAGACTCTGACTCAAAAAAAAAAAAAAAAAAAAGTCAGAGTCCTAACAGTCTCAAATATCAAGGCCGGGCATGGTGGCTCACGCCTATAATCCCAGCACTTTGGGAGGCCAAGGCGGGAGGATCACCTGAGGTCAGGAGTTCAAGACCAGTCTGGCCAGCATGGTGAAACCTTGTCTCTACTAAAAACACACAGACAAAAAATTAGCCTTGCGTGGTAGCAGGTGCCTGTAATCCCAGCTACTCGAGAGGCTGAGGCAGGAGAATCGCTTGAACCCAGGAGGGGGAGGTTGCAGTGAGCCGAGATTTTGCCATTGCATTCCAGCCTGGGCAACAAAAGCAAAACTCCGTCTCAGAAAAAAAAAAAAAATATATATATATATATAGATATATATATAGATAGATAGATATATACACATATGTTGGATATATATATATACACATATGTTGGATATATATATATATATACATATGTTGGAGATATATATATATATATATATACATATGTTGGAGATATATATATATATATATACATATGTTGGAGATATATATATCCAAACAGAGGGAGCTCTGGGAGACTCTGGAGCTGCAGCTACCACTCCAGGATCAGAAAGATGGGCTGGGGCCACTGCTGTTTGGGACTCAACCCATGTACGTAGAGGAAGGACGTGGGCTGAATTCACACTTCCGTTCCCCATGAGTAGCTGGCTTTCAGGGACACAGTCCAACTCCTTGCGATTGATTTTATCATTAATAATAACCCCATTGTTAACTGTTTACAAATTACATTCTTTCAATTAATTCTCGCAAAAAATCAAAAGGCTAGAATATTATTCCAGTGTTACAGATGACTAAACTGAGCCTGAATCACTTATTCAAGCTCTCCTGACAAAGAGTTGACATCCATATGTAGGTCTAACTCCAAAGTCCATACTTGTCCCAATATCCAAAGAGCTGATACTTTCACTACTCTTTCTCAAAGAATATGTGAGGAATTACTGTGTAAATGCCTGTCTAAGAAAGCTGTCCAGGAAGGTGACTTATTCCTCTGTTAGTGAAGTATCGCCACCTCATGGCTTCCAGCAATCTACTTTTCTCCACCATCCAATCTGTTACCTCCCTGTCTCGAGTTTTGTGAATAAAGTTGAAAATCTTAGTAGGGCATAACAAAATATACTGAGACAGAACCAGAAATCAGCATGAAACCATGTTCTAAAAAGGAAACATTTTTTTCCCCGGCGATCTCTAAAACGGGCTCAATCATAATGGCAGCAATTTTGTCCAAAATTCATGTACTGGAGGGAGCAAGGAGTTTTCTTAAAGTAATCCCCAGTGGCTAAATTCTGACAAATTAAGCACCAACATTAAATACACTATAATTAAGTGAAATTTGTTTAGATTGTAGAAGGCCATAAATTCATCTGAGTCAAAAGTGTTAAAATGTAACACACAAATATGTAGACATGATAAAATGAGAATAAATTAGTAAGTATAAAGTGTAAATGTATATATACCACTAAAGATTTCCTTCCCATTAGCTATAAAGGCATATAAGTGTGTCTATAGGTGGGTATATATATGTAGTTTGGATAGATGGATGGATGAGTAGGTAGGTAGGTAGATAGATAGATAGATAGACAGATAGATAGATAGATATCTCTCTCTTAGGTCTTCACTCAAAAGTTAACTTCAGAAGGGGCCTTCCCTGGCTCCCCATCCCTTCCTTCATCTTTTTCGCCTTGGAATTTACTTTCTTACATATTATATATTTTACTTACATATCTTTTTCATTGTCTTCCTTATTAGAAATTAGCTCTCTGAAGGTAGGAATTTTTGTCTGTTTGGTTCACTGCTGTATCTCCATTGCTTAGATTAGAACAAAGCTTGGCACACAGTAGACACTTAATACAAAAAATTTAAATAAAATACACATCTTCAGTTGCACATACACACAAACAGAAATCTCTAGATGGTCCTAATAACAATCAAATATTAATAAAGCATAAATTTTCACTAATCCTAAGAGATGAGGTCAATATATCACAAGACAATGGGTTGTACAGTTGAAGAGAAACAAAATTTAGTACTTCATTGTGAGGAGAAACATCAGATTGTAAAATACAAACACTTAAGCTAAACACATGGGTACAAAAGATTTTATCAACATTACAAGTGAAGTTTAACTATATAAACAGAGAATGAACCAGTAGCTTAGGTTTACATCACTCTCAAGGATGAAATCAGGTGCCATATTTAGATCAAAAATCAATTAGTAGCCGTGCACAGTGGGTCATCCCTATAATCTCATCACTTTGGGAGGCCGAGATGGGCAAATCACTTCAGGCCAAGAGTTCGAGACCAGCCTGGGCAACTCGCGAAACCCCATCTCTATAAAAAAATGCAAAACTTAGCCAGGTGTGGTAGAGCACACCTGTAGTCCCAGCTACTCAGGAGGCTGAGGTGGGAGGGTCGCTTGAGCCTGGGAAGTTGAGGCTGCAGTGAGCCATGATTGTGTCACCGCATTCCAGCCTGGGTAACAGAGTGAGATCCTGTCTCAAAAAAAACAAACAAAAAAATCAATTAGTGAGTAACTCAGACTCTTCTTACTGATCTGAGTTATTCTTCAAGTTTGGTAAGTTTACTGTAACCTTCTGAAACTTTCTGAAATAAATTATTACTCAGTGCTTGGAAATTATAAAAATAAATATCCTTATACCTCCAGGAAATATAATAAAAAAATAAAGAAATGATGACATGAATTAAGCTTATAATATTAATATTTCAGATTAGATGTAACATGAGTTTAGAAATATTTTATAATCATATTTGTTTCCATTCAAGGTTTGAAGTATTGAGTCACTAAATCGGTATTTTAAGCTGTTTAAAGGGAATTTGAATATTTATGAAAAATAATTTTCAGATTTTATTAGAAATAAGTATAAATTGAATATTTCACTCTATGCACACATATATTCACTCTATGCACATGTATAAATCCTTCATTCTTTCCTCTTTCATTTGTTCTGATATGTTCTTATAGATGCTCTTCAGGCAATACCCAATATTCTTACAGGTTCTGACTATTCAAGATGGCCCAGCTGCCGTTATCACCAGTTTACTTCCCTATATCCATTCAGATAAAAAAGAAATGTATTGCCCCACACCTTCATCTTCCTCATTACTCCCAATAATGGAAATGATTTAGTCTCTAAAAATTTTAGGCATTAACTGATTTACTTTTACCATCTGTTAAAAATGACTCATTCTTTCTGCCAGCAATATCTTTGTCTGATATCTCTAGCTGCAAAGAAGTTATCCATACACTCCTTAAACCAAATTTATTTATTTATTTATTTTTTATTTTTTATTTTTTGAGAAGGAGTTTCGCTCTTGTTGCCCAGGCTGGAGTACAATGGCGTGATCTTCGCTCATTGTAACCTCCGCTTCCCAGGTTCAAGCGATTCTCCTGCCTCACCCTCCCAAGTAGCTGGGATTACAGGCACGCACCACCACACCCGGCTAATTTTGTATTTTTAGTAGAGATGGGGTTTCTACATGTTGGTCAGGCTGGTCTTGAACTCCCGACCTCAGGTGATCTGCCTGCCTCAGCCTCCCAAAGTGCTGGGATTACAGGCGTGAGCCACCGCACCCGGCCTTAAACCAAATTTAGAGCTCACCCACAAAAGACCTCATTTACAATTTAATTTTATTATATTCTGCCACAGAGTATGTTTAGACCCATACTGAAAGAAGAAAATCAAGTAATTTCTTGAAGATGGAGAGCCATTCATTAAACAAATGAAACCATTATTCCCTTAGCTTTCCATTCTCTCTTTACAGGCAAATGGTGAGTCACTGTGACAAATGATTTTAACTCCTTAAGGGGAAGCCTGTTAAAGAATTTTACTTGGTGAATTTTAAAATATTCAGACATAATGTGAAAAAAACTAAGAAACGCTAAAATAATTTTATCAACAAATAAAATGTAACAATTATCTCAGTTTTATGAAGGCAGTGTATTCAACTTTCATAAACTTGTTATAAAGTTTCTCCTCAGGATAAATAATTATGCCACATAAAAAATTAAGGCTTTCTCTTACGTACAGCAAACATAGAATGTGTGAATCAGCACTCTAATTCCATGAGGCAAAAATCTAATCCAAATTAAGCAAAAAAAAAAAAAAAAAAAAGGAAATTTATTGGATCACAAAAAGTGAAAAAGGATGGTGATGGTATAACTGTCAGGAATGACTGGATCCAGGAGATCAAACAGTATCATCAGATTTCTGTCTCTCATCTCCATTTTCCTCTGCTAGATTTCTCTTTGGGAAAGCTTTCCTCATGAGTGGCAAAAAGGCTACTCTGGTGAGTTTTTAATCTTATTAAATCCTTTAAACTTGCAATTCCAGACTAAAATCTCTCTCACTGCCCATAGGAATACTCGCAAAGGACTTCATTGATCCAGACAGGCCCATTTGCCAATCCCTTATCACTAGGTTGGGGGAAATAATTGGCCAGCCTGTGACCAATCCACTGCTGTCCCTGATTAACAGTTTCATCAGAATCATATGCATTGAGGGTGGGGTAAGCCAGGTATAGAACAGATCAAAAAGTAACAGATGTGGCCGGGGGCGGTGGCTCACGCCTATAATCCCAGCACTTTGGGAGTCTGAGGCAGGTGGATCACCTAAAGTCAGGAGTTCAAGACCAGCCTGACCAATATGGTGAAACCCTGTCTCTACTAAAAATACAAAAATTAGCCAGGCATGGTGGCAGGCACCTGTAATCCTAGCTACTCAGGAGGCTGAGGCAGGAGAATTGCTTGAACCCAGGAGGCAAAGGCTGCAGTGAGCCAAGACTGCACTCCAGCCTGGGTGACAGAGCAAGACTCTGTCTTTAAAAAAAAAAAAAAAAAGTCACAGATGTCTACTACTGAGCTACTTCAAATAATGGATACTCATGAACTGAAATATGAACTACATTCAAAGAATTACTAACCAAAAAGAACTCACTAATGTTCAATAACGACTGAGTGGTAACCAAATGTTTTCTTTCCTGTACTTGTTATAATCAGAGTGTTTCTCTATTATGAATTCTCTGATGTCGTCTAAGGGCTGAGACACAGCTAAAATTATTCCCACATTCATTACATTTATAAGGTTTTTCTCCAGCATGAATTCTCTGGTGTAGTCTTAGGGACAAGATCTGATGAAAAGCCTTCCCACATTCATTACATTCATAGGGTTTCTCTCCAGTATGAATTCTTTGATGTTGATTAAGATATGAGCCACAACTGAAGGCCTTCCCACATTTGTTACATTCATACGGTTTCTCTCCTGCATGACTTCTCTTATGGTGAATTAGAACTAAAGCATCACTGAAGGCTTTCCCACATTTACTGCATTCAAATGGTCTCTCTCCAGTGTGAATTCTATGATGTCGATTAAGTTGTGAGTCAGTCCTAAAAAACTTCCCACATTTGATGCATTCATAGGGCTTTTCTCCGGTATGAATTCTCTGATGTTGATTCAGGTGTGAGCGATAGCCAAAGGTCTTCCCACATTCACTACATTTGAAGGGTTTCTCTCCCGTGTGAATTCTTTGATGCAGAGTAAGGGCTATGCGTCTGCTGAAGGCTTTTCCACACTGATTACATTCGTAGGGTTTCTCTCCAGTGTGAATCCTCTGATGTTGATTAAGGTGAGCACTCTGTCTGAAGGCTTTGTTACATTCTTTACATTCATATGGTTTCTCACCTGTGTGAATTCTCTGGTGTTCAACAAGGAAGGCATAACGGCTAAAGGCCTTCCCACATTCATTGCACGCAAACGGTTTCTCTCCAGTGTGGATCCTCTGATGTTGAGCAAGGTGAGCACTCTGTCTGAAGGCTTTGTTACATTCCTTACATTCATAAGGTTTCTCCCCAATATGAGTTCTTTGATGTTCACTGAGAAAGAAGTCGTGGCTAAAGGCTTTTCCACAGTCGTTGCATGCATATGGTTTCTCTCCACTGTGAATTCTCTGAGGTTGAGTAAAGAATGAGTAACAGCTAAAGGCATCACCACATTCATCATATCCATGGGGTAATTTTCCAAAATGAGTGGTCTGATGTTGAGTAAGTAATGAGTGGAAACTTAAGAGATTTGAAAAATCATTACTTTCATAAGGTTTCTCCCCAGGAGGAATTCCTATATCTTTACTAAAGTACGTACTCTGGTTGAATTCTTCACATTCATTACCTATCAAAGATTCCTTCTCAGCACAGAGTCTTTTATATTCAATTATGACTGAATTTTGGGGGAAGAGTTTATCATAAATATCAAATTTATGTACTTGCTGTATGGTAGGAACTTTCTGTTGTGTTAAAAATACTGATTTCAGGGGTATGCTTCTCCCAGATTTACTAAATTCATTGTCTCTTTTCCCTGTAGAGATTTCCTTAACAGCTGTCACTTGCATGAAATGCCTCTCCGCATTTCCTTGATGTAGCTCAAATTCACCCTTACATTTCCAGGCTTCTCTGAAACTGGAGCATTCAAGGCCATGACTTGCTAGCCTTTCCATTACCATCTCCTGGGATATTTCATCTTCATCAATAAACCATTTTGGAGATAATTCCTCAATTTCACACCAAGACTCCCAGTCTGAAAAATATCAAGAAAGCAAATGTCTCCTTTGTTCTCTTGCTATGAGGAAAAAAATTGTTATCGAAGAAATGGAAGAATTTAACTGGGGGGAAGGAGGGTAGAAAATATGTGGTTCTAATAGCTCCCAAATATGGCCATGCAATATGAACAAAAGACAATGGAAGCACAAAGAATAAAGAGAGCTGAGAAGGGAAGGTATATGTGTTGACGATGGAGAGGTGGTAGTTGGGGACACAGGTAAAATGCAGGTCATCAAAAGGCAGGCAAAGCTAAATGCTAACAAGATAAGGAATTGAGGATGTCTGATTAGATCACAGCCAGTTTCCCTGCCTCTAGTCTTTAAACCCTCCTGTCCATCCTGCACTGGTATTCATAGGACTGAAAGCTCCATGAGGGCAGGGACAGATGTTCACCCCTTTTTCTTCTATTGTTGCATCCAATGCCTCGGACAATGTCAGCATGTTGTTAAATGGATGACTGCTGCCAGATTAATCTCAAGCAACTTTTTCCACTAATGCTGTTCAACAACTTCTAAGATTTTTATCAGGGTCCAGGGAAAATTTATATATATTTTTTCTCAGTGATTAAAAGAAACCTAGTGGTCAGCTTTTCTCATCATTAAGGGAAAATGACGCCTACTGAGAAGAATACGTGATACTTTCAGGAGAGGATATTGGTTGGGGTAAGGTAGAAATGAAACTATTTTTTAGAAGATGATCTCAAAAAATGAGAAAGTCCTTTCACACCACAATAATCAGCCAATATATTCAAATACATAGAACCTACTAGTAGGTCTGAAGTACCTAGTAGAGGGGGGAAAGCCTGACACAAGGTCTTTCTACCTTTTGTAAATTCTGAGAGCTCAAGCCTGTGCAGGTGATAATTCCATATGGCACATAATGAAGGATAAGCTAACATGATATAGATTATTACAGGTATAAATGTCAGGAAAAAAGAGATCAAAACTCACTAGCTTAGTTAAGGAATAATTCTCGGAGAATATGAGCTTGGTGTTCAAGGCTATAATCAGGATTCCAAAATATAGTGACTATTTCAGTGACAGAGACATTTTCATGCTTAGATGTGGTTAGGGATTATTTTAGAACTACGTATTTTGGCATTTGGGGGTTAAATAGATACAGTCTTTGCCATAACAGTTTCTCATCTGTTGAAAAGTAAAGCTATCTCCAGTATAGGTCAGAACAAAATTGAAAAGGAAATATTATTCATCTGTATCTTTCTTCTTTCCAATACACCCTTCACCCAAGGAAAGCCTCATCCCTATCAGTCCGTCCTATGCACAGCTTTGGATTTTCTTACCCTGTCTACACCCAGGCCTGAGAGGCCTTGTTCGCCTGTCCTTTGTTAGGTCCATACCATTCATTCCTTCCCTAGAAATACAACTACTTCTGTTCCCTCACTCACTTGCCTGGATCTCGTCTCTTGTAGGCATCACCTGAAGCCACTATACTCCATCTTACCAAAATTAAGTCTTTACTCCAGGCAAATAGCAGATTTATACAATAACTAACAATGCTGAATAAAAGAAGCCTGATGGGAGAAGACTACAGATATTTTCCAACATGGGAGACTCTGAGGTGCCTGGAGCTCCAACCACTATCTTTACATATAGACTTACAGATTGGATCCTCTTGATTAAAAGACTGTATAGAGCTATGCTATCCAATACGGTAGCCACTAAGTATAAGCAGCAATTTAAATTTAAATAACATTTTAAAAAGTCAGTTCCTTAGTCACACTAGCCACATTTTATGCACTCAAAGCCAAATGTGGCTAGTGGCTACTGTATTAGAAAGCACACATATAGATTATTTCCATCATCACAGAAATTTCTACTAGAGGCCGAGCATGGGGGTTCCCGCCTGTAATCCCAACACTTTGGGAGGCCGAGGCTGGTGGATCACTTGAGGCCAGGAGTTCAAGGCCAGCCTGGCCAACACAGTGAAACCTCGTCTCTACTGAAAATACAAAAATTAGCTGGGCGCAGTGGCTCACATCTATAATCCCAGCTACTCAGGTGGCTGAGGCACGAGAATTGCTTGAACTGAGAGGTGGAGGTTGCAGTGAGCCAAGATCACGCCACAGCATTCCAGCCTGGGCGACAAAGCTAGACTGTCTCAAAAAAAAAAAAAAGAAAAGAAAAGAAAGTTCTACTAGACAGAACTGGACAGAGATCCACATTAATATGACAAAGATCTTATGGTAAATGAGGAAACAACAGAAAAACAGGGGAAAGAGTCCATTAAAGGGAGAACAGAGCTCTGAAAAGAGAAAATGGATAGTGGTAAGAACTATCTTATACATCTCAATAAGCTGAAGGATATGAAAATGAAGAAGGGTACCTGGATGTAACTAAACTAGAGGGGCAGAAGCCAGATTACAAGTGATAAGACAGTGGAAGAGAAACTGAGGTGAAGGCAGTGAGTTGAGATTACAACTGCTATGTAAGTAATTGGAAGAGAGAAGGGAGTAAGGTTGGTAAGAACACAAAAAAAGTCCTACAAAATGTTATGAAATTCTTCTAAGGAAGATTTAAATGAACCCATGTAATATATAATTGCAACAAAGCAAAAAAATAATATATGCATACGTTTTTACCACAGGTTAATTTATATCAGGTCAGTTTCAACCAGAATTCCGTATGGATTTTATTTCAGAACTTAAGAAAATTATTTTAAATAAACTTGGACAAAAGTAATCACTAATATAAAAGAAAATTATGAACAAAAAAATAACATTCCAAAACCAATAATAGGACCTAAGCCCTTGCATTTTATACCTTTCTTCCACCGAAATCTCTGTGAAAGAACTCAACCAGGGTTGAATTGTAAAATTCCCTATCATTGTGGAAAAGGTCAAGAAAACAATATCAAGAGAAACACACTTACAGCATTAAAAACCTGCAAGACACAGAGAACACAGTGAAGAGGAGCATGACCTCCTGACTACCATCCTGACCACATCTGGTTGAAGGGAATGAAGTTGACATCAACCTTGAAAACTTGTGTGTGGGAGAAAACACAAAGTCAAAAGGCAAGGGACAATCTGAGAAAAAACAACTAAAACATGTATCATAGAAAAAGGAATAATGCCCAGAATTTAGTTCTACTACAAATCAGTAAGAAAAAGAAAAATAATCTAATTCTCCAAAAATGGAAGTATGCCAGTAATCCCAACAGTTTGGGATGCCAAGATGGGAGGATTGCTTGAGCCCAGGAGTTCTAGACCAGCCTAGGCAACACAGTGAGACCTCGTCTCTACAAGAAAAATAAAAAAATTAACCAGGTGCAGTGGTGCGCATGCTGAGGTGAGAAGATTGCTTGAGTTCAGTAGGTAGAGGCTGCAGTGAGCCAAGATTATGCCACTGCACTCCAGCCTGGGCAACAGAGTGAGAACCTGTCTCAAAAAACAAAACAAAAAAATGTATGAGCAGGTAATTCACAGAAGAGAAAAACTTTATAGACAATGCATTCCTGGAAAGATGCTCAATAATATCACTAGTAAATTAAAACCATAAGAGCATTTCCCTTCCTCGTATCAGCAGAAATTTCAGTTAGACAATATTAAGGACAATATCAAAAGCTTAAGTTGAAGAATATCAAGAGAGGAAGGAAACGCCATTCTCAGACACTGTCATTGTTAGTACGAGCCTAAACTGATAGAATCACTTCCCAGAACAAGTTGAGTATCTTGTAAATTAAAACATGCACTTCCATGTTCCAGCAATTTTACTTCAATGTACACATTTTGTTTTTTTTTTTGAGACAGGGTCTTGCTCTGTCACCTAGCCTAGGCTGGAGTCCAGTGGCACTATCACAGCTCATTGCAGCCTTGACCTCCCAGGCTTAAGTGACCCTCCTACCTCAGTCTCCTAAGTAGCTGGAATAATAAGTGCACAGCACCATGTCAGGCTAATTTATTTATTTTTATTTATTATTTATTTTTATTTTTTAATTTTTTTCCGAGATGGAGTCTTGCTCTGTCGCCCAGGCTGAAGTGCCGTGGTGCGATCCCAGCTCACTGCAACCTCCACCTCCCAGGTTCAAGCAATTTTCCTACCTCAGCCTTCCGAGTAGCTGGGATTACAGGAACACACCACCACGCCCGGCTAATTTTTGTATTTTTAGTAGAGACGGGGTTGCACCATGTTGGCCAGGGCTGGTCTTGAATTCTTGACCTCGTGATCCACCCACCTCAGCCTCCCAGACTGCTGGGATTACAGGCATGAGCCACCACACCCAGCCTGAAAGTGCTTTTTAAAAACTATAAAACCCAGAAAATATAACATAAGACAATATATAGGATTAAGCCCAAATTTATCAAAAATGTAATTAGACTTTCACTTATTAAAATGAAAAGATAATCAGATTGGTTTATAAAGTAAAACTCAAATCTGTATTGTATATAAGCCCTACACTTAAAGTTATTTTAAAAAGTTGAAAATAGGCTGGGCACGGTGGCTCATGCCTGTACTCCCAGCACTTTGGGAGGCCGAGGCGGGTGGATCACAAGGTCAGGAGTTCGAGACCAGCCTGGCCAATATGGTGAAACCCCATCTCTACTAAAAATACAACAATTAACTGGGTGTGGTGGTACACACCTGTAGTCCCAGCTACTTGAGAGGCTGATGCAGGAGAATCGCTTGAACCCAGGAGGCGGAGATTGCAGTGAGCCAAGATCACGCGCCACTGCACTCCACCCTGGATGACAAGAGCAAAACTCTGTCACAAAAAAAAAAAAAAAAAAAAAAATCAGCTGGGTGTGGTAGCTCACGCCTGTATAATCCCAGCACACTGGGAGGCCAAGAAGGGTGGATCACCTGAGGTTAGGAGTTTGAGATCAACCTGGCCAACATGGCGAAACCCTGTCTACTAAAAATACAAAAATTATCCGGGCATGGTGGCGAGCACCTGTAATCCCAGCTACTCGGGAGGCTGAGGCAGGAAAATCACTTGTACCTGGAAGGCGGAGGTTGCAGTGAGCCAAGATTGTGCCATTGCACTCCAGCCTGAGTGACACAGCAAGGCTCCGTCTCAAAAAAAAGCATAAAAAATCAAGGAAACGCATTCTCCCATACAGTCTTAGGAAGGAATGTAGGCTGCTGACATCTTGATTTTAGCTCTGTAAGGCCTACTTTTTACTTCTAACCTCCAGAGCTACAATAAATTTGTGTTGTATTAAGCCACTAAATGTATGCTAATTTGTTACAGCAGGAAAAAAACTAAGCAGACAACTTTTCTGGAGGGGAATGTAGCAATTCCTTATAAAACTACGTATATACGGCCGGACATGGTATAACTGTAATCCCAGCACTTTGGGAGGCCAAGGCTGGAGCGGATCACGAGGTCAAGAGATTGAGACCATCCTGGCCAACATGGTGAAACCCTGTCTCTACTAAAAATACAAAAATTAGCCAGGTGTGGTGGCACGCACCTGTATTCGCAGCTACCTGGGAGGCTGAGGCAGGAGAATCGCTTGAACCAGGGAGGCGGAGGTTGCAGTAAGCCGAGATTGCCCACTGCACTCCAGCCTGGTGACAGCGCGAGACTCCATCTCAAACAAAAACAGTAACAAATGGACCTGAAATAACTAACCTAAGTAATTTTGGAAATAGTATTTTGACCGGACACTATAAGACTAAAACAAAAAGTACTATACACAAATACCTAAATCTAGTTGGTAAATTTCTCACAGAGAAATAGGTTAGAAATTCTGAAACTTCTTTATGTGTATACTAAAATTGAACAAATAGGTAAATATATTTTTTCTCATTATCAGAAAAAGAAATTACAAATAAGTAAAGGAGGAAGGCTACAATAAACCCTGTAAAGCAGGACTAGAAATCAAGTTATTAATATAAACTGATAGTTTTAGTATATAAAAAGATAGAGGTAATAAAAAATGGGAAAAAAAGAGGCAGAAATAAATATAGGGGTGTGTGTGTAAATATCTATCTATCTATCTATCTATCTATCTATCTATCTATCTATCTATCCATCTATCCATCTATCTATCTACCTATCTATCTATCTGTTTCCTAGCTTTAGCTGCTGTCAGGGCCAGAAGTAGTGATATCCTAGTAGCCTAGAGCATACCTAGCTTGGTTTCTAAACACCATTTCCCAATAAAGCAATGAGGGCTCCTTGGAGAAGTGGTTGATTCAAGGCTGGGGCAAGGAAAATAAGAGAACCTGGAATACCTTGTGCTAGAAGGAAGGACGTGCCTAAAAAATGCATGGGGGCATGTCAGAAGGTCAAAGGAACCAATGTGAAGGAGATTCCAACATTCAAAGCTGGAACGATTTGAGAAACATAATGATTCATTGGATTTACTTCATAGAAATAAAAATCCATAAATCCAAAAATAAATCCATTTAAATTTTATGAAGTCATTAAATTTTATGAGGTAAATTAGATTTACCTCATAGGAAAAAAAAATCCATAAATATAATTGAATATATAAGTAAATGGAGGGGAAGGAGCAGCTCCTCCTACAGAACAATCCCAATTAATATACACAAAGAAAAGAGGGAAATGGAAAAAATCAACATTAGGTTAATACCACAGTAATAATTGTTGAAGAGATCCAGCAACAAATGCTAAAATAAATGGGCAAAAATTACAGAAGAAACAGAATAATCTCAAAGTATCTCCCCCAAGATATTTATTAATTACAAATAGAAAAATAAGAACTTTATAATGGAGAAACCAAGCAGACACTACCTTCACTAAGTGTGCAAAGTTAACATCACCAATAATAAGACATGTCGACATTATACATCCTTTGGAATGATGCACTGAGAGAGATACAACATTATTTCTGTGACATTCTTTGCAAAAATGCACTACCTCAATCTAATTATGAGAAAATATTAGATAAATCAGATAGATCCAAATTGAATGCATGCAAATATAATGAGCCATTTGTGTAGAGTGAAGCATATCTGAGGATTCCAGGAGAGATTTCTCCAAGAAGATGAAGTCAATAGATCACCTAATATGTCCAAGTATCTTGAAAGATTCAGACAATTGATGGTAAGTCGGGAACTGGATTAGGGATATATATATATATACATAAACTAAGCAAAAAAAAAAAAAAATGACAAACAAAATTCCCAAGTCATTATTAACTCCAGGGAAAATAAAAAGGTGTAGAGAAAAAGTAACTTGGCATATGCACAGCACAGCTATGACTAGCACTAAATGGCCATAATAAAATAAATGCTGAATAGTGACTTAATCAAAATGATGACATTGAAAGATAGGGGATGGGAAATGTGTGTATTTGTGTGTGTGCGTTATGTGTTGGACTCAAGAGAAGAAAGTGCTAACTCCTTATTTTCTTATAAGAAGATACCGAATAAGGGCTCACCCTGAAAAAAAATCAAGAGTAGCAACATTAACATATTTTTGGAGACATGAAGGGAACACCAAAAGAAACTACAAAAGAAAAGAAAGTGGATCGCTCTAGGAAGAGGGAAACTGGGGAGCCGAGAACAAGAATTCCTTCTTTAAGGGAAAAAGCCTTGTATAGGCTTTTTGGTGCAAAGGTAATTGCGTTTTTTGGCAAAACTGCAATTATTTTTGCACCAACCTAATACTACTACTTGATTTTTTAAACACTGTGTGTACATATCTTTGATAATTCTGATAAAAATAAAAACTCTGAAAAAGAAATCTAGAAATGTAATACAATTCTAACCATAAAAGGAAAAGAAGAGCTGAGAAGGACTGAGATTCAAGGTATAGGTGGAAGACCAGAGAGTATAATTTGAAGGAAAGAAAAAGAAAAAACCCCAGGGTGTGGTGAGGTTTCTAGGGAAGCACATACTATGGAGATTTCACTTCTCATCCCACCTGAAGCTCAAAACAGTTTCCTACTTACTACTTGGTTGAGTACCTTACAATAGTCCTCCCTGCCTGGTGATCTGTCACTCACCTGCACAGTGACCCTGTGACATCTTTCTCTCCACCATCCACGGTTCCTTCCCTTGCTCCAGTAAGGAGATCATGTTGGGCTTAGAAATGGAGAGTCCTGTTCACAGGGGAAGAAAAATGAGAGCAAGAGACAGACAGACATACAGACAAACAAATCAACATGCCACAGCTGTTCTAGGATGCAGACCCGATCTCTTGATCATCAGGCAAGAATGGACATTAGAGGAAGGGCTAGAGAATGGAATGACGCTTGTATGGATGAGGAGGAGGATGAAGCTTCTGCCGTGGCAGTGGTTCTCAAAGTGCTATGGCAGCTGCAGCCATCACCTAGGAACTAATTAGAAATGCACATTCTCAGGCCCCAACCCAGAACTACTGCATCAGAAACTACAGTGGCTCTCAAACGTTAACAGACATCAGGGTCATTTGGAGAGTTTATTAAAACCCAGACTACTGAGCCTACTCCCAGAGTTTCTGATTTTGTAGGTCTAGAATGGGGCCTCATAATTTGCATTTTAACAAATTCCCAGGACATGCTGATGTTGCTGTTCCAAACCACCATTCTACGGCAAAGGGAACTACTCATTTCCAACTCTATGAAATTACTTCATACGCCGGGCGCGGTGGCTCACGCCTGTAATCCCAGCACTTTGGGAGGTCAAGGCGGACAGATCATCTGAGGTCAGGAGTTCGAGACCAGCTTGGCCAACATGGAGAAACCCCATCTCTACTAAAAGTACAAAAATTAGCTGGGAGTGGTGGCAGGCGCCTGTAATCCCTGCTACTAAGGAGGCTGAGGCAGCAGAATCGCTACCCAGGAGGCGGAGGTTGCAGTGAGCCGAGATCGCACCACTGCACTCCAGCCTGGGTGACAAGAGCAAGACTCTGTCTCAAAAAAAAAAAAAAAAAAAGAAATTACTTCATGTGTTCAGAATGTCTGCCAAAAGTAAATTAATTAATTAAAATTTAAGAAACTTAAAAAGTTTATATATATATATATATATTTCAAATCATTTCCTGGGAACAGGAAGTAGAAAGGCAAGTAAGTGCTTTTAAGACGTCTTAAGATGTCCTAGATATTCTCAACAGAGGAAGCAAAAACACCCCAGAAGAAGATTTTTAAATTATGGGGGAGAAACATCCTTACCAAGCCATACCAAGTTCCTGTAGTTCTCCAACATGACATCTCTGTATAAATCCTTCTGAGATGGCTTCAGCCATTCCCACTCTTCTTGGGAAAAGTCTAGCGCCACATCTCTGAAGGTCACCAACCCCTGAAATAAAAAAATTCTTGTTCACCAGGTGCCCAGACACCTATATGGTCCTAGCAAAAAAGATGAATTTGGCCAGAGTTCAAAGCTCTAAGTGATGCGAGGAAAATAATTATTGGAGAACAATTACATGCTGAGGTTTGTCAAATACTTTAAGAGAAGAGAAATATTAGAAACAGACTCACCATATGAAAATTTTACATTTTTGTAAAAAAGACATATATACACAAAATTAGCTTATAACAAGAAACAGCAAAGACTAAATTGTATGTTACATATACTAAGTATAAAGAAAATCTTATATGGGGGATTCCTTTATATTCCCCAAATTTAGACATCGGGTGGGGCAGAATAGGAGAAAGACCTTGAATTGGGCTTTAACAAAAGGGTATGGCCTGAAAGTTAGACTTTATATGTAAGCAGAAACGTCCAGGAACATATCCTGAAGAAATAATGAGGTATATGTGAAGTGACTTAGATAGAATTTTCATTGGAAGGTTATGCAAAAAATCTGGAAAAAACTTACATGTTCAGGCCATATATATATATATATATATATATATATATATATATATAATTTAGGCTACAGCACTGAACTGCAGGCTGAGTGAAGGGAGAGAGATTTGTTTTATAAGCTGATATATATCCAGTATCTATTACAAAACTGATCACATTGTAAACTCTCAGTAAATATTTGCTGCTCAGGGAATAAATGGTGATGTTTCCTATAAAATGTCCATATGAAGAAAAGAGTATTCGGTGCTCAAAAATGATAGGGTTCCAGTATGTACAGTATGTTCTCTTTTTTTTAATCAAAAATAATGAAATATCAGGCCAGGCGCAGTGGTTCACGCCTATAATCCCAGTACTTTGGGAGGCCAAGGCAGGCAGATCACCTGAGGTCAGGAGTTCGAGACCAGCCTGGCCAAAATGGTGACACTCCGTCTCTACTAAAAATATAAAAATTAGCTGGACATGGTGGTATGTGCCTGTAGTCCCAACTACTCGGGAGGCTGAGGCAGGAGAATTGCTTGAACTCGGGAGGAGGCTGCAGTGAGCCAAGATTGTGCCACTGTACTTCCAGCCTGGGTGACAGAGCAAGACTCCATCTCAAAAAAAAAAAAAAAAGAAAAGAAATACCAAATATGGTTATTCTACATAGTGGAATTATGGTTACGGCTGAATGTGTCTAGGGAAAAAATTACACAACTCCATAGTGCTGTATAACTTCCAGGTACTCCTCTACTCTTTTCTGAGTCCTAGGAGGCTGACTGCATCAATAAACTCCCTTGTCCCATCCCATATTCTGCTGGGTTCAGCCACAAGCAAGAGATGAAAGGAAGGTAAGTAAGGCAGAATAGTTATTCCTCTGGCTCCCTGCCTGGGTGGGAGTGCCACCCTGGGTGGTCTCTGTCTTTCAATCAAAGTTCAGAGCACCTGTCAGGGGCCCCTCCACCCAGCTCTCTGTCTCTGGATTCAAAGATCTAGGGTTAGTAAGAGAGCTATGCTGTTATGAACCCCAGAGTACGGCATGATCCTTTATAGTTTCTCTATGTCCTGATAATATCTTTTAAATAGTCGCCTTTTGATTGCCTTGCTAGAACCCTGATTGATAAAACATGTTGACACAAAGTACTTCTTGCATATGGCCAGAAAGTCCTCAAAAGCACTGCAAAACCACTCTACTATGCTTCCCTAATAAATTCACTCTCCCCCTCTCCTGATAACTATTTCATAACTCTCTCTCGAACCACCATCAACTCATCCTGATCTCACTTTTAACTTCCTCATCCTCCAGCCACTATATGTACTTACCCTTCTGTATCTGTAGTGATACCTGTATATTCTGTCTGCCCTCTGTGACTATGGATAAAACTCTAGCCTTCAAAGACCAGTCCCTCCACTTGCCCACACAAAGACATTTTCCCTCTCTCCCTTTTACTACCAACTATTCTCACGTTACTGGATCATTCCAATCAGCAAAAAAACTGATGCAATATCTTCCCTCTTGTAAATAAATACATAGATAAATAAATAAATAAGTTACCTTCCATTGTCTCCCTTTAGCTATTGTCCCATTTCTCTACTCCTCTTAATAACAAAACTCTTCCCATAAGTTGTCTAGACCAGTGTTATCCACCAGAAATACTTGAGTCACATATGTAATTTGAAATTTTCCAGTAGTCACAAGAAAAAAATAAATAGAAAAAATATCATTTTTATTTAACCCAATATATCTAAAATGTTATCATTTCAACATGTAATCAATATAAAAAATTAATGAGACTTCTTACACTCTTTTTTGTACTGAATCTTCAAAATCTGGTATATACTTTGCACTTATAGTGTATCACAATTTAGAGTACTCATATGCGCCTGCTGGCTACACTATTGTAAGTCTAAATTCACTGTCTTTGTCCTCACCTTCCTCGTTCCATTCTCTTTTTCCTGCCTTTTTTTTTTCTTTATTTTTGGAGATGGAGTTTCACTCGTGTCACCCAGGCTGGAGTGCAATGGCGCGATCTCAGCTCATTGCAACCTCCATCTCCCGGGTTCAAGCGATTCTCCTGCCTCAGACTCCTTAGTAGCTGGGATTACAGGCATGTGCTACCACACCTGGCTAATTTTTGTATTATTAGTAGAGACGGGGTTTCACCATGTTGGCCAGGCTGGTCTTGAACTCCTGACCTCAGGTGATCTACCTGCGTCAGCCTCCCAAAGTGCTGGGATAATAGGCATGAGCATGAGCCACTGCACCTAGCCTTTTTTTTTTTTGAGACAGGGTCTCACTCTGTTTCTGTTGCACAGGCTGTAATGTGTACCACATGAATCATAGCTCCGTGCTGCCTCAAACTCCTGGGCTCAAGCGATCCTCCTACCTCAGTCTCCCAAGCAGCTGGGACTATAGGCATCTGCCATCATGCCTATGTTTTTGGATTTTAGTATTAAAAATTTTTTTAGAGATGGAGTCTCCCTACGTTGCCCTGCATACATAGCTGGTCTTGAACTCCTGGGCTCAGGCGATGGTCCCGCCATCTTGGCTTCCCAAAGTACTGGGATTACAGTCATAAGCCACCGCACCCGGCCTCCATTCTCTCTTAAACCTACCACAATGATGTCTTCATCCCAGTCATTCCATGAAGTAGCTCTTGTCAAGAATATTTCCATGTTACCAAATCCAACGGTGAGTTCTCAGTCTTTGTCTTCTTCAGTCCCTCTCAGAGGAACTTAGCTCAGTTGATCATCCCATCCTTGAAACACTTTCTCCTCTTGGCTTCCAGAACCCACACTCTTCTGGTCTTCCTTCTACGTCAGCTCTTCTCAGTCTCTTTTGCCGGTTCCTCCTCTTCTTGTGTGGCTCTGAATGTTGAACATCCTAAGCCCAGTCCTTCGATCTCTTTCCTATCTACATTCACCACAACCTTGTCCTCAAGATAATCTCATCCCTGTCTCATGTTTTAAATACACTAAGGACGGCCGGGCACGCTGGCTCATGCCTGTAATCCCAGCACTTTGGGAGGCCGTGGCAGGCAGATCACAAGGTCAGGAGATCAAGACCATCTTGGCTAACATGGCGAAATCCATCTCTACTAAAAATACAAAAATTAGCTGGGCATGGTGGCGTGTGCCTGTAGTCCCAGCTACTCGGGAGGCTGAGGCAGGAGAATCGCTTGAACCCAGGAGGCAGAGGCTGCAGTGAGCCGAGATAGCGCCGTTGCACTCCAGCCTGGGCGACAGAGCAACACTCTGTCTCAAAAAAAAAAAAAAAAAAAAAAAAGAAAGAAAGAAAGAAAAAAAAAATACACTAAGGACTCCCAAATTCACATCTATATTCCTGAACTCCAGATGTATAATCAGCATTCCATTTGGATATCCAAAAGGTCTCTAAATATATCCAGAACTCAATTCTTGATATCCATCTCACTTCACATTGTCTTTCCAGCTCAGTAAATGGCATGCCCATTCATGTAGCTGCCTAGCCAAAAATCTCTGTAGGCATCCTGACTTCTTCCTCTCACATGCCACAACTAATCCTTAATCAAATCGCATTTTCTATCTCCAGTCTATACCCAGAATCTCACTAGCTCCAATGCCACCACCATGGTCCAGGCTGCTATTACCTCCTGTCTGGATTACTAAGTCTCCTGACTGGCCTCCCTGCTTCCACCTGTACTCCCCTGCTATCTGTTTTCACTTTAAGGCATAAATCAAATCAGACCACAAATGTTCCAATGGCTCTCCTTCACTTAGAACCAAATTCAAAGTTCAGATCATGACTTAAAAGGGCCTATGTAATTTGGTTCCCAGCTATACCTCTGACATCATAGTGCTCATTTCCCTCCAAGGACAGACTCATTGCTATTCCTGGAATATACCAAACATGCTCCCAGCATAATAACTTTGTACTCCTTCTTTTAAAGCTCTTCCCCAGATCTCCACAAAACTTACCTGCTACTTTCACTGAAGTTTTGCTTTGCTAAATGTCACTTCCTCAGAGAGGCCATCCTTGACCTCCCTATTCAATAGATCACTCAGTAATCAAACTCTATCCCTTATTTCGCGTGCACTCATGTGCACTCAACAAATCGTCATCCATCTAAAGAGGATAGCTCTGCTCCATCACACATTTGAGCATAATGCTGAGTAAAAAAGATATTAAAATATTAAATGTTTTGTAGAAGGATTATATGAACAAAAGGTGGAGAGAGAAAAGTGGAAGGGGTGCTCATTGGGCTATTTGTGATTTTCCCTGTGGTCCCAAAGTCCTGAAAAATGAGGTCAAATGTCTGAAAACAAAGTGAAAGAGTATGCTTACCTGGGACATGGCTTTACAAAGCCCCACAGCCATTCCTCCTTTTTCAGTTTTCTCTTCTGAAGAAGAACAAAGTCCTGAGAAGGGAGAGTTAACGAAGAAATGATGATGTGCCAGCCCTGTGTTTTTGGTCCAAGACCCACAAAAATACTATTGCCCCTTTCTTCTCCCTCCATGGACCAGCCTCACCTTTTCCAAGATCTGGCCAGGGGTGGCGGGGTAGCATCCAATGCTGAACTTAACTCTCAAAGTCTTGACTTATATATTAAGGACGCATAGCCTGAACTCAACAAAATCCAAAGTCTGTCCTACGGCCAACAAGGTGGTTCATGATCTGGCGCCTGGCTGCACCTCTGACCTAATTTCCTACCCTTCCGCCCCTTGCTCGCCACACTCCAGGCACACGTCTTCCTACTGTTACTCAAACACTGTACAACCCTCCTTCAGGGTTGTGGCCTTTTCCTTCTACCTGGAACCTTCTCCCAGACACCAGCATGGGCCACTCCTCTTTATTCCTATCTGCATTCAGGTGTCCCTTCATCAGAGGGACTTCCCTGAAAATTCTACCTCAAGGGAACCCCTGTTCCAGGTACTCCATTTTCCTTTACCCTGAAGTATTTTTTTCTCAGCATTTATCACCACTGGACATGTTACATACTGCTTTGTTTCTTTATTGTTTCTCTTCCCATGCAAGATTGTAAGATCCAAGAGAACTAGGTTTTGTTTGGTTCACTGGTGTATTCTAATGACAGAACACCACCAGACGATTGTAGTCTCTCAAAAATATTAGATAAATGAATAAATAAATTTTACTGTGCCTTATGTAATATAAATATACAATGTTAACTCATGCTGTGTTGGGCAAGTAATTTTAATCTTCCTGTGCCTCACAATCAGACTAGGTCCGACATAATTAATCCCACGATCTCACATACACATAAAATTCTCACCCAATCACAAACATATACACATTTACACAATCAATGGCATAATCTCTCTCACATACACACAGCCGTATTAGCACAAAGATAGACTGTCACACACGATTATCTCATTGTGTCATTATCTCATTTAATCCTCAGAACTACTACTGCTCCACAAAACTACAAAGATAGGTATTAATATCTCCACTTTACTGGTAGTAAAAGGGAGGTTCCAGAAGCTTAAACAACCAACTCAAAGTCAGGGGTCCAACTGAAATGTGACCTCAAAACCGGTCCTCTTTTGAGAGGCCGTGATGTCTGAATGGGAAATATTCAACACAACCCGAGTAATCAATGCCATATATTCCTTAGAGAGGCATCTTTAGAGATGGCAGATGTTACCTTTATTTCTCTACAGAAACGCAGCCTGAGGGAAACATCGCCAAATTTTAATACTAAAGCAACAACAAACTGGGCAATCTGAAGTAAGTGCCTTGTCCTCTTAGAGCCAACATTTCTTCATCGTAAAAATAGGGACAGGCTGGTCACGGTGGCTCACACCTGTAATCCCAGCACTTTGGGAGGTCAAGGTGGGCAAATCACTTGAGCCTAGGAATTCAAGACCAGCCTGGGCAACGTGGCAAAACCCTGTCTCCTCAAAAAGTACAAGAATTAGTCGGGAGTGGTGGCATGTGTCTGTAGTCCCAGCTACTCTGGAGGCTGAGGTGAGAGGCTTGATTGAACCCAGGAGATAGAGGGTGCTGTGAGCCGAGGTTGCACCACTGCACTCTAGCCTACAGGACAGAGCAAGACTCTGTCTCAAAAAAAAAGAAAGAAAAAAAAAAAAAGAAAGAAAAGAAAGGGACAATTGTGGTTGACCTAGAATTCAGTATACATCACCCCCCAATTTCACCCCCTAATTCTGGACTACTTTGCACTAGGCAACTCAGTTCCCAGCAGTTATTTCCTTAGTGTAGTGCAGCTTGAAATTGTCCATAAAAACTGCAGCAGGGCGCAGCGGCTCTCGCCTGTAATCCCAGCACTGTGGGAGGCTCCGGTGGGCGGATCATGAGGTCAGGAGTTGGAGACCAGCCTGGCCAACATGGCGAAACCCCGTCTCTACTAAAAATACAAAAACTAGCCAGGTGTGGTGGTGCGCACCTGTAATCCCATCTACTTGGGAGGCTGAGGCAGGAGAATCACTTGAACCTGGGAGGTGGAGGTTGCAGTGAGCTGAGATCGCATCATTGCACTCCAGCCTGGGCAATAGAGTGACACTCCATCTCAAGAGAGAAAAAAAAAAAAGCGAGACCTCTAGAGCTAAACTGCTTGGGTTTGAGTTCTGGTGCTGTCACTTGTTAACTGTGTGAACTTGGGCAATTTTAATATTTCTGTGCTTCATACATCAATCCCACAATCTCATATGTACACACAAATTCTCACCCAATCACAAATATATACAGAGTCACACAAACACACCCATAATTTCACACAATAACAGCCACATAAGCACAAAGATAGATGGTCACATACAATTACACCAACAGAGATAAACAATCACACACAATCACACACAAAGTAGCATACCACAGAAGTCACACATCTTGTCACAATTAACGATACAAAACTATACCTGCAGAGACAGATGGTCATAGTCACACAATCACACTTGCTGTCACACACATTCAAACGCAGTTGTATCTGCAGAAACAGGTGGTCACATAACCATATACATGCATTTACACAAACACACAATGTCACACCCCAGTCTCTCATAAACATATACACAGCTACACCTGCAGAGACAGTCACACACAAACACACATATTCACAGTTTCACCCCCACAGATGGTTACAGTCACACACAAGCGGGCGCACGCGCACACACACAGAGACACAAGATCACATTCTGTCACACCCGCAGCCTGTCACATAGTTGGTAACACAGTGAAACACACACGGCCTCCCCAGCGACTCCTGCCGGGTTCCCATCCCTGGCGCGGCCGGTCCACCCAGAGCCCGCCCTTGACCTCCCGCTCCCGCCCGGGGCCCGGCCCCACTCACCTCCCGGCGCCGCGGGCTCTGCAAACGGGCCCCGCGACCGAGACCCGCGACGTCACCTCCCAGAATCCTCCGCGAGGAGGAGCGAGGCGAGGACTGAGGCGTGCAGGACTCTGAGCTCTGCGAGATCTGAACCAGCGATACCGAATTCCCCATGGACCCCGCGAACCACGAGCCCCAGAACGCTTTGCGCAACGGCCGTCATCGTTGAACTACATCTCCCAGAGAACCCCGCGGCCCCCTCCACTGCGCGCCTGCGCCGCGGTGGCTGGTACCAGAGAGGGCTGTGCGCGGTCCTAGGCTCTCCAGTGACCCTGAGCTGCTGTGTTGGGGAAAGCGGCCAGGCTGCGCGCAGGGCTGACCGGTTGAATGCTTGGGTGTGGTAGTTCGTGTGTGACTGTTGCTGCACACCTTTATGCTTGCCGACGAAAGGAGCGGCGGATTTTGTCAGTGCAGGGAGCTTCTGTATTTTAAATCACGTCCCGTGATTGTGGGTAGCTGAATGTGAAAGTGATTGTGGATGAAAGAGACTGTGGCTGACATTGGGGGTGACCGTTTCTGTTATTGTGAGGATACCACTGATCCAATGTGTGTATCTGACTGTCTCCCGGTCTTACTGTTCCTTCACCCCCATCTCCTGCCATGGGCGGGGTCTGTGGTATCTTTTTTTGAGGCAATCTCGGCGCTCACTGCAACCTCCCGGGTTCAAGCGATTCTAGTGCCTCAGCCTCCCGAGTAGCTGGGACTACAGGCACCCGCCACCATACCCGGCTAATTTTTGCATTTTTAGTAGAGAAGGGATTTCTCCATGTTGGCCAGGATGGTCTGGAACTGCTGGCCTCAAGCCATCCGCCCACCTCGGCCTCCCAAAGTGAGGGAACCATAGGCATGAGCCACCACGCCCCGCCTGTTATCCTCATTTTTATGCCCCATCTCTGCCTGTACCTAATGTGATGCCAGTCACAGAAGGGTGATTAGATTTCATTACTATGAGGTTGGTTTGCACCAAAGCCGTAAGTAGTTTGGTAGCCGATAGCCCTGGTGTTTCTCCTGCTGTTTCCACCTTTTCACTCTACAACTTTAGGGCCCAGCTTTAAGAAAACTGCCCACAGTCAGGACAAGAATGTGAGCCCCTGAGTGAAAGTTCCAGACTAAAGCAGCATTCTTCCCCATCTCCAGTCCCTGAAAGATCTGAAAGGTGCATCCATGTCAAGATCCTAGTAAGTCAAGATTCTTACGTGGAAGCAAGGGGAAGTTCTTGAGAATGCCTCCTTGGAGAATACGTCCTCTAGTCCCCTGCCACAGAGAGCCCTCTAATTGCTAAGGCCAGAGAATCTTCTACAAAAGGAGTGTGGGTATTAGGGTAGAACTGATTGCTCTTTACTGTGAAATTGGGCTTTGTTACTTTCAGAAGAAGTCAGACTTTTTTTAAAGGCTCTACAAACATGTAATAGTTGGGTTGCTTTAATGGGGAAATTTACAAATTCAGTGTTCTTTGGATGATAATTGTGGTTTGGTACTTGACAATTACATTAAACAGTTCTTCCCTGGACTTAATTATCAGGAAAGTTAGAGATCATCTTGGATCTTTCATACCGAAGTGCTGAAATTTAAGATTCTCCATTCTTTTTTTGAGACAGGGTCTCTCTCTGTCACCCAGGAGTACAGTGGGGCCATTTTGGCTCACTGCAGCCTTGACTTCCTGGGCTCAAGCAATCCTCCCGCCTCAGCCACCCAAGTAGCTGGTACCACAGATGCATGCCACCACACCTGGCTAAGTTCAGTTTTTAATTTTTTGTAGTGGTGTATATGACTATCTCCTTATATGTCAGTGATTATTGGAAGGACTTTTGTCCTTTATTTTTCTTATATCACCAAGTCCGTCGCTAGTTTAAGTTTCGTCATTTCCACAGATTAGGCAGTGGTTTTGAAAGTATGCCAACTATGTGGCTGCACTGCTAAAACAAGTAATGGTAGTGCTCTGTCCATCATCATCTAGTCAAGAAAGCAGAGCCACAAGGGAATTTAATTACAGGAAACTGACGACATAATGTTGGAGGACTGAAAGAGCACAAAGGGAGAGATTTGTAACTTGAGGAAATAGCTAACACTCTAGAGCTTGGAGAATGAAAAGGAAGAGATGGATTTGCCACAAGCTAAGAGCTCTGAGGAGGGGGTCTCAGGCCCGCAGTAACTGGTTTTGGCAGTCTAGTGCCTAGGGAAAGATAAAGCATAATTTTCTTTGGCCTTTTTTATTAAGATATTTTAAATGAATCCATACTCTAGTATTCATGCTAGTGAATAACCTCTCTACACAATAATTCATGAATTTCAAATCCATATAAATAAAAAATCCGGCCTGGCACGGTGGCTCATGCCTGTAATCCCAGCACTTTGGGAGGCCAAGATTGGTGGATCACGAGGTCAGGAGATAGAGACCATCCTGGCTAACATGGTGAAACCCCGTCTCTGCTAAAAATACAAAAAAATTAGCCGAGTGTGCTAGCGGGCGCCTGTAGTCCCAACTACTCGGGAGGCTGAGGCAGGAGAATGGCGTGAACTGGGGAGGCGGAGGTTGCAGTGAGCTGAGATCACGCCACCGCACTCCAGCCTGGGCAACAGAGACTCTGTCTCAAGGAAAAAAAAAAAAAAAAAAAAAAAAAATCCCCATGGCTAACTTCTGGGGAAGATAATTTGCATTTAATGGGTGACTTCTAAGATCCAAGAACTGCGTAATTTCCTTTGTAAATGTTCTCATTTGTTACAATACTAAAAAATAAATATTTTTATCCAATCTTACAGTTGGGGGAATTGGGGTGCAGAGGTGTGATAACTTTAAAAAGTTCAGATATGCTGGTATGGGACAGGAAACAACACTATTTACTTCTCTTTGGCATACATGCCCATGAAGGTAATAAGGTTGATCTTCCTTTATCAGAGCAGTAGTCTTTAAAATGTTTTGCTCTATACCTCTTGAAACAATTTTGAAAAATAATGAAGCCCTTTTTACATTTTTAAATAATGCAAAGATATCATTTCTAGCTTTTTTTTTTTTTTTTTTTTTTTTATATGGAGTCTCGCTCTGTCGCCCAGGCTGGAGTGCAATGGCACGGTCTCGGCTCACTGCAACCTCCGCCTCCTGAGTTCAAGTGATTTTCCTGCCTCAGCCTCCCAAGTAACTGGGACTACAGGCACGTGGCACCACACCTGGCTAATTTTTGTATTTTTACTAGAGACGGGGTTTCGCCACGTTGACCAGGCTGGTGTTGAACTCCTGACCTCATGATCCGCCCACTTTGCCCTCCCAAAGTGCTGGGATTACAGGCATGGGCCACGGTGCCCAGCCTCTTGCATATTTTTAATACTGATATTTTAAAATAAGATTTTTAGGCTGGGCACCGTGGCCCATGCCTGTAACCCCAGCACTTTGGGAGGCCGAGGCAGACGTATCACTTAAGGTCAGGATTCAAGACCAGCCTGGCCAACATGGTGAAATCCCGTCTCCACTAAAAATACAAAAATATGCCGGGCGTGGTGGCAGGCGCCTGTAATCCCAGCTACTCAGGAGGCTGAGGCAGGAGAATCGCTTGAACCCAGGAGGCGGGGGCTGCAGTGAACTGAGATCATGCCACTGTACTCCAGCCTGGGCAACAGAGCACGACTCTATCTCAAAAAGTAGTAATAATAGGCGGGGCGTGGTGGCTCACGCCTGTAATCCCAGAACTTTGGGAGGCTGAGGTGAGTGGATCATGATGTCAGGAGATCGAGACCATCCTGGCTAACACGGTGAAACCCCGTCTCTACTAAAAATACAAACACAAAATTAGCCAGGTGTGGTGGCAGGCGCCTGTAGTCCCAGCTACTTGGGAGGCTGAGGCAGGAGAATGGCATGAACCCGGGAGGTGGAGCTTGCAGTGAGCTGAGATCGTGCCACTGCACTCCAGCCTGGGCGACAGAGCGAGACTAGGTCTCAAAAAAAAAAAAAAAAAGGTAATAATAAGTAAATAAAAATAAAATAAGATTTTTATATCATTCTTTAAAACCCATGCAGTGGAATCTAAATACCATTGCAATTTTATAACCACCATCATTCATTAAACATACATGAGCCAGCTCTTTTTTAACATTTATAGGTACATACACTGTACCTTTTTCTTATCCAATCATTTCCATTCCACTTTTGTCACTGAAATTTTATCTTAATAATTGATAGGTCAGGTGTGGTGCCTCAGGCCTGTAATCCCAGCACTTTGGGAGGCCAAGGCAGGCAGACCACTTGAGGTCAGAAGTTTGAGATCAGCCTGACCAACGTGGTGAAACCCTGTCTCTACTAAAAATACAAAAATTAGCCAGGCTTGGTGGGAGGCGCCTGTAATCTCAGCTACTCAGGAGCCTGAGGCACAAGAATTGCTTGAACCCAGGAGGTGGAGGTTGCAGTGAGCCTAGGTCTTGCCACTGCACTCCAGCCTGGGTGACAGTGAGACTGCATCTCAAGATAAAACAAAAATAATTGCTTACCCTTAAAAGTCTTAAACTACCGTTTTACTTCGCTGTAACAAAAATGAAATTGTACTTTTTTTTTCTTCCTACCAAATGTTCTAAGTGTCAAAAAATTTCTTAAAGATTCATTTTATTATTATTATTATTATTATTGAGACAAAGTCTTGCTGTGTCAACAGGCTGGAGTGCAGTGGCGCGATCTCGGCTCACTGCAACCTCCGCCTCCTGGGTTCAAGCGATTCTCCTGCCTCAGCCTCCCGAGGAGCTGGGATTACAGGCGCCTGCCACCACGCCCAGCTAATTTTTGTATTTTTAGTAGGGATGGGGTTTCACCATGTTGGCCAGGATGGTCTTCATCTCCTGAACTTGTGATCTGCCCGCCTCGGCCTCCCCAAGTGCTGGGGTTACAGGCATGAGCCATTGCACCCAGCCTATTTTATTATTATAATTATTTCTCAATTGGTCAAAATAATATATTTAACATTTTAATATTATTAAACATACAAAAGGCCACACTTTGGCCCTCCTCTAGTCAAGTAGTTTCCTTCCTGGTGAAAGTCCATAGGCAGAAACATTCCTGCAAAGATCTCACAACCTTCTTTCAGACCATGCTCTGGGTATCCAAATCCCCAGGATTTCCTGTTCAAATGGACTCCAGCCTGCTTCCAGAGCCTGTATCTCTTCTGCGTCCAAAGCCCCTTCCCTTGATCTGTCTTCCAAAGGTGGAATGTGCTGCCTATCCACAAAATGTGGCCAAATGAGAGCAATTTGGTAAGGCTGGACAGAGCTTAGATATGCAAGCTGGAGTGTCCACATGTGGGAATAGAAGACCTCTTATGATATGGGACAAGGATGGCATTGGGAACAGCAGGGGACCGGCTGGGGACCTCCATCTGTACTGTTGACCTAGGTCTCTACATGTCAGTGGCAGGCTTGTTTATGTATATTCTGGAGACCAATGGTCTTATGATGATGGTGGTTTGAATTAGGGTCATCACTGCAAGAGGCAATGAGAAATTGTCAGATTGGGATACAGTTTGAGTGTAGAACTAACAGAAGTTGCTGATGCTTGGTTGTGAATATAGGGAAAGAGAGAAGTTCAATATAATGCCTAAATGTATTGAGCCCCTGGATAAATGGTAGTGTTATTTACTAAGATTGAGTATGTGGCAGTTATCTAGGATGGGGTGGGTGGTGAGGTATCATGTTAAGTCGCAGATGCTTGTTGGATATCAAGAGTGATATCAAGTAGGTATTTAGATATACGTGTGTGGAGCTCAGTGAAATGTTGGTACTAGAGATACAAATTTGGGAATTTCAATTAAGATGCTTTTAATAGGAAGTTATACAATGCTCAACTGAAAGTAGCTTATACAGTAAAGATATTGATTTCCCCACTTAGCAAGAAGTTCAGTTGGCTTAGCAGGTGACCAATTGTAGCAAGAATCCTTCCTCCTGCTCTGTAGTCTTCAATGTATTGGCAGTGTTGCTTTATGTGGTTGCAAGGTAGCTTCAGCAGCTCAGGTCTTCACACAATGTCTTCATTCTGTGTCTAGTTCCAGAATGAAATACTTTTGTTTTGTTTTGTTTTTCATTCTTTCAGGTCCCTCTTTTTTTTTTTTTTTTGAGACAGTCTTGCTTGCTCTGTTGCCCAGGCTGGAGTGCAGTGGTGCAATCTTGGCTCACCACAACCTCCACCTCCAGGGTTCAAGTGATTCTCCTGCCTCGGCCCCTGAGTAGCTGGGGTTACAGGTGTGCACCACCATGCCCGGCTAATTTTTGTATTTTTAGTAGAGACGAGGTTTTGCCATGTTGGCCAGACCAGTCTCGAACTCCTGACCCCAAGTGATACGCCTGCCTCAGCCTCCCAAAGGGCTGGGATTACAGGCATGAGCCACTGTGCCTGGTCCCCAAACATTATCTGACCACACTTAGATAACCACTGTTACATAATAATTAGAATTAAATGAAATAGCTATTTAAAAACTTACTAGATCAGGCGTGGTGGCTCATGCCTGTAATCCCAGCACTCTGGGAGGCCAAGGCGGGTGGATCACCTGAGGTCAGGAGCTCGAGACCAGCCTGGCCAACATGGGGAAACCCTGTCTCTACTAAAAATACAAAAATTAGCTGGGCATGGTGGTGTACACCTGTAATTCTAGCTACTCGGGAGGCTGAGGCAGGAGAATCAGTTGAACCCGGGAGGCGGAAGTTGTGGTGAGCCAAGATCGCACCACTGCACTCCAGCCTGGGTGACAGAGTGCCACTCCATCTCAAAAAAAATAAAAATTTAAAAATAAATAAAATAAATACATGAAAACTTACTATGACCTCTTTTAAAATTGAACATTTTAATGGTGACCATAACAGACTTGTGGATTTGAGGTGATAGTCTCATACTGTTTACCATCTGTTCTTCAAAATTTTCTTTGTGTAATGTAGTCTACTACTTACCGTGAGAATGGCAGGATGGACAGTGGTTACTCTGGGACAGGTTTCTGTTGGTTTTAAACATCTAGAGCTGTCATCTCAGGATGGGAAAGATAAGGCACTAATGAATGGCTTTCTAAACACAGACTGGAAAATCATCAAAACACCAGACTCAGAAGAAGCCACGTAACTGAATACTTTGTGGTGCTTGCCTCCTAATCAACTTCCAGGTTTGCACACAGATTTTAGTACCAGGCCAGGCCCAGGTGGACAGCTCAGGTTACCTGCCTCAATTTTCTCTCCTAAGAGGTTCTGAGCAGAAGGCCTAATGTGAGTTTAACAATCAACAGGGTTGGGGCTGGGGCTGGGCCAGGGCCAAAGGATAGAATGTAGCTTTCTACCCCTTTCTTAGAATTCCTGTTCTCTTTGTGTGGCTCCATAGAAACCGTATCCTGGGGTTTGTATCTTTTTAAATATATTTAAGTCTTCAGGTAGCATCTGTTCTATTTTTTGCTAAGAGTTTTTAACAGTTTAAGACAAAATCTTAGTTATATGGATGAATTAAATTGAAAGCTGTATACTATTACACTGGTCTTTATTATTATTTTTGAGACAGTCTCACTCTGTCACCCAGGCTGGAATGCAGTGGCCAATCTCAGCTCACTGCAATCTCCGCCACCTGGGCTCAAGCGATTCTCCTCCTGAGTAGCGGGTATTACAGCCATGCACCATCACAGCCTGGCTAATTTCTGTATTTTTCGTAGAGATGGGGTTTCACCATGTTGTCCAGGCTGGTCTCCAACTCCTGGCCTCAAGTGAGCCACCCGCCTCAGTCTCCCAAAATGTTGGGAGTACAGGTGTGATCTACCACGCCCAGCCACACTGGTCTTTAAATAAAATAAAAATAAATTGAAAGCTGTGATATTCTTTCTAAAAGTTAAACATTAAAGAACATGCTTAACTTTGAAATCGTTTTGTGACATAATTTTATGGAAGAGAATAATTAAATTCTAAGACTCTAGGGGATTAAAACTCAATAGTTTTTAAACTATTATAAAATAGTTTATCTCAAAGTATTTTTTTTTTTTTTTTGAGATGGAGTCTCGCTCTGTTACCCAAGCTGGAGTGCAGTGGTGCGATCTCAGCTCACTGCAACCCCCGCCTCCCAGGTTCAAGTGATTCTCCTGCCTCAGCCTCCTGAGTAGCTGGGACTAGAAGCGCCCACCACCATGCCTGGCTAATTTTTGTATTTTTAGTAGAGATGGGGTTTCACCATATTGGCCAGGCTGGCCTCAAACTCCTGACCTTGTGATCTGCCCGCCTCGGCCTCCCAAAGTGCTGGGATTACAGGTGTGAGACACCGTACCCGGCCTCAAAGTATTTTTCTGTTAAGAAGTATGAAAGCCAGCCCATGAATTGCCATGGTGGAGGGCTGGGAAAAGCAGGCCATGCCCAGTACGCCACCTAGGATAACACTTCATAATTTTTTACCAGATCTTCTCACTCTACTCACTCACTTAGATGTTGAACAAAAATTAAGACCCTAACATCTCATACCATTTTGGACAGTGATGCCCTAACTCTAACTCCTTTGGATAAATAAATCTACATTTATTTTTTCCCTAAATTGATAGCCAACAACACAAACACTGAATCTTACGATTGCCATTTTCACACTGATTGAAATCCTGCTTTATCACATTCAAAATGCTCATATATGGATGGGTTTGTTTTTCTGTTTTTTAAAATATGGTTCTAAAGAGCTATTCTAAAAACTTATATATGAACAAAGACATGTTACTATATAATTTCTATATTTTCCTAATGATTCTTGGAAATTTTATTTTTCCAAATAAAATTCATAATCATTCAGTCTAGTTCCATGGGAAAAAAAAAAAAAAAAAACTGGCACCTAACCTAGTATTTTAAGTTAATTTGTTGAACACTGCCATTAGAAAATATATATGTTCCCAACCAGAAGAATGGTACATTTTACAATGGTTGGAAATATTTAAACTCAAGAATTACCTGTAGGATGCTGTTTGGTAATTCAAAGGAGAATACAAATTAATTTCATTTTCTATTTCTGCATATTGTGTTTTTATAAAGAAAACACAATACACTTCTAGTTTAAATACATCAGCCAATAAAAATATCTTCAATGTGGATTCAACCCAGAAACCAGAGAAAACCCCAGAAGGCTTAAGCAAAGTTAAGGTATTTTTAAAAATGGACCTCTTCCTATAACCTAGAGCTAGGATACTTGTAGTCACCTAGATATGATATAATAAAACCCTCTTCTACCCATGGACTATCCCTGTCTCCATGAATTAACCATTCCCCAAACTCTCCCCTGAGGCTGACTCTGTGGGGTCATGGTCTGGGGAACACATAGTAAATCAGCCACGGTGTCTTCCAAGTCTCTTGTTCCCAGTTAGGACAGATGGACATCAAAAGACAAGCTCTAGTATTATTGTCTTGAGGCAGAAATTAGAGAAAGAAGAAAATAAAATGTAAAAAGAGAAAAATAAGCTTTCTATATTAGGCTGACTCATCCTAAAGGCGGTAGCAGGCAAAGCCTGGACCCAGGCGAGGTCTCTATAACATTATCAAAGAAGCATAGGCTTGAAGGAATGTGCTCTGGAGACTCTCCCAGCACTCCCTCAACATAAGGATAAGAAAAAGTAAAGTTCTCCCTTGAATCCCACCTCCCTCCGTGTGATTGTACCTTGCTCTGCAAGTTTTATGAGGTTATAGATTCCTGTTTTCTGTAACTAGTAACTTCAAGTATTCTGTTTTATCTAAGCAGCACAGTGAAAGTTTTAAGACATGCCTGAGGCAGGCCTGGGCTGCAGCCATCTGGGTGCCATAGCAAAGGTTATGAGATAAGCCCATGCAAGGCTCTTTTGAGCAAGCCTAGATAACAGCCATCTAGGCTGCATAAGCAAGGGTCATATCTAATCCTGAGTTACGCACCTGTCACAATTTGATTAACTGCCTTTGTTCTGCCTCTGTATCCTGGCTTTTGCACCACTACGTTTTGCACCACTGTAAGCTTGTTTCAAGTTAGCCCACCCCCTTTGAGAAGTGTGTATAAAAGTCAAATGCCGTCTTTGTTCTGGGCCCAGTTTTTGGATGTTAATCCTCTGGGTCTGAGTGCACTCAATAAATCCTCCTGTCGGCTGGGCGTGGTGGCTCACGCCTGTAATCCCAGCACTTTGGGAGGCTGAGGTGGGCGGATCACGAGGTCAGGAGATCGAGACCATCCTGGCTAACACGGTGAAACCCCGTCTCTACTAAAAATACAAAAAATTAGCCGGGCGAGGTGGCGGGCGCCTGTAGTCCCAGCTACTCGGGAGGCTGAGGCAGGAGAATGGCATGAACCCGGGGGGCGGAGCCTGCAGCGAGCTGAGATCGCACCACTGCACTCCAGCCCGGGTGACAGAGCGAGACTCCATCTCAAAAAAATAAATAAAGAAATCCTCCTGTCTCACCCCGTGGTCTCTCTGGTCCTCCTTCATTCCCGCAACAGTTTCTGTAACATCCAGGGTACAGTGGAAGGAATGTTCAAGTGTACCTGTAAAATGACACTGGAATAGTATTCATTTCCTAATTTCAACCCATTTAAAAGTACTCTCTCCATCAAGTTACTGACACAGGATTTTTCTCAGCCACATTGCCAACTGAGGACCTCCACAGCCAGCGACAGCCCCCTGCGTGGACCTCACTTAGCCCTGGGCCTGCCGCTGGAGGTGCCCCGCCCTCTTGGCCTGCCTGTGTTATAGCTTATACCCATGTTTAGCGGTTCTGAGCGCTTGTCCTGAGTCCAAGAAGAATTGAGGATACACTGACAATTGAAGGGTGAGGATGGGTAGAAAAGAATTTTATTGAGCGAAAGAACAGCTCTCAGTGGAGAGGGGATGCAGGGAGTGGTCCCTAGCCCCCACAGCAGGATGATTTCTCTCCTCACTGCAGCTGAGTCTGGGTCTTTTATGGGCTCAGAATAGGGGAGTACATGTTGATTGACTTGTAAGTATACAAAGGCACCACTCAAAGGTGGGCACAGCAGTGTAAAAACCAATTAGGGAAGGGCAGGTATATGTAAAATAGGTGAAGGGTTGGGATCAATCGGAGGAAAGCACACCAAATGGGAAGACAGGTTCTCAATTCAGTATGAGGATTTAGCTGGGACTGTCTTCAGCTTTAAGGTTGGGTTTCACCAGGTACCCACCCCTATCTGCCTGGGCATTTGACTACCTCCTGCCACTATCATTACCTGACTGGGCTTCCACAACCCACCATCCACAGTGAGGAAGGGCAGGGCTTCTGAAAATGAGCCAGCAATTCTCCTTCAGGTGGATGGAGATACAAGTCTTACCAGTACAGTCTCATGCACAATCACACACACAATGTCTCCACTTTGGTATCTAGCAATGGCTGAACAAGCCACAGCGCTGTGTGTGTCCTCTGGTGTCTGATGAAGTATGACTCCTGGCAAAAGGCTGTACCACATTCCCTGTACACACAGTTTCTATCCTGAGTGTGTCCTCTGATGTCTGATAAGGTTGGACTTCCGACTAAAGCCCCGCCCACACTTTCTGCAAATATAAGGCTTCTCTCCTGAATGTGTCCTCTGGTGTCTAATGAGGTGTGACTGCCGGCTAAAGCCTTGCCCACACTCCCTGCACACATGAGGCTTCCCCCCTGAGTGTGCCCTCTGGTGTTTAATGAGAGTTAACTTAGCACAAAAGCCTTGCCCACACTCCCTGCACACAAAGGCACCTGAGTGTGCCCTCTTGTGCCTAAATAGGTTAGGCTTCTGCCGAAACCTTCTGCCACACTCCCTGCACATAAAAGGCTTTTCCCCTGAATGTGTCCTCTGGTGTGAAATGAGGGTGGACTTATCATTAAAGCCTCGTCCACACTCAGCACATACAAATGGCTTCTCCCCTGAGTGTGTCCTCTGGTGCGTGATGAGGGTTGATTTCCGGGTAAAGCCTCGCCCACACTCCGTACATACAAACGGCTTCTCCCCTGTGTGTGACCTCTGGTGTTTGTTAAGGTTTGACTTCAGGCTAAAGCACTGCCCGCACTCCAGGCAGACATAAGGTTTAACCCCTGAATGTGTCCTCTGGTGTGTTTTGAGGTTTGATTTCCAGCTAAAGTGACGCCCACATTCTGTGCATACATAAGGCTTCTCTCCTGTGTGTGTCCTTAAGTGTCTGATGAGGTGTGACTTCTGGCTAAAGCCTTGCTCACACTCCCTGCAAATGTAAGGCTTCTCTCCTGAATGTGTCCTCTTGTGTCTGACCAGGTGTGAATGCTGGCGAAAGCCACGCCCACATTCCCTGCAAACATAAGGCTTCTCCCCAGTGTGCGCCCTCTGGTGGGTGATGAGGTTTGACTTCAGGCTAAAGCTCTGCCCACATTCCTTGCACATATAAGGCTTGAGCCCTGAGTGTATTCCCTGATGTGTAAAGAGGTTTGACTTCCAAGTAAAGCCTCGTCCACAATGCTTGCACACATAAGGTTTCTCCCCTGAGTGTGTCCTCTGATGTGTGATCAGGTTTGACTTCCACGTAAAGCCTCGCCCACATTCTCTGCACACATAAGGCTTTCCCCTAGAGTGTGTCCTTGGGTTTTTGATGAGGATTGACATACTGCCAAAGCTGTCTCCCCACTCAGTGTACATGTAAGGTGTCTCCCCAGTTTGTGTCTTCTGGAAGCTAAAGAGGTTTGACTCCTTGATAAAGTCTGGCCCAAACTCTTCATATTTGATCTCTCCAAATCCTGAGACTTCTAAACAATGCAATACTTTGTCTGTTTCCTCAAGGTCTGCCTTCCGTTCAGGGCTGGGCCCTATATCCACCACTGTGTTGTCTTCCTTGGACTGTGCTGGCTGTTCTTCAGGTGGGCTGGAAAGTGCCTTTGAAGTGCCATTTTTGCTTACTCTCCCAAACAGGAGTCTGGAGTCTTCTCCCTCTTGAATCCATTCTGCTTTGCCACTCAAGCAGAATGGATCCTGCTGTTGTTTCTGATCTTCTGGATAGTGTTTTCCCAGCTGGAGAGGATTTCCTGCCCATAAACTTGAAAACAGCTGAGATAGATGACTCAGCCACACATGTTGGCTGAGAGCTTGCTGATTGGAGAAAATCAGAGGGCGGGAGAGACAAAGTTGAATTTCTGGCTTTGATTCTGCTGAAGAAAGAACATTTTCAGAGGGGCCATAGGTAGGGCTATGTAGGCAATTTTGCCTTGCCCATTGGTCATTCATAATATATTTACATCACAAGCTATCTCCCAGTTAGACATCCTTCCCAGCATCTATTTTTCATTTCACTTCATGCATTACACTTTCTTTTGTTTCTTGTTTTTTTTTTAAAATGGAGTCTTTCTTTCACCCAAGCTGGAGTGCAGTGGTGACATCTCAGCTCACTGCAACCTCCGCCTCCAGGGTTCAAGCGATTCTCCTGCCTTAGCCTCCCAAGTAGCTGGGATTACAGGTGCCCAAGACCACGCCCAGCTAATTTTTGTATTTTTAGTAGAGACAGAGTTTCGCCATGTTTGCCAGGCTGGTCTTGAACTCCTGACCTCAGGTCAGCCTAAACCTCCCAAAGTGTTGGGATTACAGGCGTAAGCCACTGTGCCCAGCCCTATGCATTACATTTTCTATTGCAGGAGTTGGCAAACTCACCTGACAGGCCAAATCCAGCCTGAAACCTGTTTCTGTATGGCCTGCCAGCTAAAAATGGTTTTTACCTTTTTAAGGGGTTGAATTCAAAAGAGGGAGACACAGAAAAGAGAGAGAGAAAGGAAGGAAGAAGGAGGAGAAGGAAAAGGAGGAGAAGAAGAAAGAAGTGGCAAATATTGCACATGTTCTCAAAAACTTAAAATATGACGCCTGTAGTCCCAGCACTTTGGGAAGCCGAGGCGGGCAGATCACGAGCTCAAGAGATCGAGACCATCCTGGCCAACATGGTGAAACCTTGTCTCCACTAAAAATAGAAAAATTAGCTGGCTATGGTAGCACACACATGTAGTCCCAGCTACTCGGGAGGCTGAGGCAGGAGAATCGCTTGAACCCGGGAGGTGGACGTTGCAGTGAGCCAAGATCGTGCCACCACACTCCAGCCTGGTGACAAAGCGAGACTCTGTCTCAAAAAAAAAAAAAAAAGGAGGGGACAAACAAAATGAGGAGAAAACAAATGAAAGCCGTCTTAACTGGAAAGGAAAAAGTAAAAAAATCTCTTTTGTTCACAGATTATATAATTTTGTATGTATAAAATTTCAAAAAAGCAACTAGAAGTCATAATTGTACTTAGGTCATATAAGATAAATATATTAAAAAATTGTATTTCTATATACTAGCAATGACTATTCTAAAAGTGAAACTGAGAAAACAATACTATTCACAATAGCATAAAAATAATAAAATGCTAAGGAATAAATGTGACAAAGTAGCACAAAGTTTGTAAACTGAAAATTAAGGCTGGGCACGGTGGCTCATGCCTGTAATCCCAACACTTAAGGAGGCTGAAGTGGGAGGATTGCTTGAGGCCAGAAGTTTGAGGCCAGCTTGCGCAACATAGTGGGATGAAAGAAAGAGAAAAGGAAAGGAGGAAAAGACGAAAGATTTTTAAAAAGAAAATTAACAAACATTGTTGAATGAAGTTAAAGCTCCAAATAAATAGGGAGACAGTCATAGATTGGAAGGCTTACTATTATTAAGATGATGATTCTCACCAAAATTTATCTGCAGATTCAACATAATCATGGTATCAGAACCACAGCAGGCTTTTGGTTTTTTTCCCTTTTGGAAATTGACAATCTGATCCTAAAACTTACATTGAAATTCAAAGGACATAAAATAGACAAAACAATTTCTGAAAAAGAAAATAAAGTTGGGGAGTGTATACTTCTAACTTCAAAACTTAATATAAAGCTACAGTAATGAAGCTAGTGTGCTACTGTCAGGAGGAAGATGGAGATCATGGAACAAAATCGGGAGACTAGAAATGAACACTTAGATTCACACTCAGCTGATTTTTGATAAAGGTGCCAAGGTAATTCAATGGGGGAAAGGATACTCTTTATATGAGATTGTAAGGACAACTGAATATTCATAAGCAAGAAAATGAATTTAGATTTTCACCTCATTTAATACATAAAAATTAACTAAAATGGATTGGAGCCCTAAATGTAAGAGCTAAAACTATAAAACTTCTAGAAGAAACCAATGAAGAAAATCTTCATAACCTTGAGTTAAGAATAAAGTTCTTAGTTACAATACCAAAAGCACAACCCATTTTAAAAATTGGAAAGTTAAACTTAATCAGCATTTAAAAGTTTTGTGCCTGAAATGACACCATTGAAAAAATGAAAAGATAAGCCACAGACAGGGAGAAATATCTGAAAATCCTATATTGATATAGGACTTGTGTCTAGATTATACTAAAAAGTCTTACAATTCAATAAGAACACAATCTAATTTTAAAATGAAGAAAAGAATCGAATAGGCATTTTACTAAAAAAGATACGCACATGGTTAATAAACAATGAAAAGGGCCAGGCATGGTGGCTCACACCTGTAATCCCCGCACTTTGGGAGGCCAAGATGGGTGAATCACCTAAGGTTAGGAGTTCTCAACCAGCCTGGCCAGCATGGTGAAACCCTGTCTCTATTAAAAATACAGAAATTAGTCGGGTGTGGTGGTGGGCGCCTGTAATCCCAGCTACTTGGGAGGCTGAAGCAGGAGAATTGCTTGAACCCAAGAGGCGAAGGTGGGAGTGAGTAGAGATCACGCCATTGCATTCCAGCCTGGGCAACAACAGCGAAACTCCATCTCAAAAAAAAAAAAACAAACAATGAAAAGATCAACATCATCAGCTATTCGGGAAATGCATTAAATGCACAATGAAATACCACTACACACCCACTAGAATGTCTATAATCAAAATCAGTGACAATACTGAGTGCTGACAAGGATGTGGAGAAACTAAAACCCTAATATATTGGTAATAGAAATGTAAAATGGTACAGGCACTTTGAAAAACATTTTTCCAATTTTTATTTTTTATTTTTGAGATGGAGTCTCACTCTGTCACCCAGGCTGGAATGCAGTGGCACAATCTCGGCTCATTGCAACCTCCACCTCCCAGGTTCAAGCGATTCTCCTGCCTCAGCCTCCTGAGTAGCTGGGATTACAGGCACCTGCCAACACGCCCAGGTAGTTTTTGTATTTTTAGTAGAGATTGGGTTTCACCATGTTGGTCAGGCTCATCTTGAACTCCTGACCTCAGGTGATCTACCCACCTCGGCTTCCCAAAGTGCTGGGATTACAGGTGCGAGCCACAGCACCCAGTCCCAATTTTTAAAAAGGTTAAACATAAACATACCATACAACCCAGCAATTATCCTCCTAATTATCTACCCAAGAGAAATGAAAACGTATGTCCACACTAAGACTGGTATATGAGTGTTCATAGCAACACTATTCACAATAGCCAAAAAGTGGACACAATCCACATGTCCATCAAGGGGTAAACAGAAAAACAAAATGTGGTATATCCATACAAAGGAATACTATATAGCAATAAAAAATGAATTACTGATACATGCTGCAACTTGGATGAACATCAAAAACATTATGCTAAACAAAAGAATGCAAGTATAAAAGACTATATATTTCGGCCTGACACAGTGGCTCACGCCCATAATCCCAGCACTTTGGGAGGCTGAGGCGGGTGGATCACAAGGTCAGGAGATTGAGACCATCCTGGCCAACATGGTGAAACCCCGTCTCTACTAAAATACAAAAAATTAGCCAGGCGTGGTGGTGTGCACCTGTAGTCCCAGCTACTCAGGAGGCTGAGGCAGGGGAATTGCTTGAACCCAGGAGGCAGAGGTTGCAGTGAGCTGATACCATGCCACTGTATTCCAGCCTGGTGACAGAGCAAGGCTCTATCTAAAAAAAAAAAAAAAGAAAAGACTATATATTTCACAATGCCATTCATATATGTCTAGAAACAGCAAATCTATAGACAGTAAACAAATCAATGGTTTCCTCTGATGGGAGGAGGGATGAATGCAAATGGGCACACGAGAACTTTCTGGTGTGATAGAAATGTTGAATAGAGGTGACAATCATATAACTCTATAAGTTTACTAAAACGTATTGAACTGTACACATACAGGCCAGGTGCGGTGGTTCACGCCTGTAATCCCAGCACTTTGGAAGGCTGAGATGGCGGATCACCTGAGGTAGGGAGTTTGAGACCAGCCTAACCAACATGGAGAAACCCTGTCTTTACCAAAAATACAAAATTAGCCAGGCCTGGTGGTACACGCCTGTAATCCCAGCTACTCGGGAGGCTGAGGCAGGAGAATCGCTTGAACCAGGAGGCAGAGGTTGCAGTGAGCCAAGATTGCGCCACTGCACTCCAGTGTAGTCTACAACAGCGAAACTCCATCTCCAAAAAAAAAAAAAAAAATGAACTGTACAAATACAATAAGTAATTTTATGGCATGTAAATTATACCTCAATAAAGCTATTTTAAAAAGTGAGAACTGGCTGGGCGCGGTGGCGCACGCCTGTAATCCCAGCACTTCGGGAGGCCAAGGCAGGTGGATCACCTGAGGTCAAGAGTTCAAGACAAGCCCGGCCAAGATGGTGAAATCCTGTCTCTACTAAAAATACAAAACTTAGCCGGCGTGGTGGCACACACCTGTAGTCCCAGCTAATCAGGAGGCTGAGGCAGAGAACTGCTTGAACCCAGGAGGTGGAGGTTGCAGTGAGCTGAGATCTCGCCACTGCACTCCAGCCTAGGCAACAGAGTGAGACTCCATCTCAAAAAAAAAAAAAAACAAAAAAAAAACGTGAGAACTGAGGAATTGTATTCCAAAATGTCAGTGTTCAATAAATGTGATTCATCACATAAACAGAATTAAAAACAAAAACTGGCAGGGTGTGGTGGCTCATGCTTGTAATCCTAGCACTTTGGGAGGCCGAGTCAGGTGGATCACGAGGTCAGGAGATTGAGACCGCGGTGAAATCCCGTCTCTACTAAAAAAAATACAAAAATTTAGCCGGGCATGGTGGTGGGTGCCTGTAGTTCCAGCTACCTGGAGAGGCTGAGGCAGGAGAATGGCATGAACCTGGGAGACCGAGCTTGCAGTGAGCCGAGATCGCGCCACTGCACTCCAGCCTGGGTGACAGAGCAAGACTCCATCTCAAAAAAAAAAAAAAAATTATATATATATATATATATTTATATGATCATCTTAACAGATGTAAAAAAAGCATCAGATAAAGTCCAACATCCCTTCATGATAAAAATCTTCAACAAACTAAGCATCAAAGGAACATACCTAAAAATAAGAAGAGTTATCTGTGACAAACCTACAGCCAACTTCATACCGAATGGGCAAAAGCTGAAACCATTCCCCCTAAGAAGTGGAACAAGACAAGGATGTCTGCTCTCACCACTCGTATTCAACTTAGTACTGGAAGTCCTAGAGAGAGCAATCATGCAAGACAGAGAAATAAAAGGCATCCAAATAGGAAAAGAGGGAGTCATATTATCTCTGTTCGCCAAGAATCCTTTACCTAGAAAATTCTATACCTAGAAAATAATCTTGTACCTAGAAAACTCTAAAGGTCCCTCCAAAAGACTCCTAAACCTGATTTAAAAAAAAATTCAGTAAAGTTCCAGGATACAAAATCAATGTACAAAAATCAATAGCATTTCTATACACCAGTAACATTCAAGGTTAGAGCCAAATAAAGAACAAGATCCCATTTATAATAGCCACACGAATGCAAACACACACAAAATGCCTAAGAATACGTCAAACCAAGGAGGTGAAAGGTCTCTGCGAGGAGAACTACAAAACACTGATGAAAGAAATCACAGATGACACAAAGGGAAAAACATTCTATGCTCACAGATTGTTAAGAATCAATATAGTTAAAATGATACTGCCCAAAGCAATCTACAGATTCAATGCAATTCCTATCAAATTACCAACATCATTTGTCATTCTAACATTCTAACAGAATTAGAAAAAACAATTCTAAAATTCATACGGGACCAACGAAGCCTGACTAGCCAAAGCAATCCTAAGCAAAAAGAACAAAGCTGGAAATATCACATTACCTGACTTCAAACTATACTACAAGGCTATATTAACTGAAACAGCATGGTATAAGTACAAAAATAGACATATAGATCTATGGAACGGAACAGAGAACCCAGAAATAAAACCACACACCTACTACCAAATGATCTATGAGAAAGTTGACAGAAATAAACAATGGGGAAAGGACACCCTATTCAATAAATGGTGCTGGGAAAACTGTCCAGCCACATGTAAGAGAATGAAACTGGACCCTTCCCTCTCATATACACAAATCAACTCAAGATGGATGAAAGACTTAAATGTAAGACCTCAAACTATAAAATTCCTAAAGGAAAACTATGAAAAACTTCTCTGGACATTGGCCGAGGCAAAGAACTTATGACTAAGTCCTCAAAAGCGACTGCAACAAAAACAAAAATTGACAAATATGATTTAATTAAGCAAAAGAGCTTCTGCACTGCAAAAGAAACAATCAACAGAGTAAAAAGACAACATACAGAATGGGAGAAAGCATTTGCAAACTATGCATCTTACAAAGGACTAATATCCAGAATCATAAGGAACTTAAGCAAATCAACAACAAAAACCCAAATAACCCCATTAAAAAGTGAGCAAAGGACATAAACAGATACTTCTCAAAACAAGGTATACAAACAGCCAGCAAACATAAAAAAAAGCTCAAAATCACTAATCATCAGAGAAATACAAATTAAAACCACAAAGAGATCTTGGTACCAGTGAAGGATGGGAAAAGAAAGCCCACAACAAGATAGGCCATCTCACACCAGTCAGAATGGCTATTATTAAAAAGTTAAAAACAAAAAACAAAAAACAGATGTTGGTGAGGATGCACAGAACAGGGAATGCTTATATATTGTTGGTGGTCATGTAAATTAGTTCCACCTCTATGGCAAACAGTATGGAAATTTCTCAAGGAACTAAAAATAGAACTACCATTCAATCCAACAATCCCAAGACTGGGAAAATAAATTGTTCTACCAAAAGACACCTGCATTCGTATGTTTATCGCAGCACTATTCCCAATAGCAAAGTCATGGAATCATCGTATGTGCCCATCAATAGTGGACTGGATAAATAAAATGTGGTACACACACACCATGAAATACTATGCAGCCATAAAAAAGAATGAAATCATGTCCTCTGCAGCAACATGGATGCAGGTGGAGACCATCATCCAAAGTGAATCAATGCAGAAACAGAAAATCAACCTAATGTTCTCACAAGTAGGAGCTAAACAATAGGTACACATGGACATAAAGACGGAAATAATAGACACTGGGGACTCCAAAACAGGGGAAAAAGGATGGAGGTAAGGGCTGAAAAACTACCCATCAGGTACTATGTAAACTATTTGGGTGATAGGTTCAATAGAAGCCCCAAACCCCAGCATTACATAATATACCCATGTAACAAACCTGCACATGTACACTCTGAATCTAAAATTAAATAAACAAACAAATGAAATGTCAATGTCATAAAAGACAGAGAAAGATTATTGAAATAATAATTCCCTTCCCTTAATTATTATTAAGGGAAGGTAAATAGACATGACATGAAAATGAACTAACTAACCTTGGACTGGATTATGTTCTGGAAAGTAAAAAACCATATTATTCTATATGCTGACAAAATTATAATACAAATGGTAGATAACAGGCAAAATGACTGTATCAAAGTTAAGTTTACTGAGGTTAATAACCACACTGTGGTTATATGAGACAATATCAACATTCTTAGAAAACTCACAGAAACAAACACTTACAGGCTGGGTGCAGTGGCTCACGCCTGTAATCCCAGCACTTTGGGAGACCGAGGTGGGCAGATCACGAGGTCAGGTGTTCAAAACCAGCCTGACTAACATGGTGAAACCCCGTCTCTACTAAAAACACAAAAGTTAGCCAGGCATGGTGGCGTGCACCTGTAATCCCAGCTACTTGGGAGGTTGAGGCAGGAGAATCGCCTGAACCCAGGAGGTGGAGGTTGCAGTGAGCTGAGATCGTGCCACTGCACTCCAGCCTGGGTGACAGAGCAAGACTCTGTCTCAAAAAACAAAAACAAAAACAAAGACAAAAACAAAACAAACACATATGAACATACATATACATATACACATATATACATATGTAATGAGAAAGGGGAAGGAGGGAGGAAAGGCATGCATGCAAAAGAGCACATGAATAAATGATAAAGCAAACTAAGTAAAATAGTAGGTCATTTTATGATGCCATTTATATAATAACATATATGCCACTTGTCTTAATCCGTTTTGTATTGCTATAACAGAATACCTGAGACTGGGTAATTTACAAAAAAGTTTATTTGGCTCACAATTCTGGAAGTTGGATGGTAGCCCATTTGGTGACGGTCTCATGCTGCTTCAAATCACAGCAGAAAGAGGAAGGGAAAGCAAGTGCATGCAAAGGGGCCAAACATCAGAGGAAGCCTTGTTTTATAACAACTTGATCTCACGAGAACCAACCCAGTCCAAAAGAACTAACCCAGTCTGCATAAGTCATTCGAGAGGGCAGAGATGCCACAACCAAACACCTCTTAAAGGCCCCACCACCTTTCAATACTGTTAAATTGGCAATTAAATTTCACCATGAGTTGTAGTGGGGACAAACCACATCCAACTCACTGCACCATATATATTTATTCTACTATTTTTATTTTTGCAAATATTCTGCAATTTTGAAGCAATTTCTAAAAATCAATTCAAAAATAAGTATGAGGAAGCCCACTAATGAAAATGCCAGCAGACTGAAATGGTCACAAGAACCCTGTAGCAGAAAATAATAAGATTGGATAAAATATAACAAATAACTATTCAAAGGCACTGGAAAATATACATAACCAGGCAGAAGATGGGGAAGAGTTTATGCTCAAAAAATTGCAACAAAAAGGGGTAATAATTTTGTTTGTGGCTTTCTTGCCTGAGAGCATTCCTAATACCCACAGAAACAAGAGGAGGGGAGGGGAGAGGAGGGGGAAAGAAAAAAACAATAACTGAAATTTAAAAATTCACTAGACAGGTTTAATAGCAAACAGAAAAAGAAGAAAGATTAGTGAATTTGAAAATGAAAGAATAGAAATTACCTATATCCACGCACCCCTCAAAAAAGAGAAAAAAGATTGAAGAAAAATGAACAGAAGCTTATGAGATAATATGAATCTTCAGAAACACATTTCCAGCAGTCCAATATACGGTAAATTGAAGTCCTAGAATGAGAGAAAAGAGTAAAAGGGACAGGAAAAATATTGAAATAATAGCCAAGTATTTCTCACAGTGAGTAGAAAATGTAACTTAGAGAGCCAAGAAGCTTCATAATGCTCAAGTAGTAGAAACACAAAGAAAACAACTCCTAGAAACATCACAGTCAAACTGTTAAAGGCCAAAGATAATGAGAAAATCTTGAAGGCAGCCAGAGAAGATCAAAATACAAAAGAACAATATAATAATTACTCAACAAAAATTATAAAACTATGAAAGCCAGAAGACACTGCAATGCTAGAGAAAAATACGTTAACCAGCGATTCTATTTCCAGTTAATTTTCGCAAATTGGAGAGAAAATAATCTTTTCAGATTAAAATGGAAAATCCAGTGCCAGGTAACTGTACTAAATGTTAAAGGAAGTCTTTCAGGATGAAGGAAAATGGTATCAGATGGCAACTTATATCTACATTAAGGAGTGAAGAGCATAAGAAATGTGACAGATATAAAGCACACACACATATTTCTACATATATTTAATTTCTTTAAAAATACATATTACTATATGATGGCTTAAAAATTTTAACACTGTAGTATTGGGTTTAGGATGTTTACAGAAATAATGTACATGACAACAGCACTAAAGATGAGGGGAATGTACACATACTCTTGTGAGATTCTTACATTACCTTAAACAAATAACTCTAATTGGTTTAAGTTAAAAATACACATTGTAAGCCCTGGAAAAGTCATAAACACACACAAGGCAGATACATAGCTAGATAGCTGAGAGAAATTAACATGAAGATCTAAAAAGGAGCCGGGCACGGTGGCTCACGCCTGTAATCTGAACACTTTAGAAGGCTGAGGCAGGCGGATCACTTGAGGTCAGGAGTTCAAGACCAGCCTGGCCAACATGGTGAAATCCCATCTCTACTAACAATACAAAAATTAGCTGGGAGTAGTAGCACGCGCCTCTAGTCCCAGCTACTCGGGAAGCTGAGGCAGGAGAATCCCTTGAACCCAGGAGGCAGAGGATGACTGAGCCAAGATCTCACCACTGCACTCCTGTCTGGGTGACAGAGTGAGACTATGTCTCAAAAAAAAAAAAAAAGGATCTAAAAAGTATTTTATTAAAACATTAAACCAAAGGTAGGCTAAAGAAAACAGAGCAAGTGAAAACACATTAGAGAAAACAAAGAAAAATCTGGCAAAAGTAGAAATAACCTTACTTATCAACAATAACATTTGAGTGCTAATGCATTCAATACTCCAACAAAATGTAGAGATTGGCAAACTGAATAAAGAAGAAAAAAATCAACTATATGCTGCCTATAAGAGACTCATTTTAAATACAAAGACGCAAATAAAAAGATTGAAATATAAAGAATGGACAAAGGTATGCCATGGAAAGAGTAAATATTAAAAAGCTGGAATAGGCTGGACGTGGTGGCTCACGTCTGTAATCCCAGCACTTTGGGAGGCAGAGGTAGGTGGATCACCTGAGGCCAGGAGTTCGAGACCAGCCTGGCCAACATGGTGAAACCCTGTCTCTACTAAAAATACGAAAAAAATTAGCCAGGCATGGTAGCGGGCACCTGTAATCCCAGCTACTCAGGAGGCTGAAGCAGGAGAATCACTTGAAGCCAGGAGGCCTTTAAGAGGTGTTTGGTGACATCTCCGAGCCACGCCCAAAAACGTGCCATTGCACTCCAGCCTGGGCAACAAAAGCAAAACTCTGTCTCAAAAAAAAAAAAAAGGCTGGAGTAGCTATATTAATATCAGATAACAGACCTCAAGACAAGGGGCATTGCTAAAAACAAAGGAGGAAATTCCATAATGATAAAAAGGTCAATAAGAAGATGTAACAATTATTAGTGTACATGTGCCTCATAGCAAAATTACTAACTGTATGAATGAAAACCTTAGAGATCACTACAGAGACACAGACAAATCCACAATGATGTTAACACATCTCTGCCGTAATGGATAGAAAAACAAGATAAAAAACTCAGTAAGGATATCAATTATCTGAAAAATATTACTAACATGACCTGACATTTACGGGATAGTACCCTCAACAACTGCAGAATACACATTCCTTTTAAGAGCTCATAGAATGTTCACAAAAATAGATCATATGCTGTCCCATAAAATTAATCTCAACAGATTGTGAAAGACTGAAAATATACAGAATACATTCTCTCAACAAAATACAATTAAATTGAAAACCAATAAAAATAAAACATTTAGAAAATACCTGAATATCTGGAAATTAAGCAGCTCACTTCTAAACAACCAATAGGTTAAAAAATAATAAAAATTAGAAAATATTATGAACTAAATGATAATGAAAACACAACACACCAAAAGTTGTAGGATTCCGCTAAAGCAAGGCTTAGAAATAAATGTACAGATATATATGTGATTGTATTAGAAAAGAAGGTCTATACCAAAGACCTAAGCTTCTACCTCAGGAAGTAAGAAGAGGAAATTAAACCCAAAGAAAGTAGAATGCAGAAAAAGATACAAATAAAAATCACTTAAATGGGATATAGATTAATACTACAGAAAATCAATGAAACCAAAAGTTGATTCTTTGCAAAAATCCATAAAATTAATAAGCTTTTAGATAAAATACTCCCAAAATGTTTTAAATCACAATATGGGGAATGAAAGAGGAAGCACCACTAGAGAAATATACACACTTTTAAAGAAATTTGGGAATATTATGAACATTATGCCAACAAATTTAACTGCTGAGGTTAAGTGGACAAATTAAAATACACAAAAGACTGACACATGAAGAAATAGAGCATAAGAATAATTATATATTTTAGTAGAAATAAAATCTGAGGCTTGGCGCAAGTAGTTCATGCCTGTAATCCCAGCACTTTGGAGGCCGAGGTGGGTGGATCACCTGAGGTCAGGAGTTCGAGACTAGGTTGGCCAACACGGTGAAACCTCATCTCTACTAAAAATACAAAATTAGCCAGGTGTGGTGGCACATGCCTGTAGTCCCAGCTACTCAGGAGGCTGAGGCAGGAGAATCGCTTGAACCCAGGAGGCCGAGGTTGCAGTGAGCCGAGATTGCGCCACTGCACTCCAGCCTGGGGGACAAGAACAAAACTCTGTCTCAAAAAAAAGAACAAAAGAAAAAAGAATTATAGTGATGGGGAACAGATCAGTAGTTGCCAGGGGTTAAGACTGGACGGAAGATAGCACAGGGGAGTTTTCTTTGTAGTGATAGAAGAGTTCTAGATCTTTATTGTAGTGATGGTGGCTATGTAAATCTTATTTATGTAATGAAATTTCATACTACTATAGAGCAACAATTTAAAAAAAAAGAGGCCGGGCGCGGTGGCTCAAGCCTGTAATCCCAGCACTTTGGGAGGCCGAGGCGGGCGGATCATGAGGTCCGGAGATCGAGATCGTCCTGGCTAACACGGTGAAACCCTGTCTCTACTAAAAATACAAAATAATTAGCCGGGCATGGTGGCGGGCGCCTGTAGTCCCAGCTACTCAGGAGGCTGAGGCAGGAGAATGGCGTGAACCCGGGAGACGGAGCTTGCAGTGAGCCAAGACTGCGCCACTGCACTCCAGCCTGGGTGACAGAGCAAGACTCCGTCTCAAAAAACAAAAAAAAAAACAACAAAAAAAAACCAAAAAAAAAAAAACCAAAGAGTACATGTAAAAACTGATGAAATCTGAATCTGAATAAAGTCTTTAGTTTACTTAATAGTATCATACCAATGTCAGTTACCTGGTTTTGAAATGTACTGTGGTTATATAAGATATTATCATTGGGGAAAGCAATTGAAAAGGGTGAAGAGTAAATGGAAACTCTCTGTATTATTTTTATAAATTGAGACAAATTATTTCAGACAGTTTGTTTAAAGAGCAAGCAGGGCACCAGGTGTGGTGGCTCACGCCTGTAATCCCAGCACTTTGGGAGGCCGAGGCGGGCAGATCACCTGAGGTCAGGAGTTTAAGACCAACCTGGCCAACATGGTGAAACCCCGTCTCTACTAAAAATACAAAAAGTAGGCAGGCGTGGTGGCACACGCCTGTAGTCCCGGCTATTCAGGACGCTGAGACAGGAGAATTGCTTGAACCTGGGAGGCAGAGGTTGCAGTGAGCCGAGATCATGCTACTGCACTGCTGACTGGGTGACAGAGCAAGACTCCATCTCAATAAAAAAAATTAAAAAAGCAAGTAGGTAGGCCACAGATTGGAACATCTAATAAAGAGTTCATCTCAATGATTTATTTTTAAAAATTCAAATTCAAATCAACAAGAAGAAAAGGCAAAAGAATTGAAAAGGCTTCACAGAAGAGCAAACACCAAGGCCAGTCAAGGAATGAACATATAAAAAGATGCTCAAACTCAAAACTAATCAAATTACAACTACTATGAGAGGCCATTTCATACCCAAAAGATGATCAAAACCTAAAGTCTGACCACACAAAGTATTAGGAAGGATGCAGGGCAACTAGAATCCTCATAAAATAAAATGCTATGTGAGTGTAAGCAATTGCTATAGGTTGAGTTCTGTTTCCCCAAAAATGATATATTGGAGTCCAAACCCCTAATATCTCAAAAGATGAACTTACTTGGAAACGGGGTTGTTGCAGATGTAATTAGTTAAGATGAGGTCATTAGAGTGGGCCCTAATCCAGTATGAATAATGTCCTTACAAACAAGGAAAATTTGGACACAGAGACACACACACAGGGAGAATGCTATATGAAGATGAAGGCAGAGACTGGGACTCTGCTCCTCCACACCATGGATTGCCAGCAAACCTCCAGAAGCTAGGAGAGGCATGGGACAGATTCTTCCTCACAGCCCTCAGAAGGAACCAACTCTACCAACACCTTGATCTCTACTTCTAGCCTCCAGAGCTGTGAGAAAATAAACTTCTGTTGTTGAAGCCACTCAGTTTGTGGTACTTTGTTGTGGCAGCCCTAGAACACTAATACAACAACTTTGGAGAATACTTTGGCGTTACCTTGTCAGATTGACCAGGTGCGTATTCTTTTACTCAGCTGTCCTATTCCTAGGTACATATCCTAGATAAATGGGTGCTTATGTGCCCAAGGACATATCTATGAGAAGGTTCACAGCAACATTCTTTAATTAGTCAAAAGAATACACTGTTAAAAATGTAACTGTCCAACAAAAATGGAATGGATAAATGAATTGTATTATAATTATGCATAAAACACAGTATTATATAGCCACAAAAATGAATGAAGCAGAGCTACATATACCAACATAGTACAAAATTAGTCTCAGTGAAGAAAACAAAGTACATACATAATATGATGACATTGACATAAAGTTTTAAAAAATGCCAAACAACAATATAGATGATTTAGCGATTCATACATATGAAGGAAATAATAAAGCCATGCGTAAGAATTATAAATCCCTAATATTGAAAAACAATTCCATTGGAGGGATGGGTAGAGGATACCATCAGGGAAGGGGAAATGGGGGTTTCGACTGTTTAGGTAATTTTTTATTTCTTAAGCTGGGACATTGGCACATGAGTATGTATTTTATTATTAGTCATAGCTTAAGTATTGTGTAATAAATTATGGGAATTGGAGAGGTGGAGATAATCAATTAATCTTAGCATAAGAGTAGCTACAAAGTATCTAGAAGTGTCGTAGACTTAACATTCATGGGGTAGATGCAATTTTTAAGATCAGGTGAGAAAGAAGACAGTGAATGAGGAAAGACTAAGCATTACGGAGAAGACAAGTGAGAAAGAGAGGCTTCCTAGTGTAGGGAAGAGACAAGGGAACCAGGGAAGTCCCTCCCTCAACTGAAGATTATGTTCTGGAAGGAAGACCATGTCAGGCAACCTTTCTCTTGGCTTAGGAGGTCTGGAGAAGAGCTTCTTCCCAGTATCTAAGAGATGCCTCCTCCTTCACTATCTGCCAAGCTGTAGACTATCCTGTCAACCCCACACTCAACACTCACCTGGACACAGGTCCAGTGGACATTTTCTCTCCTCTCTCCAGGGCTCTTCCCCTCGCTCCAGCTGAGCAATGAGTTTTGGTTTAGAAGATGGAATTTCTGTTCATAGGGAAGAAAATGAGGACATTGTTGGTTATGGGCTCAAGAGGGCATTCTAGAACTCAGAGCTGAAATGGGTGAGGAAACCCAGAGGATAAAAATGACCTATGAATAGTTCTCTCTCTGAAGTAGAAGGATTGACTAAGGAAAAGTGACTCCAGTCAGAAAGACAGCATATTATGAACACTTGGTAGATGAAAAATTTCCTGGGTTTGAAGCGAAATAAAGAGAGAGCACAAGCCTTGGAGAAACAGGCCTGGAAATGTAGTGTCATCCATAACATGAATAAATCAATCTATTTGCTTTCAATTCTACTAAATCCAGATTTACCCAGAGGAAAAAGGTAAATTGTTTTTAAGCTCAACTCTAAGGGAAAGGTGCTCTGCAGGTAGCCCTTCCTCACGATAAGTGGAAAATACTCTGTAGGGCAGACTTTAAGTGCCAAGGGAGGCCATTCTTACCCAGTGAGACCAGATGGTTATAAGTCTCCAGCATCACCTCCCTGTGCAGGGTCCTCTGAGCAGGGCTCAACAACCTCCACTCCTCCTGGGTGAAGTCCACAGCGACATCCCTGAATGCCACGAATGCCTTTAACAAAAAACACACCTCTGCTCACCCAGGAGCCTGTCTTTCCCTCCCACAGTTTAGAATAAGAGGTCAAGGCCAGGCCCGGTGGCTCATGCCTGTAATCCCAGCACTTTGGGAGGCCAAGGTGGGCGGATCACCTGAGGTCGAGAGTTCGAGATCAGCCTGACCAATATGGAGAAACCCCATCTCTACTAAAAATACAAAATTAGCCAGGTGTGGTGGCGCATGCCTGTAATCCCAGTTACTTGTGGTGAGCCGAGATTGCGCCATTGCACTCCAGCCTGGGCAACAAGAGCAAAACTCTGTCTCCAAAAAATAAAAAAAGAATGAGAAGTCAAAAGGCTTCCCTGATGGAAGTAGGAAAGATTTCTAGACCCTACTTTGGATTGTGACCTTGGCACCAAAGGGTGAAAGACCATTATTCTCCTATCTCTGCCCAGCCAGCATCATTTATGCACCTATTACTTACTGTCAATATCCCAGGCTAGCTGCTAGGGAGGATAAAAGCAAACAAAACCAAAGCCCTTACCTAGAGGGAGTTTTAAAAAAAGGCAGGAAGAAGAAGACACCACACAAGTACAACTAAATAGTAAAGAATTATCTTGCTGAGTTTGAAAATTTTCTGAGACTACTTGGTCTCAGTATTTGTTCTACTTGAAGCAGTGGTGCCTCTGGGGCTTGGGGGCAAATAACTCACCAATATATACAGCTCCTACAGCAGGACTCACTCTTTCCTCTACCAAATGCTGCCACGTGCCTGCTCAGGCCTAAGGAGGGAAAGTGGGTGGTGATGAAGAGCGTGGATTCAAACCACACTATCTGGATTTGGAACCCATCTCTGTCTCCAACTAGTGTAACCTCAGGCACTGAATTAGCTGCTCAGCATGTCAGTTTCTCCTGCGAACTAAAAATAACAGTGCTTATCTCACAGGTTGTGGTGAGGATTAGGATTACTGTGAAGGGCTCAGACAAAATGCCCGGTGCAGTCCCTGGCCGTTCTACGTAAAATTCCATGCCCTCATGGGGGTTTCATTCCCCTCTCCTGCTTTACTGTGTTCCCTTAACTCTAAGATAATACATGATATTCATTTCTATTTTCTGACTTCCCACTAAGACATCAGTTCCATGTTCATTGCTGGATCACTGTGATTGCCCTGGTGTCTACAACAGAATCTGCAAACACTTAGCAGTCAAATATTTTTAAATAACCGAAAATGATTTATTATTATTAGACAGGCAACAAAGTTTCAAACGAACCTCTGCTACCTAGAAAGCTGTACTTTGGAGGATGGGAATATATAACCGTCCTTGGCATGGAAGTTCGGTGAGATTTCCAAATGAGTCTGGAAATCTAGCACTGGGATTCTTCCCTGCCCAGCACTTATTCTCTTTAGGTACAATCTGCAGTCCATAGAGGGGTTTAATATGACTCATATACTGCTTTAAAACTTGTGTTTATATCAATTAAATGTTAGAAGATTTCATATGAAAATCTCAATCTATGGGTTATGTTAAAAATCCATAAATCTGACCACCCTGGGCTTTGCACTGCTGTAGGACCACAGCTGGCTGACGGTGACTCATGCTGGTGGTCTATCAGCTGCAACACACTATTGGAGACTGCCTCACCAGCGTCATTCATTTAGGTACACGCCTTGTCTCTTTGATTTTGCATCCCCTTCTGAGAATGCCTCCATCACTCCTTGAGGGTATGACATTGTGTCTCTAAAACTAATTCCACACTGTACCCTTCCCAGGGAATCCTCCCTACATTTCCTGTCCCCTACCAGCTCCACTATTCTACACTGGCTGGACTATGAAATGGCCTTAAGACTCTACCTACACCCAGCTATATTGATAGCTGTCCCCAAACCCAGTCAGTCCCAATGTACTTAATCACAAGAGAAGAGCACAGATGAGTGAGGGCTTTGGTTCTCACGCCTCATCTCTCTCTGGCTGTATTTTAGAGCTACCTGGCTGGTGTTTTAAATTATGGATTCTTGCGTCCCACCACAAATCCATAAAACCAGGAGATGGGGCTTTTGTACTTTCAAAGGCTCCTAAAAGTAGTGTGATGGCTGTGAATCACTGGGTCAGAGTGATTTCAAGAGGGAGAGGTCACTGTAGGATTGAGGATCAGGAAAAGTTCAGGAGGAGGAGGTACTCACTGAGAATCTAGGTGGTGGGTATGTGAGTGTTCAATGTACAAGGCTTCCTGGTTTTTCCATATGTCTGAAACTGTTCATCATTAAACACTGGAGAGAAAAAGGCTATTCAGGTATCTGCCTAGTCCCTGTTGTGATTTGCTTTTACAACCCCTTCTCAGAACATACACACATACACCCCTTGAAAATCTCCCATGAAGGAGCTACAGTACAGAGCAATTAATGTTACTTTAACACATTTAACACAACTGGTTATTCCTCCAGCCCCGGAACAACTCATGGTTTGTCTGTGAACCATGCATGTAGACAGCATTGTAAACACTGTGTGGCTGACCCTCATGATTCACTCCAAATCTCTCCCACTGAGTAAAAACACAGCTAGAAGCTTGGGGGAGTTAATTTATCTGCTTGCCAGCTGAAAAATAAATATGAAAAATGAATGGTAACCAACAGGCCACAAGAAGCCTTACTGTAGGATTCTAGCAAAAGACTTCATCATTTGTAAGATGGAGTCACAGGAAGTCAGCACTTTTCCCGATGCTCAGAAACATGGGCACAGATTACCCAAAAGAGGCAGCAGGGCTTAGTGCACTGGCTCAATGTGTGGTCCCTGAACCTGCAGCACCAGCATCCCCTGGGAACTTGTTAGAAACAAAAATTCTCAGTCCCCATCCTAGGGCTACTGAATCAGAAATTGAGGGGGGGGAGCCCAGCAATGTTTGAACAAGGCTTCCAAGTAATTCTGATGCACACTAAAGTTTAACAACTACTCAGTGGCTAAAAGCACAAACTCTGGAGACAAACTGTGTTCAAATTACAGTCCCCTCTCTCCTCCCTCCCCTATGACTTTGCATCGATATCTTAATATCTGTGTCTCAATTTCCTATAAAATCAATATTATAACAGTACTTACCTTATAGGGCCATTGTGAGAATTAAACAAAGTTGCTATTGGCAGACATCCTATGGCTTTGAGGGGAACCAGCCTAGATGAGGCTGACACTGTAGAGAACAGGGTAGACTGCAGAAATGAAAGAACCCCAGTCCTTGGGAAGCTTATGGAGCTAAAGGACCAACCCCAAAGTGCACCCTCTCTGTGAACTTCTTTTTATATAGGCTAAGTTACTTATTGTTTAGAACAGCCTAAATTAGGTTTACTGTTGCTTGCGGCCAAAAGCATTGTATCTAACCAGTGGATGGGGACAGTGGTGGCCCCAGTGAATCATGCCTCCCTGTTTCTACCCTTCATGCAGTCTCCTCCTAAACTAACCCTGGGCTTGGCCATGGGACTTGCTTTATCCAGTGGGACATCAGCAAACATGATGCAAGCAGACATTTGAGAGGCATCTGAGTTCAGGGCTGGCCTTCTGTCTGTACAAGAAACCTTGAGACCACCATGTGAATAACCTGAGCTTGCCTGCTGAAGAGGCCACATGGAGAAGAACCAGGAATTGAAGCATCCCAGCCAACCAAACTGTCAACCACCAGACAGGTTGAGACCATCCAGCTCTAGCTCAGCAGCAAGCTAACTACAGCCACATGAGGATGCCAAGAGGATCAGCCCAGCCATGCCAGGCCTACTTGCTGACCCACAGGATTTTGAAAAAATGATTTCATTTTAAGCCGCTAAGTTTGTTTATTTTTGTTTGTTTTTTTTGAGACAGAGTCTCACTCTGTCACCTAGGCTGGAGTGCAATGGCGTGGTCTCGGCTTACTGCAACCTCTACCTCCCAGGTTCAAGCTGTTCTCCTGCTCCCGCCTCAGCCTCCCAAGTAGCTGGGACTACAGGTGTGTACCACCACACTTGGCTAATTTTTGTATTTTTTGTAGAGACAGGGTTTCACTATGTTGGCCAGGCTGGTCTCGAACTCCTGACCTCGTGATCTGCCCGCCTCGGCCTCCCAAAGTGCTGGGATTACAGGCAAGAGCCACTGCACCAGGCCTAAGCTGCTATGTTCTTTAGGCCACTAAGTTGGTACACAGAAGTGAAGTGCTGCCATAACAAAATACCTAAAACATGTGGCATTAGCTTTGGGAGCAGAACATGGGCAGAGGCTTGGAAAGCATCCAGGAAAACTATTAGCACAGGCCAGAAAAGCAGTAAACAAACTGCTAGTGGGGACTGGAAAAGGAGTGAGGAAACTGATATGGCAGCTTGAACAAGGCAACTAGTATTATATATTAGCAAAGCTATTGCCTGCATAACTTGGAAAACAGAAAATATACCTGAAGAATTTTTGGATCTAGCTAAAGAGATCTCCAAAAAGCCTGTTAAAAGTTTCAGTTGGGCCGGGTGCAGTGGCTCACATTTGTAATCCCAACACTTTGGGAGGCCGAGGCGGGTGGATCACCTGAGGTTGGGAGTTTGAGACCAGCCTGACCAACATGGAGAAACCCCGTCTCTACTAAAAATACAAAATTACCCAGGTGTGGTGGCGCATGCCTGTAATCCCAGCTACTCGGGAGGCTGAGGCAAGAGAATTGCTTGAACCTGGGAGGTGGAGGTTGCAGTGAGCCAATATCGCTCCGTTGCACTCCAGCCTGGGCAACAAGAGCGAAACTCCATCTCAAAAAAAAAAAAAAAAAAAAAAAAATTCAGTTGGATGTTTCTAGCAACATATAACAATGTCCAGAAACAGAAGAGCTGAAGAAGCAATTATACAGCTTGCAAGCATGATTTAGAGGAAATATAGACAAGTCAGGACTTGCTAGCTTGGAAATAAAATTATTTTACATCTTCAGTCTCTCCAGCCGGCACATCTCAAAATAAAAAAATACACTCAGAGTAAAGTTTGAATCAAAAGTTTGGCTAAAAGACCCAAACTTTAGGACCTCTGAAGTGTTAAGGGGATGCCTAGTGGAGTCTCCAAGCTGGACAAAAAGGCTTCTGAGAGTCTTATGGGCATTGTCCCATAACACCAACACCCTGCCAAAGATGTGAGGCCTATCTGACTGTGATTTCAGCTTTTGTTTAATAGAGCAGTCCCAAATCTGGTACATGGGAAACCCATAGAGCTTTCAAGGAAGTCCAAAGGATCTGAAACAGTTCAAAATGAAGAGCCCTCCTCCATACCTAATTCCTGTCCTTTCTGAATGGGAACGTCTACTGCAGTGTCTCTCTCTCACCACTGTATGTTAGGTAGGGAATGTTTGGGGTGGAGGGAAACAAATGACTTGCCTTTTTAGTATACAGGTATCTGACTCAAAAAGGATCCAGTGAAGAAGCTTTAGCCACATCCAGACTGTTACACATAAGATACTGGACTTTTGAATCAAGATGAAACTTTTGAGGATCTTAGGAGGGGGGTGAGTTTATCTTGCACATGGTAAGGGTATGAATCATTGGGACCAATAAATCATGTCTCCCTGTATCTACTCCCTTATGTTATCCCCTTCTATGATGACTCTGGACTTGGCCATGTGACTTCCTTTGGCCAAAAGGACATCAGTGAACATGACAAAAGCCAAAATGTTAAAAGTACTTGTTAATTGGGGCTGTCCTCTCTTCCTGCGTAGAGAAACCCAAGACCATTTGACCAAGCCCAAGCTCACATGGAAGAGAACCAAGAAGAAACTAGGCACCCCAGCCAACCAGCTTCCTAACTGTCACACATGGATAGTCCTCCAGCCCTGGTCAAAATGCCAGCTGACTGCAGCAAAATGACAAGACCAGGTGAAATCTGCAAAACCTACTTGCGCTCAGCCCAAAATATGAACCTACCAAATTATGTGCTAGTAAGTGATTTTGTTTTAAGCCATTGATGTTTAGGATTGTTTATTATACAGCAAAGGCTGATACACTGATAGAGGGATCACGTTATATGAAAAATACTTGGTGACTAACGTGACCGTTGGCTTGCTGGGATGCCCATGATGTCAGAAACTCCTAAGCTAGTCTTGGAAAGCAGCAGATTCAGTCCTCCCATTTCTCACTCACTCCTGGGCATGAATTCATTAAACGGGAAAGGAAACAGATTGACCTGACCTACTTTTATTTTTCTCCTCTTTTTTCAGCTGAGTGGATAAAAAGTAAAAGTATCTAAGTTAAAAGTACACAAGGCCGGACGCGGTGGCTCACGCCTATAATCCCAGCACTTTGGGAGGCTGAGGTGGGTGGATCACGAGGTCAGGAGATCGAGACCATCCTGGCTGGCATAATGAAACCTCGTCTCTACTAAAAATACAAAAAATCAGCCGGGCGTGGTCACGGGAGCCTGTAGTCCCAGCTACTCGGGAGGCTGAGGCAGGAGAATGGCGTGAACTCGGGAGGCGGAGCTTGCAGTGAGCTGAGACCGCACCACTGCACTCCAGCCTGGGCGACAGACCCAGACTCTGTCTCAAAAAAAAAAAAAAAAAAATACACATAAGATGACTCCCCTGTGGTAACAATAAACACACTTTCAGACTGAATAATCAGAACATGACATCAGACAACAGGATACAATATTTGAAATGAAGACTGTCCTAAATATCTAAGACACTGAAATGAGGCACTAAAGGTTTCTGAAAAGTGATATTACTGCAATGTTGGGGAAAATGAGGATTACAGAAACATGTAGTGGGTGGCAAAGGACCATGTCAATACTTGGAAACAAATCAGGACACTATGTGAGCTTTCACATGAAAGAAGAAAGAGATCTGAGTTGGCAGGTCTACCCTGGTAATCAAAATCTGCACAGTGTAATAATTAAAATAAAAGCAAATAAAAGTTGTACAGTAGGGCTGGGCGTGGTGGCTCACACCTGTAATCCCAGCACTTTGGGAGGCTGAGGCGGGTGGATCACCTGAGGTCAGGAGTTCAAGACCAATCTGACCAACATGGTGAAACCCCATCTCTACTAAAAATACAAAATGAACTGGGCATGGTGGCGCATGCCTGTAATTCCAGCTACCTGGGAGGCTGAGGCAGGAGAATCACTTGAACCTGGGAGGTGGAGGTTGCAGTGAGATGAGATCATGCCATTGCACTCCAGCCTGGGCAACAAGAATAAAACTCTGTCTCAAAAAAAAAATAATACTAAATGAATAAAATAAAATAAAAATTGCACAGTATGAAGCAACACATGGTGAAGAAGGGAGTCTCAGAAAAGAAAGAAATAATTGGAAGTTCAAATTATTTAGAACTGGCAGGGTTCAGGGCCAGCCGTGGTGCTCATGCCTGTAATTCCAGCACTTTGGGAGGCCAAGGCAGGTGGATCACTTGAGGTCAGGAGTTTGAGACCAGCCTGGCCAATATGGTGAAACCCTGTCTCTACTAAAAATACAAAAATTAGCCTGGTGCAGTGGCGGGCACCTGTAATCCCAGCTACTCCAGAGGCTGAGGCAAGAGAATTGCTCGAACCTGGGAGGCAGAGGCTGCAGTGAGGCGAGCTCGATCGCACCACTGCATCCCAGCCTGATGCAGTGGGACAATGTGACAAAGCGAGACTCCATCTCAAAAACAAAAAACAAACAAACAAAAAAAACAAAACAAAAAAACTGGCGGGGTTCAAATCTCCAACTGGTGTGGGTGCCCAATGCTTCAAAACAGTCATGTCTATTCACCTTGTCATACTTTGTATGAGAATTAAAAACCTATATAAGAATTTCATGTACAAAACTGATCATAGATGTATTATTTGCAACAGTTAAATATTGGAAACAGGAGTCCAAAAATTGAGAAACAATGGATGAGTTCATCCATTCAATGGATTACTATGGAAATTATTTTCAGTGGGATAAGTGTTGGCTGTTCCTACACCTTTAAAAATAGAGCTGGGTAGATACACTGCCAGTAACTTTACTCCATTATGATTTTACCATTAGGGTCTGTCAAAATATGTTTGTAGGGGTGTGAGTGCATATAAAATTAAATTAAATCCCAACGAGAAAGGAATCCTAAAATAAAATGGAAGACTTCTGAGTGTGCAGGCTGTTGTTTTACCCATCATTAACCGTAATCTACTGAGTGTCTGCACATAGCAGACACTCAAGTTTGTTGTATGGCACCAAGGAAAAGGAAAAATGCTAAGAAAAAAAATAACATAATGTGCCTGCCAGTTCATCTCATTGTTACAAATTTAACACAAATTTTAATTTATCCTCTCAGGCAAAGGTCCTTGGCAGTAATACCTAATGTCCTAAGGCAGTCTTGCTTTGATTATTTTGTATAATTCAGATGTCATGCATATCAAGAGTATCTGGAAATTCTACCCAACGCCCCTGAAACATGTGATTAATCACATGCCCAAAATAACAAACCAAAGCAAACAACAGAAACTCCTTTGTTACTTAGTGCCTTCAAATCATTTCCTTAAGGTTGTGATTCCTTCATGCACCAAACATTTCATGTGTGCTAGGCATGAGAGGCACAGAGAATTCATCTTAAACAACTATTTAAATGCTCATGCCCTTTAATTTTTCCTGTGTAAACACTGTGTTAAAAAGCTACATTGAAGAACATGTTGTTTATATACAGGATGCAGTTTTGGGTGGACCTACTGAGAATGAAGGAGGTGGCACAGGAAAAGTCAGCTACCACAAACTTCTGACTTTTCCCAGCCAATCAGAAGGAATGCTTCCCTGGTAACACTGGGAGTGGTGAAGAAAGTACACACAAAAAGGCTGGGTGTGGTGGCTCACACCTGTAATCCCAGCACTTTGGGAGGCAGAGGTGGGTGGATCACCTGAGGTCAGGAGTTTGAAACCAGCCTGGCCAACATGGTGAAACCCCATCTCTACTGAAAATATAAAAATCAGCCAGGCGTGGTGGCACACACCTGTAATCTCAGCTACTCGGGAGGCTGAGGCAGGAGAATCGCTTGAACCCAGGAGGCAGAGACTGCAGTAAGCCAAGATTGTGCCACTGCACTCCAGCCTGGGTGACAGAGCATGACTCCGTCTCAAAGAAAAGAGAAAGTACACACAAAAAATATTCAATGTTACCTTGGGAAATGTCCTGAATTGGATTTCTTATGTATTCCTGGTATTAACACTCTCAAATGAATTAACTATTTCAGAAATGAGAAACAGAATTCTCAGTGTTGTTCTGATAACATCGGGAATGCATAATCCCCACCACTGGAGTCCAAAATTAAGAAATCTCTTTTCCTGTCTAAATTCCACTCAGATTTCTTGATAAGGATAGTCAAGGCAAATCTGAAATAACCAAGTTAACCCATATCAAAACTGACTGTTAACCAGCCTGGCAACTGTGTTGGTGCTTAATAAATGTTAATTGCATTCAATTAAGTCAGGGGCATCATCGTCACCTATCTCAGGGATTAGAAAGCTTCCCCTCAGCTGGGCACTGTGGCTCATGCCTGTAATCCCAGCACTTTAGGAGGTCGAGGCAGGAGGACCACCAGGTCAGGAGTTCGAGACCAGCCTGGCGAACATGGTGAAATCCCATCTCTACTAAAGATACAAAAGATTAGCTGGGCCTGGTGGCGCCACCTGTAATCCCAGCTACTCAGGAGGCTGGGACAGGAGAATCGCTTGAACCTGGGAGGTGGAGGGTGCAGTGAGCTGAGATTGCACCAGCTCGGGTGACAGAGCGAGACTCCGTTTCAAAAAAAAAACAGCGCTTCCCCTTAAGTCCTAGTACACAGTCAATCACTATTTCCCACATACCATTGACTTCCTTATGTCAAATCCCTTCTTAACATCCTTCAAAACTCAGCTTACTCAAAGACAAAATCTACCCTGCTCAGCCTGGCACTCAGCATTTTCTGATTTGTCCCCACCCAGACTGAGAGGTGGAAAAGGCAAACCCTTCAGGGGTCAGATAGGTAATAAAAATGAGAGGGGGGCGAAATGTTAGGTAGTCAATGGTTTCAACCTCAGTATAAAGGACACTGTAGAAAGTGCAGCTGATAGACTCTGAAGGTCATGTCCAAATGATAAAGACGTTGTTCAGCTCAAATTGTCTGACACCAAAGAACAGTGCAGACTTAGGGCATATTTATTTTCAGAGAAGCAGGGAATCTGGAATTTTGGGTGAAATGTCCCAATTGCCAGAAGCTGAAACTACTCTCAAATGTAAAATTCAGGTCAGACTATATCAAAATTCTCCTTGTTCTATGTGTGAATAGCTAGTCTGTATCTTCACGTATGCATATGTATTTATTTATTTATTTATTTTGAGATGGAGTCTCACCTGTTGCCCAGGCTGGAGTGCAGTGGCGCGATCTCGGCTCACTGCAACCTCTGCTTCCCAGGTTCAAGCAATTCTCCTGCCTCAGCCTCCCGAGTAGCTGGGACTACAGGCGTGTGCCACCATGCCCGGCTAATTTCTTGTATTTTTAGTAGAGATGGGGTTTCACCATGTCAGCCAGGATGGTCTCGATCTCCTGACCTCGTGATCCGCCCGCCTCAGCCTCCCAAAGTGCTGGGATTACAGGCGTGAGCCACCAAGTCTGGCCAAAATTGATTTTTAAATATGCATAGGTAGCCGGGTGTGGTGTAATCTCACTTGTAATCCCAGCACTTTGGGAGGCCGAGGTGGGTGGATCATGAGGTCAGGAGATCGAGACTATCCTGGCTGACACGGTGAAACCCCGTCTCTACTAAAAATACAAAAAATTAGCCAGGCATGGTGGCAAGCGCCTGTAGTCCCAGCTACTCGGGAGGCTGAGGCAGAAGAATGGCATGAACCTGAGAGGCAGAGCTTGCAGTGAGCCGAGATGGCGCCACTGCACTCCAGCCTGGATGACAGAGTGAGACTCCGTCTCAAAAAAAAAAAAAAAAATCAACCTTAAGCAAGTCCACTGGCCACCATAATCCTTCCACACTGAGAGTCCAGCCTCTGAAACTAACTATGCTTCCTTGCCGCCTCCCACTGGAATGCCTTCCCCCTAATCTCCAACTTACCAAACCGGTCAGGGGCAACTGAGACAGCCCTACTTCTAGGAGGCCTCCCCAACCATTTGAAATCACAGGCATCTGTGCTGTCCCTGCCCTTCATCCACATCACCGAACAATTACTCATGTATGTCTCTTTACTTTTATTTAAACTGCTCCATATGTGTTGTTCACAATTAACTACTTCATGAGTGACTGCGGTAAGGATGGAGCAGAAAGGAATGCTGAGGGAAGACTCCTGTTAGAATGAGGCACTCTTCCAGGACTAGGAATGAACTCAAAGGTAAAATTCAGGTCAGACTATGTTGGGAGCCGAAAAGACCAAAGGGATCGTGACCAACACAGTATTCCACTGGAGGTTATATGATTAAACGGCAAACTGTTTATCATGAATGCACGATACGAGCAAACGCACACTGCGCCTGCCACCAAAAGGTGTGCTGAGAGCCATCACTGCCTGGCGCCGGGCTACTTGAAGTTATCTACAAGGAAATCTAGCGCCTATTGTTCGAAGGATGCAGTCTCGCAATTGCGAACCAAACGGCCAACTGACAATTACCTGACAATCACCCCCCCTTTCTTATTATCTGTTTTACCAATAAATATGGGAGGGTTGTGTAAAGCTCAGGGCCCTTGTCCACTAGAGACAAGGTGCCCCCTACCCCTTCTTCCAAATATACTTTTTTGTCTCTTGTCTTTTATCCCTTTTGTTCAGTCCACCAGGTCCGTGCAGGTTACAAGTGACGCCCTGAACAGCGACAGAATCGGACGCTCTACAAGACTATATCAAACTCCTCCTTGTTCTATGGACTAGGAATGACTTTGCCCAATACCAACAAGGCAGCCTCCAGGACAAGAAAAGGTAATGGGACCCATTCTGTTGACAGCCAAGATGGAATTACAGGCAATTCTCACCTCTTTTTTGGCTCTCAGGAGCCCTGTGGCCATTTTCCTGGTCTCCTGAGTGCTCTTCCTGGAGAAGGGCAAAGTCTCAGAAGACAGATCTGGGGATGTGAAGAAAAATAAGAGTGGCCTAGCTGGAAACACCCTCCCCACGAGGTGAAGCGCAGTCCGCTCCAGAGCCCCACAGTTGGGGTCCGGGATGTCACAGAAATCACCAGGGCAGCCAATTCCCATCCAGTGGGGGGCCAGGATGACCCAGCACCCTCAAGCTCAGCCGCAAGCTCGGGACAGGGAGTGAAGCCCCTTGTCCCCAAGCAACGGAGTGAGGGTTTGTCTCTAACCCCGTGGGCTCGAATGAAAGGAAAATGGCCTGGAGGTGCCCACAGGAGAGCGCCCTAGTTCTGAGACAGCTCTGCGGCTCCCAGCCGGCGTCCCCGTGAGTAACACAGGGACACGCAGAGGGGCATGCTGACTGCCTACAGGGCACTCACGGAACGCGGGTGCAGGCTGCGGATCCTGAAGCCGAAGGTCAGGTAACAAGGTGCAGAGGTGTGGGAAAGACCTTAAGAAGGAGGCCTTCCCGGGTCCCAACCAGCTTAAAGCGCCGGGGCCACCGACCGGAAGTGCTTCTGACGTCAAGGCTACACACTGAAGGATAAGGAGGGGAGCGGAAGTGACCGCAGAGGCCTCTGGGGATTGTAGTTTCGGAGCTGCAAGAGGCGGAGAAGTCGGCTTTGCCCACCACACAGGGTGCCTCGGACACCTGCACGGCGCACACAACCAAGTTTACGAGCCCACTCTTAAGATGCCCAAGTGACGTTGAACAAGTTTCTCTGTAAACCAATGAGATCTGCTGACCGCGAAGGCATCGCGGAACTGCCGAAAGATTCTGGAAAATGTGGTCCCGGTGCTCTGCGGGTGGCCAGTGTGCGCTGACGGACAGACGCTGCTCAGGGAGGGACGATGCTCTGCCGGAACTCCCAGTTTGCAGGCGACAGCGGCCCTTTGTCCCCTAGAGTAGGAGGGTGTACCAGGACAGGGAACCCTAAGGCTATTTTCGGGGAGAGCGGGATTGGTTTGGGGCAAACTCCCGGAATGCAGATGGGGGAGACTGGTCGCGTGTCCCTAGGATTTTAGGGGATGCAGACTGAACTTGGGGTGAACAGCAAAAGATCCCCTGGTGGTGGTGAGGATCCAAAGCTTGATCAGGAAATTCCCGAGGTTTTTATTGGAGGCTGGGGTACAGGTGCGGCTTGGAGGAAACTTCCGGAGGGTGGGGTGGAGGTAGGGCGGTGTTGGAAAGGAGGCATAAGTCTGACCGTTTTGTTCAACAGGGGTGTTTTCTTTTTGCATTGATTTTATTTTTAAAGATATTACATTAAAATATTGTTTATCTTGATTACTGAGTTTTTTTGGTGACCCTTTAAATTCTGTATCCACAGTCCCCAGCATTTACAGAAGTCAGGGCCTGGCTTCTGGGCATCAAGCAGCCAGAAAGTCCTTTAGGAGCTGTCTCTGAATTGTTGAATTGTGAGTGAATGATCTTTTCCTTTCCTGACTTCCTTAATATCCACAATTTCCTCGTAACCATCCCTCCAAAGCCACACCTACAAGGCACCTCCAAGACCTATCATGAAGCAGATATTCAAAGATTATTTGTAAATCTTCACACCCTACCCCCTCCAGAATGTCTTCCAACATCCCTTTGCCTGGAGAAGTAAAAAACAAGGTTTGCATGTTGGGTATCAGCCTCTCCCATTGAGTGGGTGTTTAGGAAGGAGGATCAGCCAAGAGTCCTATTCCAGCCCAGGTAAATGACCTGGCTAAAGATTTAATATCTATAAATGTACAATGCTTGTAACAGAACTCAGTGGCAACCAAAGTCAGGCATGGGGCTGGGCTTTAAGGAGCACAAATGAAAAGGAGGGACTAGAAAACTTAAGAATGATATGGTAGGGGTGGGGGTGGGGGTACAGTGAGGATGTGGGATCCTGAGATAATCCAAATCCCTATGTTTAGATGTAGGTGTACAAAGGGAGTAAAGAGAGACCCAGGCTGATGGGGTATTTGTAATAAATCAAACATAACAGCAGGTCAAGTGATAAGGGGACTCTCAAGTGATAAGGGTCAAGTGATAAACAGTGAAAGGAGCAGAATCAAACTCTACAGAAATTAACAAACATCAACAAGACACCTAGGAAAGCATTTACAGCTGCATTCATTTAAATCAAAGGTGATAGTTACTGAGTGCTGTGTGCCAAGTACAATGATACACTCTCACCTGAGTTACCCTCGTAAATCTGAACCACTTGTTATATCTGTGCTTTAAGGAGTCCTATTTTCCACACTCTTAACTGGCTTGAGATGTGAAAATCCATCTAAATTATAAACGCAGCGGGGGAAAAAAAAGTCTAGTCATGCCCATCAAGGGAACATGTCTAGTTAAAATTAACATAGATAAAAATCAGCAAAAAACAAAAAAGCAAATTGAAAAAATATTCTTCGAAATTAAAAGCCATACAAACCACTGTGTCACTGATGAGTTAAAGAAGAAACTGTCCTGCAAACCAGAAAATACACTGGAAGAAGCAATAGTTAAAATACTTCAGCTCTAAACCTGCAGAATGAGGCTACCTCAGTTCCAAACATATCAGCTTAAAAGCAGTGGCAAAAAGAGCAAGAAGTTGGCCAGGCATGGTGGCTCACGCCTGTAATCCCAGCACTTTGGGAGGCCAAGGTGGGCGGATCACCTGAGGTCGGGAATTCGAGACCAGCCTGGCCAACACTGCGAAACCCCATCTCTATTAAAAATACAAAAATTAGCTGGGCGTGGTGGCCAGTGCCTGTAATCCCAGCTACTTGGGAGGGTGAGGCAGGAGAATCGCTTGAACCCAGGAGGCAGAGGTTGCAGTGAGCCAAGATTGTGCCACTGCACTCCAGCCTTGGCAACAAGAGCGAGACTCTGTCTCAAAAAAAAAAAAAAAAAAGCAAGGAGTTATTAGCTCTATACACTTTATTTTATTTTATTTTTTTTGAGACAGAGTCTCGCTCTGTCGCCCAGGCTGGAGTGCAGTGGTGCCATCTCGGCTCACTGCAAGCTCTGCCTCCCAGGTTCACGCCATTCTCCTGTCTCAGCCTCCCGAGTAGCTCGGACTACGGTGCCTGCCACCTCGCCCAGCTAATTTTTTTGTATTTTTAATAGAGATGGGGTTTCACCATGTTAGCCAGGATGGTCTCGATCTCCTGACCTTGTGATCTGCCCGCCTCAGCCTCCCAAAGTGCTGGGATTACAGGCGTGAGCCACCACGCCCAGCCAAGCTCTATATATATTTATAGAAGAAACTTCTAATTTGAAAAACTCAAAGTTTTAAGTAAAAATGATCACAAAAGGGGAAGAACAGACTTCCAGAATCTTGGGGACAGAAGGTGGTGTGGTGGGAAGAGAGGGAATTACTCTGTCACTAATGAGTCAAAAAAGTTATTAAAGATTAATTTCAAATAAATAAAACTAAAAACCAAGACTTACAGAATGAGACTAAAACCATGGCTGGAGGAAAACTTTTAGCCTGAAAGTAGCCTATGACTTAGAAATTAAGGCAGAAAACGAAGGAGTAAGCAGTTACCCTTCAGGTTAGAAAACCAACAGAATAACAGGAAATGAGAGAGGGAAGAAATAATCAGATGGGGCTGAGATGGGGGCTTATGGGGATGAAGGAGGCAGGAAGAGCACGTTAAGTCTGTGCATAAAGTCACTCCCTAAGGACAGTCCCTGAGAGGAAGGTGGGTGCACAAGGATCAGGCTAGGTGTAAAAGGTGACAGGCAACCCTGGAGGGTACATTCAAGGGTTGACAGTGGCTAAGAAAACAGGAGGGAAAGTCAAGTGTGGAGCCTTTCCTGTCCCTAGCATGGAAAACATCAAGAGCTGATGAGTGAAAAGTGATAAACAGCATTCTCATCACAAAAAAAAAGTCAAGTATTTGAGGTAATGGATAGGATAATTTGACTTAAACATTCCACACTGTACTGAAAAGTCATAACATCATTTTGTACCCCATAAATACATACAATTTAACAGATAGATAAAAATCAGAAAAAAAATTGAAAAAATATTCTTTATTTTTCAAACACATACAATTTATGGAGTACAATCTAATTCATCAATGTATATAATTTTTTTTAATGGTAAGTCAATAAACACAGGAGACAGTCCCTTGAGAGGCAGAGAAGGAAAATGGGCACAATCTGCCCTTACAAAGACACAGCATTTAAATCCACGCATGTGAGAACTCCAGGATTCAAGACTAGGGGTCAAAACACAGCCTGGTTTATCACCTATAGCCACAGGATGGCACCAACACCCACTGCTCCAGCCTGAGCTGGCCAGAGAGAGAGCATCCAGGCAAAGCCGGAACTTCCCAGAAGGCCTGAGACCTGCAGGTACCACACTGAAGTCGACTGAAGAGGAGGGCCTGATGTGAGGGGAAAAAAACCACCGAGGAAACATAATATTTGTGTATTTTTAATAAGATATTTAATACGTGTTCAGGTAGAAGTAGGTACAATGACAGAAAATAAGGTAGAGGAATGTGCTAGACACCACAGATATGTAATGATGGACAATAAATGACATGATGTGGAGAGTTCACCCACACATGCAGATTCATGTGTTCACATAAACCTTTATATGCATGCATCACCCAGTAGAGACAAACTGCACTTACACTGTGAAGTCAACAAGGAGATAAAGTAAAAATCAAATAGTTATGGAGAGAGTCAGTCTCTCCATTTAGTGAGAAACCCTTCAGAAGACGCACACAGCAACTCCCCTCCCTTCTAAATACCATTCATAGCCTGCAGCAGTAGATGGCAAATCACAGCCTGGGCCACCCTTCCCAGAATGTCACAAACATGGACATGCAGACCATAGAATTCACCACATACCCAAGCTGGGTGGTGTGAGGCTCTGAAAGACATACTTCAAATAAGACGGACTAGAAAACTCCGCAAGGGAGCAACAGGGATCGGGGATTCCAGGAGGATCCAAGGGCCTGTGCAAAGACCAAGCAGTGAGCAGACATGTGTGTCAGTGATTCGGTGGCATGAACTCAACACCATCTAATACAGCAGCTCACGTTTCTTTGTGCATCAGACTCACCTGGGAGCTTGTTAAACACACATTGTTGGGTCTCACTCCTAGAGTTTCTGCTTCAGTATTCTGTGGAGCAGCCTGTGAATCTGTATTTCCAGCATGATTTTCAGGTGCTACTGATACTATTGGTCCAAGGACCACACTATGATCTAATTTAACACCAGGTTAGGGGAGGTACTAAGGAGCAAAGAAGCAACAGAAGACTGGACCTGAACCCTGTACGGGCTTCTCTGTAAACTCCTCAAACATAAAAGCCTTCAAGACACTCAAAGAGCATTTACAGGATCATGTCTACAAATATAAGGTACCACACAGGGAGTGCTCCATCAAATAGAGAGAAGAGCCCACTGAGTGTCCCTGCCTTAGTCCGTTTGTGTTGCTATAACAGAATACCACAGACTGGATGATTTATAAGCAAGGGTTCACTTGGTTTACGGTTCTGGACACTGGTAATGTAAGGGGCCTGCATCTGGTGAAGGTCTTGCTGTGCCGTCCTATGCTGGAAGGTGGAAGGGCAAGAGAGTGACCACATGTGAGAGGGAGAAGGGGAAAGACAGAAAGGGAGGAAGCCAACCTGATCCTTTTATCAGGAACCCACCCCCAAGCTATCTAACCCACTCTGCCTTCATCCATTCATGAGGGCAGAGCCTTCATGACCTAATCACCTCTTAAATGTTCCACTGGTCAACACTGTTGCATTAGGGGTTGAGTTTCCAACACATGAACTTCAGGGAACACATTCAAACCACAGCAGTCCTCATGTAAACCTTCCAGAAAATCTGTGTGCCTGGCACTCTGGAATCCCTCTTTTCCACCCTTTCTCTTTTTTTTTTTTTTGAGACAGAGTTTCGCTTTTGTTAACCAGGCTGGAGTGCAATGGTGCGATCTCGGCTCACTGCAATCTCCACCTCCCAGTTCAAGCGATTCTCCTGCCTCAGCCTCCCACATAGCTGGGGTTACACGCATGCGCCACCACACCCGGCTAATTTTGTATTTTTAGTAAAGATAGGGTTTCTCCATGTTGGTCAGGCTGGTCTTGAACTCCTGACCTCAGGTAATCTGCCCGCCTTGGCCTCCCAAAGTGCTGAGATTACAGGCATGAGCCACTGCGCCTGGCCTTTCCACCCCTTCTCACTGAAACTCTTAACATTGTGTTCCCTCATCATTTTCCATTCGAGCATAGGAAAGAACACAATCACTACACCCATTTCTTATGAACCTTTCCGACATTAAAATAATTCTATCACTCACATAGAAATTTGTAAAAATAAATTTTCATTTTTGATATGAACGAATATGTTTTTTTTTTTTTTCTTTTTTGAGGAGGAGTTTTCCTCTGTGGCCCAGGCTGGAGTGAAGTGGTGAGATCTCGGCTCACTGCAACCTCTGCCCCTGGGTTCAAGCGATTCTCTTGCCTCAGCCTCCCAAGTAGCTGGGATTACAGGCCTGCACCACTACACTAATAATTTTGTATTTTTAGTAGAGGCGGGGTTTTGCCATGTTGGCCAGGATGGTCTCGAACCCCTGACCTCAGGTGATCTGCCTGCCTCGGC